>NC_064921.1:373603701-373916451 GCF_023897955.1 Schistocerca gregaria | reverse complement strand
TGCGTGCGTGTGTGTGTGTGTGTGTGTGTGTGTGTAATCTATTGATACTGAAATTTATGTCATGTTGCTGTGAGAACAGCATCATTAATTCATTGATATTATGCATCTCTTTTTTTCCAGTTACACACTGAATATTGAAGCCGTGAGCTGTGATGAGATGTATGTAGACTGTACAGATATAATAAATGAGATGAATATAACACCATTGGAATTTGCAGATGTTTTGCGAAGAGAGATAAAGGTAGATTACTGTATTTAATAAGTGCAAAATGCTTCGGATTAATAAAGATCATTATGTTCCCAATTTTTATGGTTACAGTGGCGTAAGAAATGAGTTTTAATTAAATTTCCTTGTGTAAGTATGTTTTACATTTCTGACATGGGAGGGGAAAGAAAATTCTGAGACGTGGCATGAAGTCTATAAGGTCCTTACAAATAGTGCAAGTTCCTTGTGGAAGAATTTTCATTAAATATGTCACATATTAAAAAACAATCATTGGTTGTTCTTTGATGTAATTACTACTGCAATACCTTCATGTGTGTTATCATACGACCATAGCTACATGGCATACTGTAGTAGTTTCAGTAGTTACTTATATGTACTATAGTGCGTTTTGACATATCATCCTGAAAGGTTCTGTAAGGATTGGATGTATAGAACAAGTGAATGAATTAAGGTCCACTCAAATTTTGCAGCTGAGGCACCTTCCAATTTCATGTAATTAATTAGTTACATTACAGGTCAAACTATCAATTAGAGGGAGAAACAGTGCTCTTCTTGATACTAATGCCAATATAATCCAACTGTCTCTTCTTCCAAAATAAAACAAAGTGCTTCATTGTTGTAGGATGTTATATAAGTTTCTAATCAGATATACTCACAGAAAATTTATTTTATAGCTCATATATTTTAATTATAGCCCATTTACATGTTCTATATAAACTTTCAGTACAGTTACAAGTGATATATTATCATATTGGCATTATAAGTGTGCCCACCCACACAGCTTCAGATTTTGTCTTTTGCTTCTATATTAGAAGTACTTTTCAACATTTGTAATTAGTTGATGATGTGCGTTGTATTATAGGGTAGTATTGAGATGTTACTCATGTTTTGCTTATTACAAAAAAATTTTAGGAAGACTAATCTCATTATATGCTCACATGTTTTATATAATTATGAAGAGAAATGTATAGAAATACTTCCCATCCCTACGTCTTTATGGTGGTTTAATATCTACTAATTTTCACTATTTCTACATTTATTCAGGGATCCAGATGACATATTTTATACTAGTTGATGTAGTTAGAATGTAAAAAATTCAAGAAACATGGGTAGGTGTGCTGTTCCCCTTCCAACCTCCCTTACCCACCCCCATATTCATCCATGAGGTTACTAATTGCACTAGAAACCAATATTTGCTCTGCTGTCAGATGAAGCATATTGTTATAATATATTTCAACATTGCTTTTCCTCTCCTGTGAAATACATGCAGCAGTCTTGCTCTTGTCTGATTCCAAGCTCCACATTTTTCACTTTATTTCATATAGCCCATTTTGCCTTCCCTCCATTTCGTCATTATTCATTTGTCATGCCCCATAGTCCCGTCATAAAGGAGAAGTTTCAGGGATCTGAAATAAGTCAAAGATGGAACATATTACATACACATCCAATTTAGTTTTTATGTTGTAAATATACCTGTAACCTCCTCCCTGATTCTTTAAAACATTGAAGTCCAAAGTATAAAATGTCATTTTTCCTTAACTATATGTTGTACAGGATGTAATTTTGCCCATACATTCAGGGTTACGTGTGGATATTGTCTGCAAAATGTTTTGCAGATAGAGCTATTAATAAATAAGTAAGAAATTAAAACATCATATGTGATGCTGATTTTTTTCCCTTTCATTATTTTGTATGTGTGGGGGAGGGGGGTGGGATTGACAGCAATGAAAATATGTTTAAAGTTTATGGAAGCTGGTAAGTGCTCAATTTGTACACTGTGTGTTAAGGTGCCTCAAGACATACCGTATTTACTCAAATATAAACCGCACCTGAAAAATGAGACTCGAAATCAAGGAAAAAAAAATTTTGGAACCTAACCCGCACCTGAAATTTGAGACTCGAAATTCAAGGGGAGAGAAAAGTTTTAGGCTGCACCTCCAAATTGTAACAAAGTTGGTCCATTGTAATATGAGACACAATGTAGATTGAATGAATGATGATACAGCTACAGTAGTTTGGTTCGAGCTGTAAGCTTAGCAGTTAATCTTTACGAGATAGCCATTGCTATGCGTCAGGCACTCCATCCATATTTATACGGGTACCCTTCCTTTTTCTCATGCTTCATCTGGTTTGAATGGATTGCTTACTTTTCTTTGATCTGGTAAGTGCCGTTCTCTTTGTTATAGGTGTTTACGTCACTCTAAGCTGGAAATGCATTACTGTACTGTGTCATGTATTGTTTGTCGCATTCTGATAATGAGTGTTTACGGCCTGTCGCTGATTGCAGCATGGCCTGCTTTAGTGCGCGCTACCACCACTTACAATTAAGAAAGAAAGAAAGAAAGAGAGGAATCGTCTCATTAGCGAAACGATGGCAAGAGACTGCTATTTGTTTGATAATGATCAATAAGAACCAAATAATAGACTGTGTACGATAGATGTTCTGAACGAGAGTTTAACAAAAAATTTTGTCTGTTTGAAAATCTGTGCAGGCGCCTCTTTAGTACATTACATTCTGCACAGAAATTAGTCATCTTAGATTTAAAAGTCTAGTCAACTGCTGTGCTTCATTTCTGACTGTATCACTATTAGGCATGAGAATAATACGAATATAAACATGACATGATACATATTGTCTTCCGCGTTTGCTGTTGTCTCACTCTAGTTTCGTAGTTTATTACAGAATTTAAATGAGATAGCAGCAAACACAAAACAATACATGACAAAATGTTTATATTCATATTATTCTTATGGTGAAGAGAATACTGTATGTGATTCACAATTCATAAAATTTCCTATTAGCGAAAAAATTCAGAACCATAGTTGGCCATATTGACAAACCATGACCATCTACAAGATGTATTGCGGGTGGTCTTGTGACAAACATCTCAAACAGTCTTGCCAGTCGGATTTTCATAGTATATTGAAATGCTGCTACATTCGAAAATGAACAATACGGAATGTGTATTTACTTCATTGGATAATGTACGAAAATGCAGTGGTCGAAACTCGGGGCAGAGAAAAAAGCTTGTCTTCCACCTTTGTTTTTTAAATTTATTTACTGATGCAGAGGTTTTGGTGCCAGTATTTATCTTTGTGCCTGCAAAGCATGCCTGTGTAGCGCAACATATATTTGACAGCAGAAGTTAGTTGTGGCGGCACTTACCAACATTTTTCAGAACTTCCACTTGTTTGCACTCGATCCAAAGCCGCAGGCAGTTTTTTGGATTACAAAAACAGGAAAAAAAGTGCAGCTTAGATTTGAGTAAATACAGTAAACATAGTTTCTAACTTCTAGTCAGAATTTTGTTATTGTGGGGGTCCATAACAGCCTTCAAGTGCTTAATAAAAGCAAACATGCTCTGTAGCAGGCGATTACTTAATTTCGATCATGTGTTATTATCAGGCACATTCGTAATATTACATATTATATATCATACAATGGAAAATCTAGGATAGAATGTAACAATATAATGAAAAGGATAGTTGCTACTTATCATATAGCAGAGGTGCTGAGTCGCAGGAAGACATAACAAAAAAACTGTTGAAACGTTAGCTTTCAGCCAACAAGGCCTTTACTAAAAATAGACTACACACACACACACACACACACACACACACACACACACACACACACACACATGACCAACCTCTGGCAGTGGGATCCAGACTGTGAGTAGCAGTGCATTATGGTAGAGGCAACCATGTGGGGGTAAGGAGAAGATTTTGGTGGTTGGGGGAGGGGGAGGGGGAGGGATAGCAGTGTAGGGGTGGGGGACAGTGAAGTGCTGCTGGGAGCATGCAGGGGTGAGGTGGAGAGTGGGCTAGCTAGGTGTAGATGAGAGGTTAGATGGAGGGTGTGGGAGGGGAGGTGGATAGCGGTAAAGGAGAGAAGTAAAAAGACTGAGTGCATTGGTGGAACAGAGGGCTGTGTAGTGGAATGGGAACAGGGAAGAGGCTAGATGGGTAAGGACAAAGACGCAGATATGGAGGCCAGGAGGGTTACAGGAACCTAAGGTGTATTACAGGGAGATTTCCCATCTGGGCAATTCAGAAAAGCTGGTGTTGGTGGGAAGGACCCAGATGGCACAGGCTGTGAAGCCTCTCCCTACAATATATCCTATGTTCCTCTAACCCTCCTAGCCTCAACCTTTGTTAGTCATTGTTCTTACCCATCTAGCCTCTTCTCTGTTCCCATTCCAGCACTAAATAGCCCTCTGTTCCACCAGTGCACCCAGCCTTTTTACACCTCTCCTTTCCCACTAACCCCCTCTCTCCCCTGCCCTTCCTTTAACCCCCTGTCTGCACTTAACTACCCTACTCTCCACCTTGTCCCTGCATGGTCCCAGCAGCACTTCACCATTCGCCTCGCCTACTCTGCTATCCTGTTCCCTTCCTACACCAGCCTCATTACTCCATTTGGTTGCCTCTCCCATAATTCACTACTACTCACAGTCTGGCACCCGCTGTCAGTGACTGTGGTCGTGTATGTGTGTGTGTGTGTGGGGGAAGGGGGGGGTGGAGCATGTGTCACGTGTTTGCATGTGAGAGAGAGCTGCATTTGAGTGCGAACCTGTGTGTGTGTGTGTGTGTGTGTGTGTGTGTGTGTGTGTGTGTGTGTGTGTGTGTTGTCTATTTTGACAAACGCCTTATTGACCAAAAAATTGTTAGGCAGCCTACAGCTGGAACCATGCAATGTTTTAGTCATTTAATAATACAGATTTTGTTATTAAGTGTTATGATTATATTTGTCACTGAAGATAAAAATAAAGTCAGCTAAAGGATTTCTTAATAAAAATTTTTTGTTCAATAAAGTAAGGACAGTTTGTAGTATGAATTTTTGCAGGAAAAGACTGGGTGCCCAGCATCAGCAGGATTTGGTCCTAATCCATTGATGGCTCGCCTTGCAACAAAGAAAGCAAAGCCTGATGGACAGTATTTTATTGAGCCATCTCATGTTTTGGAATTTGTTCAAGATATTAAAGTTGATGACCTACCAGGTATTTTGTTCAGAAATTCACAAGAGAAACTAAAATATAATCACTTGTTTAGAGATACTTACTGTCAAGAAATTTTTGTTGCTCATCCTAAAGAAATAAATTATGACAGAACAATGTTAAATGTATGCTGGAAACATTTTTGGCCCCAGTTTATTAAATCCAGTTAATTTTGAACAGGTTCTCAAATGGAATAAAGAAACAGAACATCCTTACAGCATTGTTGTTCTCAGAGAAACTTATTTGCAGTGACATTTTTCATTGGAAGAGGCAGAAGGCTAAGGTTATTAGCTGAGTGTCATAACCTTAGTCAGGCATTCCGACTGGTACTGATGGAATTCACACATTACAGTAACAACTCTGTTTATTAACCATGAACCAAACTCCGTACAGCTTCAGAAGATGAAAGTCCACACTCGAATATAACTCGAAAGTTCATCTTGATGATTTGTAGCAAGTGTCTACTATGACAAAGTCCATGATTGTCAGAAGTGGTGATGGGCCAGGAGGTACTGTACTATCAGTGGCACTGTACCTTGAGGCTGTGAGCTTGTGGGACATTGAGACACAGGCCCAGATGCAGGAGCGACTGATGGAAGGCATGAGGCAATGCGCTCTGATGGGTAGCAGCAGCAGGCATTGTGGTCTGAAGCATATACACGAGAGCTGAGCAGTGCTCTAAGTACCCATCAGTGGAGGAATACAGGTGCACTGTCACGTGGACGCATGGCTGTGCAGATGCTGATTGGTGCCTTTGATTGCAGTGCTTATTACTGCAACCTGCATGGCACATATTGATGCAGTTGGCACCCCCTGATGCTGTTTCGGCTGCAGTAGGCTTGGCAGTAAACAGTACAGTGAATCTTCTTTGACAATCAACTTCGTAACATAAAGCAGGGACCATACCTGGCCTGCAAAGCACATCTGTGAATGTGGTGGCTGAATATGTAGGGGCCCAGCCCTGCATGTACTACACTAAGTCCAACTCTGCCCTTTTATACTATGTTTTCCTATCAGAGAAAGTGAAAATGCCCTACCCCTTCAGACTAGGCCTTCACAACATGTTAAAAAAAGTGTACTGCTTGTATTACATCTCAGACTCCCGAATGTGATTGAAAGAACGTAAACCGTATTTCACAACTGTGAATGTGTGGGCGAAAAACCTGAAACATCCAATATTGTGTGACTGCAGCTTTAACATTAAGTCAGGGGCTGTCACTACAGCCAGATAAATGTGGTCTGTATTAACTTGAGATGCAGAGTCATGCAAATCTTGTTGAGAAAGTAGATTCTGTGCTGGTATTCATATAAAAATTGTATGTGGTCTCTGTATTAAGGTCTGTATAAGGTCAATACATACAAAATAATGGATATACTGAACTGTGAACAGCTGGAAAATGCTCAACTTTAATACAACCCTTCATCTAAACTTTTAAAATACACACACACACACACACACACACACACACACACACACACACTAGTTAGGAATCATAGACAGATACGAATTCAGTTTTTGTTTAAAGTTAAAAAATGGAAACATCCCAAATCAAAAGCATAAGCATGAAGGCCATAGATTCAAAGAAAGCCATTTCAATCAATTTTTGTATCAGTCAGATATTGTGTTGGTTTCTGGACGTGTAATATGAGTGAAAGCAGCTAGTAGTGTGTCATTAATCATGTTGTTGTTGTTGTTGTGGTCTTCAGTCCTGAGACTGGTTTGATGCAGCTCTCCATGCTACTCTATCCTGTGCAAGCTTCTTCATCTCCCAATACCTACTGCAACCTACATCCTTCTGAATCTGCTTAGTGTACTCATCTCTCGGTCTCCCTCTACGATTTTTACCCTCCACACTGCCCTCCAATGCTAAATTTGTGATCCCTTGATGCCTCAAAACATGTCCTACCAACCGATCCCTTCTTCTAGTCAAGTTGTGCCACAAACGTCTCTTCTCCCCAATCCTATTCAATACCTCCTCATTAGTTACGTGATCTATCCACCTTATCTTCAGTATTCTTCTGTAGCACCACATTTCGAAAGCTTCTATTCTCTTCTTGTCCAAACTAGTTATCGTCCATGTTTCACTTCCATACATGGCTACACTCCAAACAAATATTTTCAAAAATGACTTCCTGACACTTAAATCTATATTCGATGTTAACAAATTTCTCTTCTTCAGAAACGCTTTCCTTGCCATTGCCAGTCTACATTTTATATCCTCTCTACTTCGACCATCATCAGTTATTTTACTTCCTAAATAGCAAAACTCCTTTACTACTTTAAGTGTCTCATTTCCTAATCTAATTCCCTCAGCATCACCCGATTTAATTGGACTACATTCCATTATCCTCGTTTTGCTTTTGTTGATGTTCATCTTATATCCTCCTTTCAAGACACTGTCCATTCCGTTCAACTGCTCTTCCAAGTCCTTTGCCGTCTGTGACAGAATTACAATGTCATCGGCGAACCTCAAAGTTTTTACTTCGTCTCCATGAATTTTAATACCTACTCCAAATTTTTCTTTTGTTTCCTTTACTGCTTGCTCAATATACAGATTGAATAACATCGGGGAGAGGCTACAACCCTGTCTCACTCCTTTCCCAACCACTGCTTCCCTTTCATGCCCCTCGACTCTTATGACTGCCATCTGGTTTCTGTACAAATTGTAAATAGCCTTTTGCTCCCTGTATTTTACCCCTGCCACCTTTAGAATTTGAAAAAGAGTATTCCAGTCAACATTGTCAAAAGCTTTCTCTAAGTCTACAAATGCTAGAAACGTAGGTTTGCCTTTTCTTAATCTTTCTTCTAAGATAAGTCATAAGGTCAGTATTGCCTCACGTGTTCCAACATTTCGACGGAATCCAAACTGATCCTCCCCGAGGTCCGCATCTATCAGTTTTTCCATTCGTCTGTAAAGAATTCGCGTTAGTATTTTGCAGCTGTGACTTATTAAACTGATAGTTCGGTAATTTTCACATCTGTCAGCACCTGCTTTCTTTGGGATTGGAATTATTATATTCTTCTTGAAGTCTGAGGGTATTTGGCCTGTCTCATACATCTTGCTCACCAGCCGGTAGAGTTTTCTCATGACTGGCTCTCCCAAGGCCGTCAGTAGTTCTAATGGAATGTTGTCTACTCCGGGGGCCTTGTTCCGACTCAGGTCTTTCAGTGCTCTGTCAAACTCTTCACGCAATATCGTATCACCCATTTCGTCTTCATCTACATCCTCTTCCATTTCCATAATATTGTCCTCAAGTACATCACCCTTGTATAAACCTTCTATATACTCCTTCCACCTTTCTGCCTTCCCTTCTTTGCTTAGAACTGGGTTGCCATCTGAGCTCTTGATATTCATACACGTGGTTCTCTTCTCTCCAAAGGTCTCTTTAATTTTCCTGTAGGCAGTATCTATCTTACCCCTAGTGAGATAAGCCTCTACATCCTTACATTTATCCTCTAGCCATCCCTGTTTAGCCGTTTTGCACTTCCTCTCGATCTCATTTTTGAGACGTTTGTATTCCTTTTTGCCTGCTTCATTTACTGCATTTTTATATTTTCTCCTTTCATCAATTAAATTCAATATTTCTTCTGTTACCCAAGGATTTCTAGCAGCCCTCGTCTTTTTACCTACTTTATCCTCTGCTGCCTTCACTACTTCATCCCTCAGAGCTACCCATTCTTCTTCTACTGTATTTCTTTCCCCTATTCCTGTCAATTGTTCCCTTATGCTCTCCCTGAAACCCTGTACAACCTCTGGTTCTTTCAGTTTATCCAGGTCCCATCTCCTTAATTTCCCACATTTTTGCAGTTTCTTCAGTTTTAATCTACAGGTCATAACCAATAGATTGTGGTCAGAGTCCACATCTGCCCCTGGAAATGTCTTACAACTTAAAACCTGGTTCCTAAATCTCTGTCTTACCATTATATAATCTATCTGATACCTTTTAGTATCTCCAGGGTTCTTCCACGTATACAACCTTCTTTCATGATTCTTAAACCAAGTGTTACCTATGACTAAGTTGTGCTCTGTACAAAATTCTACTAGGCGGCTTCCTCTTTCATTTCTTAGCCCCAATCCATATTCACCTACTATGTTTCTTTCTCTCCCTTTTCCTACACTCGAATTCCAGTCACCCATTACTATTAAATTTTCGTCTCCCTTCACTATCTGAATAATTTCTTTTATTTCATCGTACATTTCTTCAATTTCTTCGTCATCTGCAGAGCTAGTCGGCATATAAACTTGTACTACTGTAGTAGGTGTGGGCTTCGTATCTATCTTGGCCACAATAATGCGTTCACTATGCTGTTTGTAGTAGCTTACCCGCATTCCTATTTTCCTATTCATTATTAAACCTACTCCTGCATTACCCCTATTTGATTTTGTGTTTATAACCCTGTAATCACCTGACCAGAAGTCTTGTTCCTCCTGCCACCGAACTTCACTAATTCCCACTATATCTAACTTTAACCTATCCATTTCCCTTTTTAAATTTTCTAACCTACCTGCCCGATTAAGGGATCTGACATTCCACGCTCCGATCCGTAGAACGCCAGTTTTCTTTCTCCTGATAACGACATCCTCCTGAGTAGTCCCCGCCCGGAGATCCGAATGGGGGACTATTTTACCTCCGGAATATTTTACCCAAGAGGATGCCATCATCATTTAATCATACAGTAAAGCTGCATGTCCTCGGGAAAAATTACGGCTGTAGTTTCCCTTTGCTTTCAGCCGTTCGCAGTACCAGCACAGCAACGCCGTTTTGGTTAATGTTGCAAGGCCAGATCAGTCAATCATCCAGACTGTTGCCCCTGCAACTACTGAAAAGGCTGCTGCCCCTCTTCAGGAACCACACGTTTGTCTGGCCTCTCAACAGATAACCCTCCGTTGTGGTTGCACCTACGGTACGGCCATCTGTATCGCTGAGGCACGCAAGCCTCCCCACCAACGGCAAGGTCCATGGTTCATGGGGGGGGGGGGGTCATTAATCATTCTGGTATGAAATACTAAACTGTTCTCTGTACCATGACACCAATTGGCTTGTTTAAATCTCTTCAACCCCATGCAGATGCCCTAAATTATGGAGATGATAAATGGTTCTTCAATACTTATTTTGTTCTCCACATCCAAATGTGCTTGACTGCATCACATCTTTCACATTACATTACTCCAGTATGTTCTTCTACAGCGACAGTAGTCATGAGCAGATTAGATTGAGGTGAAAGGGATTTTGAAAAATTTGCATTCATGTGATCATGGTAACTAGTATTTTAAAGTATAACTGCAATTTTATGGTAGGATGTAGGTAACCTTGGAATCTCCACAACAACAGACAATAATTATATTAATTTAATTAAAGTAGTTGCCTCAACATATTACTTCCATCAATTTCATATTTAAATTTTATAGATTGTTTGTCCAATGACAGAAATTTATATGGGGGGGAGATCACAGAAGCCCATTGCTTTTATTTATTAAAAAAATACTTTTTTCTATAGTTTTTTCTCTGAAGTAGTACGAACAGCCTTTTATTATTTTCATTATTCTTACGTTCATTTTTACAGGTGTAGGATACACACTTTCACACAGACTCCATGCAATGGGAATCAGAACGTGTGGTGATCTCCAGACACAGTCTTTAGCAAATTTGAAGTCAGAATTTGGTGTTAAAACAGGAGAAACACTTTATAACCATTGCAGAGGTATTGACAACAGGGGGTTGGATACTGAACATAAACGCAAATCAGTTTCGGCAGAAGTCAACTATGGCATTCGATTTACAAAACTAGAAGAGGCAGAAAAATTTCTGAAGCAGTTGTCCAATGAAGTAGCAATACGGCTTCAGAACACTGGGATGAAGGGAAGATGTGTCACACTTAAACTTTTGGTATGTATGAAGCAACGGCATTTGTAAGTTGCATGATGATCTCTCATATTGTTCATACATTTTGTAACACAAACCTTAATTTTTTTATTTATTATTTGTATTTTATGTGTGGTTTTCCTTAAGCATCATGTTTGTTGATGAGCCATGTTAGTAAAAATATTATTTTGTTTCATGCCTTGGCATAGAGAAGTGTAGCAAGGTGCTGTAAGAGGTGCTGTGTGCACTGGCTACCAGATGCATGTGGGTGTTGAAACTTACTAGCTTCTATGGCACGAATTGAAAAAAAAATTTCTCATCATTTCACTCCTAACACTTATGCGAGTGGTCCCGGCGGAGGTTCTAGTCCTCGCTCGCGCATGGGTGTGTGTGTTTGTTCTTAGGATAATTTAGGTTAAGTAGTGTGTAAGCTTAGGGGCTGATGACCTTAGCAGTTAAGTCCCATAAGATTTCACACATTTGAACATTTTTGAACGTATGAGAGAGTGAGAGACACGAGAGCATATTGACTGGGCCTCCATGCTTGCATTATACAGTGTTTAAACAAAAACAGTGTATTTTCTTTTAGAGTCTACATGTGTGGAATACTGTCAGTCATTTTTGTCTCATTATTTAACTTTAAACTGCCATTATTGGGCATCTTATGTGGCACAAGTGTTGGCTTTCTTCTATTGCTGTGCATGACCAGACGCAAGTGTTTTCTTCGGTAGTATACACTGTACAGAAAATCAAATGAAATACTTATTCATTTTCATGTAAGTAAATGAAATTATTTATGAAAATATTTTATATATCTTTATGAATAGAGAGACGACTCACTGGAAAGCAGAAACAGTGCATTGTCTGTAGATACGCAAAGGGAAGGTACAGACCTTTGCTTTACTAGCTTTTGGAATAAAATTCCTTTCTCAAGCTGTAGGAGAAAAACCACACACACACACACACACACACACACACACACACCTGTTTGTGAGCACAGTGTTGGGAGACAAGTGAGCAAGTGAGAGTGCGAGTGCGCGCAGTGCTTCTGCCATCTGGTGAGTTATCTCTTTATTCCTAAATAATGCGTTGTTCTCAACCAGAATTTTCAGTGCATTATTTTATATATCTTTTATATTATTTTATATGTCTTCTTGCCTTAGTTGTTTCTTGATGCAAAATTACATTGTGGTGATGATTATGAATCTGTGGGATTTCCCTGAACTTCAGCGTGATAAGATTTCTAAAAAAATTTGAATATGATAATCATTACAATATTACCCTTACTTTACATCAATAATCGTGTTTTTTTGTCTGAACAGTAAAACCAAATGAAATAAGCACCCATTTAGCCAAAGGAGCACTGCTAAAGAAACTCAATAATACTATCACAAAATGCTTAGATGCACAGAATCAGGACCTAACCACTAGTTTGGAATAAAACTTGAGATGTTACCTGCTGTAGGTACCAGTATTGTACATATATTGTTTAGTTTAGCATAAGACATTGAAAATTACAAGAAAATACAATATGGGTTGATTATTTAATGCAAGTGTGACATCAAATAGTATTTGTCCAAAAATCCGAAGAAATTTGGAATAGCAGTACAGTGGAATATAGAAATTTTTATTTTCACACAGTTGAGGTGTGTGTAGGTATGCAGTGAGATGGCTCATTTAGGCAGCCTTATCATCTTTCATGCGTTCTTAAACAACTTGTTTCTTACCTAGAAGGTTTAGGAGAAACATAACATTTGATAATTTTCACACGAGCATCCTACTTGCCAGAGTATTGATCAGTGGTGAAGGTAACTTCAGTAGGAGTATTACGCAAAAATAAAGGTGAATTCCTGCTGAGCTCCTGCCCAACAGACATAGAGATGCTGGCTTCAATATTGTTTGGTTTTAGTGGACAAATGTGAATCACATTGCAAAGAAGTCCCACTGATTACTTCTAATGTAAACAGTGCATAGTGATGTAAGTATAAATGAAGATACACGTGCCTATAAAAATATGTGACTTTCTACAACTGCATTAATGGTGGACTGGACATGTGAGAATCTGTGCAACAAGTGTAGTGTTGCGTGCAGAAAAAGCACATATCACCTTGCTGTATTTTAATTTTTAAATGTCTGCACAATAAACTCCTACATTAATTACAAAATGAACACTAGTAAAAAGACACAAAGAAGAAATTTTTCAATGGGCTTAAAACAACATGAAAAGCATTGTCACAGAGTTGGTAATAGCCATAATCAACTATTATTAGAGAGAACAAAGTAACAGGAGGAGCAACAAAAACAGGAGGAGAACAGCACCAACCTTGTAGCCTAGGGCAAATGTTAACCAGCACTCAACGTAAGTGTACTACTTGCAAAGCGAGTATAAAATGCATTCTAGAGATTTAACCAAATATTTAGTGAACCGAAGTATTTTAATTTTAAAATATATTTTGTGCTATAATGTCGAAATGCTGATTGCATCCGAAGTTAGGCTCCCTGTATGTTGTACATAACAATTCCAGTTCATTAAGTTGTTATAAGTAAATACTGTTTATACTTAAGGAATTAATAGTTTTTATAATTATTTCATTTTTATCAGTGGGCAATAGATAAAATTTGTTTCTTTTTGTAGAAATATATTTTAAAATATATACATGAACACAAAATGACATTCTCCAATTGGAGCACGGAGGGGGGGGGGGGGATTGGGGGAGGGAACCACGCACTTCCAATGTCAGTGTCAAGACAGATATTCCAAAATCACCAGACCAAATTGACATGGAAGGAAATGTCATAAAATTGTCTCAATGTGAGAGTGAATTTGTAGATAACGAAAAAAAACTGACAGAAGTAACAAACTGAAGAACCAGTTAGGGAGGAGACTCACAAAGAAACTGAGGATATCAAACAAAATATTGAAAATCTTGTAGTTACCTGTAATATAAACAAATATAGATTTGAGGACAGTGCACCAGATGGAGGTGTGAATTAAGAAGAAATAAGTGAAAGTAGTAGTGATATTTTATTCTGTTACGTCTGTCAGTGGCATTTTCCTGTTCCAGAATGTCTAAAACTTGACTTAATTTAAATAAGGAATGAAGCATTTCAAAACAAATATGGACACTTTTTTTCTGTTAACAGACAAGGCAGTAAGGAGAAGACTGAAGGTGCTAACTGACAGTTGATATCTGCTTGGTTCTGTATAAATCAACCATATGTTGAGAAAATTCTAAAGCCCTAGATGGGATACTCAGCTAAAAACCAGAGTTGATAATGTTTTTCCTGTACGCTCTTTAGCTCAGATGCAAGTTTGAATAATATCTAAATTTGCTACTGAATTTCAAGCATGGTGGAAACTTAGTCTGAAAGTTTACAACCATGAAATCTCACAGAATCATCAAGCTTGTTTTGAAAATTGGAAAACATTAAGAATGAGTTTAATTGCCAATAAACCAACTGAACATGTTACCCAGACACCATCTGAAACAAAAAAACAAAAACAAAAAACAAAAAAAAAATGGTGATATATTTTCAAAAGCCTGATAAACGTCACTATATTTTTGGCTGCGCTATATCTTCCATTTGTGGTCATTGAAAGCATATGCTGGCAGAAAACAAAAGAAATTTTCTGTTGCTGATTAGACTGTTATCTAAATATGACACTGGAATAAGAAAACACTTGACCAAACTAAAACAGTGCACCCAGGCACAGTGAGGATAAATATTTACAAGTTTTTATGCTTCACTATACAAAATGAATTTATCTCACTGCTGGGCAGAATTTTTAAGGAAAAGATTTTAAATAATATAAAGCATTTGAGGTGTTTTTGTATAAGCTATGACAGCACTCTGAACATCTTGCTCATAAATCAAATTAGTGAAATCATATGCTGCGTTGAGAGGCAAAAAAGTAGAAATAAAGGAGTAATTTTTAGGTTAATTCCAGCAAACTGAGAAGAAAGCTGTTCACTTCATGGAAGATATTTTACAAGTTATTGAACGGGATGGTTTGGATATGACAATGTGCCGAGCACAAGGATACAACAACACTTCTACAGTGGCTGGAGTGCATTCAGGAGTTAAGGAAAATTTGTGAACTTAATCCTAAGGTGTTGTTCGTACACTGTAAACCACTGATTCAATCTGTGTGGATTATATGCTGTTGCAGAAGTTTCATTATGTGTGATCTTTTCCAGAACCTTAAAATGTTTGCACTGGTTTTTACTCAAGTTCCACCCACAGATGGACAATTTTTCCATAAAAACATTGAAGTTACAGTTAAGTGTCTGTCAGATAAACTATGGAGTGCTCGCTGCAAAGTTTTTAAATGTGTGTTTCGGTGCATTAAAAAGATGCTGCTGAGGTACTGTCTCATTCTTCGGAAAACACAGAAACCAGAGGATCTGCTCTTACTCTGTTGCTTGCATTTTATGATTTCTACATCTACATCTACATTTATACTCCGCAAGCCATCCAACAGTGTGTGGCAGAGGGCACTTTACATGCCACTGTCATTACCTCCCTTTCCTGTTCCAGTCGCGTATGGTTCGCGGGAAGAACGTCTGTCTGAAAGCATCTGTGCGTGCTCTAATCTCTCTAATTTTACATTCGTGATCTCCTCGAGAGGTATAAGTAGGGGGGAGCAATATATTCGATACCTCATCCAGAAACGCACCCTCTCGAAACCTGGCGAGCAAGCTACACCGCGATGCAGACCACCTCTCTTTACAGAGTCTGCCACTTGAGTTTGCTAAACATCTCCATAACGCTATCACGGTTACCAAATAACCCTGTGACGAAACGCGCCGCTCTTCTTTGGATCTTCTCTATCTCCTCCGTCAACCCGATCTAGTACGGATCCCACACTGATGAGCAATACTCAAGTATAGGTCGAACGAGTGTTTTGTAAGCCATCTCCTTTGTTGATGGACTACATTTTCTAAGGACTCTCCCAATGAATCTCAACCTGGTACCCGCCTTACCAACAATTAATTTTATATGATCATTCCACTTCAAATCGTTCCGCACACATACTCCCAGATATTTTACAGAAGTAACTGCTACCAGTGTTTGTTCCACTATCATATAATCATACAATAAAGGATCCTTCTTTCTATGTATTCGCAATACATTACATTTGTTTATGTTAAGGGTCAGTTGCCACTCCTGGCACCAAGTGCCTATCCACTGCAGATCTTCCTGCATTTCGCTACAATTTTCTAATGCTGCAACTTTTCTGTATACTACAGCATCATCCGCGAAAAGCCGCATGGAACTTCCGACACTATCTATTAGGTCATTTATATATACTGTGAAAAGCAATGGTCCCATAACACTCCCCTGTGGCATGCCAGAGGTTACTTTAACGTCTGTAGACGTCTCTCCATTGATAACAACATGCTGTGTTCTGTTTGCTAAAAACTCTTCAATCCAGCCGCACAGCTGATCTGATATTCTGTAGGCTCTTACTTTGTTTATCAGGCGACAGTGCAAAACTGTATCGAACCCCTTCCGGAAGTCAAGGAAAATAGCATCTACCTGGGAGCCTGTATCTAATATTTTCTGGGTCTCATGAACAAATAAAAGGAGTTGGGTCTCACACGATCGCTGTTTCCAGAATCCATGTTGATTCCTACAGAGTATATTCTGGGTTTCCAAAAATGACATGATACTCGAGCAAAAAACATGTTCTAAAATTCTACAACAGATCCACATCAGAGATATAGGTCTATAGTTTTGTGCATCTGCTCGATGACTCTTCTTGAAGACTGGGACTACCTGTGCTCTTTTCCAATCATTTGGAACCTTCCGTTCCTCTAGAGACTTGCAGTACACAGCTGTTAGAAGGGGGGCATTTCTCGTTGTTGTGTTTATGGAATACTGCCTTAGTTGAAGAACTATGCTAGAAAGTGTTTAAAGATGCTTTGGCGTCAGCTTCACAATGTGAATTACTGAGATGAGAAGCTTAAAGCTCATTTTGAAAGACAAGAAATCATCGTGTTGATGAAGCACTTTGATTTGCGAAGGACACATGTGAAAAGATAGGCATTCTTGTGGAAAAGTAGAAATATCAGTAGAATGCTGCTGACAAGACGCAACTGAGTACATCAATGTCAAATTGTCAGGACATTTTTCTGCAAGAAGTTAATACATGGTACAAAACTATGGAAATTATACCAGGCTTTTTGTTGTTTCAGAGCCCAGAAACCAGATTAAAACCTCAGAAAAGGAACTTCCCATGATTGTAAAATATTTGACAGTTTGATGAGATTTCGGAAGATATATCCTTGCAGAAATTCCATGACTGAGGAGATATCTGCAAGTTGCCAAAGTTCCAAAAGAAGAATCTTTTGGTTGGACATCTTTAAGATTCTTACAGTTCATCATTGTGAATGTACTGAATCTGTTCCCGACCTCATTATGTTGTAAGATTTTCATTAACTTTGTATTTTTTAATCAGTTTTGTCAATTGAAAGTAGTTGTAGCTGAAGATATCAGTTTTGAAGGCGCAATTTCAAAATTTGCCGCAGAAAAAGTTAGAAAGAAAAAAATTTGAAGCTGCATGTTAAACTCATCTGTCACTAAAATAATCTCTTTTTTTCTGCTTAGTTAATAATCAATTATATTATGTTATTTATACAGGGTGTACATAAATTCCAGGAACACTTTCAATTATTTATTGCACAAGAACTAAACATTGTACAGATGTCATACATATTGCATTTTGAAGAGAAACTCTGAAAGTTTTTTTTACAAACATTCAATATGTGAACCATGAGTGACCCACTAGATGTCAATATAGTAATCAAATTCTTTCCATACTCGTCCTAGCATGGCATCATCGACTGTGGCAGTCGCTTTCTGTATTCTCTCCCGGAGCTCTACTACATCACATGGTAGAGGCGGTACATACACCAGATCTTTAATGTGTCCCCACAGAAAAAAGTCTCACAGAGTGAGATCTGGTGATCGGAGAGGCCATTTCATGAAACAGCTGTCCTCTTCTGTAGCACGGCTGATCCATCAATGCAGCAGCTCCATGTTCAGGTATCCATGAACTTCACGATGAAAATGAGGTGGAGCCCCATCCTGCTGAAAGATGAATGGAGAGTCCAATTGCATTTGAGGCATCAGCCATTGCTAGAACACATCCAAGAAGGCATATCCAGTGACAGTGCTCTTGGCGGAGAAGAATGGCCCATACAGTTTTCGACGTGACAAGGCATAAAAGACTTTTACCTTCGGGGAATGACGCTCAAAGTAAATACATTTGTGTGGGTGCTTTGTACCCCAAATTCGTCAATTATGCCTGTTCACTTTCCCATTAGTGTAATAAATAATGGCGTGTGACGAGGGCCTCCCGTCGGGTAGACCGCTCGCCTGAAGCAAGTCTTTCGACTTGACGCCACTTCGGCAACTTGCGCATCGATGGGGATGAAATGAAGATGATTAGAACAACACAACACCCAGTCCCTGAGCGGAGAAAATCTCTGACGCAGCCTGGAATTGAACCCGGGGCCTTAGGAGTGACAGTCTGTTGCCCTGACCACTCAGCTACCGGGGGCGGACTCCCATTAGTGTGAAAAGTGGCTTTGTTGCTAAAAATTAAGCGATCAACAAGACCATCCCCATCGTCATTCAGTTGTTGCAACTTTGAACAAAACTCAAAGCTCTTGTCTTTGTCTTGGTTATTGAGCTTCTGCACTAGCTCCAGTTTGAATGGTTTCATAGACAGCTTCTGTCGCAGGACTTTCCACACTATCATTGGAGCCATTTCGGGTTCACAGGATGCACGACACACCGATTTCTTTGGACTCCTTGTGAATGTGTTTTGAACGCACTCAACATTCACTTCACTCACTCTGGGACATCTGCTTCTCTTTGCTGGGCGGAAGCAACCTGTCATAACGAATTTGTTGTGTCAGTGGTAAATGGCCTTCCTTATTGGTGGCTTTGTACCATACTTGGTTCTAAACATCCGTTGAACAGCTGTAGCACACTTGTTTTTGTCAAACTCCGACACACAAAAAGCTTGCTCCACAGCTGAACTCTCTTTGTTTGCAACTAGCGCTGACTATTGGCAAATTACCAAACTACGCTGTGGCAGTATACATGAAAAAAAAAAAAACTTTCACTGTTTCTCTTCTAAATGACATATGTATGATATCTGTAAAATGTTTTGTTCTTATGCAATAAATAATTGAAAGTGTTCCTGGACTGTATGTACACCGTATATAAATGAGTTCCATTTATTAAAACTGTTGACAGAATACTTAACAGTATATTTTGCTTTTGTATCCACTTGTCAAAAAAGTTCGCTATGTGATCAAAAGTATTCGGACACCTAGCTGAAAAAGACTTAAAAGTTCATGGCGCCCTCCATCGGTAATGCTGGAATTCAGTATGGAGTTGTCCCACTCTTAGCCTTGATGACAGCTTTCACTCTTGCAGGCATACATTCAGCTAGGTGCTGGAAGGTTTCTAGGGGAATGGCAGCCCATTGTTCACGGAGTGCTGCACTGAGGAGAGGTATCGATGTCAGTCAGTGAGGCCTGGCATGAAGTCGGCATTCCAAAAAATCTCAAAGGCATTCTATAGGGTTCAGGTCAGGACTCTGTGCAGGCCAGTCTATTACGGGTATGTTATTGTCATGTAACCACTCCGCCACAGGCCATGCATTATGAAGAGGTGCTCGATTGTGTTGAAAGATGCAGTCACCATCCCCGAATTGCTGGAGACCTGTGCTGTGATAGTGCCAGGCAAAACAACACGGAGTGCAAGCCCCCTTCATGAAAACCACAACCACTCCATAACACAACTGCCTCCGAATTTTACTGCTGGCATTACACACACTGGCAGATGATATTCACAGGGCATTCACCATACCCACACCCTGCCATCACACCGTGATTTGTCACCCCACAGAACATTTTTCCACTGTTCAATTGTCCAATGTTTACGCCCCTTACACCAAGTGAGGCTTTGTTTGGCATTTACCGGCATGATGTGTGGCTTATGAGCAGCTGCTTGACTGTGAAATCCAAGTTTCCTCACCTATTGCCTAACTGTCATAGTACTTGAGGTGGACCCTGATGCAGTTTGGAATCCCTGTGTGATGTTCTGAATAGATGTCTGCCTGTTACACTTTATGACCCTCTTCAACTGTTGGCAGTCTCTGTCAATCAACAGACAAGGTCGGCCTGTACACTTCGGTGCTGTATGTGTCCCTTCATGTTTCCACTTCACTATCACATCAGAAACAGTGCACCTAGGGACGTTTAGGAGAGTGGAAATCTACTGTACAGACATATGACACAAGTGACACCCAATCACCTGACCACATTCGAAATCTGTGCGTTCCATGGAGCACCCCATTTCACTCTCACAAAGTCTAATGACTACTGAGGTCGCTGATGTGGAGTGCCTGGCAGTAGGTGGCAGTGCAAAGCATGTAATATGAAAATTGATCACATGGTGTGTTATTTAATGTTCTTGTTGGGTTCGTGGCGAGGTGGTGGTGGTGTGGGGGGGGGGAGGTTGAAAAGGGACCAAAATGTTCAAAACTGCTTGTCGCAGAATACAGCGGGTACCCTTTTTTTCCCAGTATTCTGTCACATTTCAGGGCCCGTGAATTCTTTTATCTGCTTAAAGTACGAAATCAGGAAAACAATGCCTGTATTGAGATCTTATTTATATACCTGCCCTTCAGAGGAGAAGTAGTTGTGGGTTAAGATAAAGTTAGTAAGGTGTATTAGGAGTGAGGTATTAGGTTTGGACTATGAAGGACATTGGCAAAGGTAGTGTTCATTAGAGGTAAGATAGTGGACACTGAGGGAATATGATGTATAGGGAGGTGATGTTAGCAGTGATGGGTAGGGATCCAGAAGGTTACGGAGTGGGATTGTGGAGAGTTGGTGTAGGGAATGGTTGGTATCTTTGATGTGGCAGGCTGGATTATGGGCAATTGGTTGGAAGTGTTGGACAATGAGGGCCCAAATTCTTTCAGCGGGATAGAATAACCACCCACAATGGGGTGTCAAGGATTTAAGCAGTAATTGAAGGTTGTGTTAGGCTTGAGCAATGAGATCACTCTGGCAGAGTTTATATGTGGAGAGTCAGATAAATGGTGGAGTTCTTCTGCCAAGTAGTGACTGATTCATAACAACAGTGGTGGAACCTTTGTGTGCAGATAGGATGATTAGGTCAGTATTTGTTTTGAGGTTGTTTATGGCTATTTTTTCTTGTACTGAAAGGTTTGTGTTCTGAGGAAGGGACCTGGGCAAGAATGGTGCAGCTAAGTTGGAGGTAAGGAATTCCTGAATGGTGACCAGTGGGTGGTTAAATGGAAGGCTCAGTGATGGGTGGTGCCTTGAAGGTCTCAGCATTTGTTTGCTGTGTACAGGTTAGGCAGCCCCGGGTCTCCTGAGCTGGGGACTGGTAAACACTGCCAGTCTCCTGTTACTGTAAGCTCTATGCATGCTTCAACGACCACTTTATGGTGAGGCTGTGCAATGTTGTGTGTCACAGGCAATGGGAATCTTGGCCCAACTGCCTGGATCACAAGAATACTAAAAACCTCTATGAAATCCCCCCAATCTCAAGATTTGCTGTGAGCTGATGAGATGCATGGCTGTTGAGGTGGAAGAGTCATAGTGGGCAACCTCTGGGGAACCGGCTGCACCTCAGTTGTATAAGGCTTACTCAGGCACACAGGACTCTTTCTGAGTTGACCCTTGTTTCCCTAGCTGCTCATGGGACCGAGATGGAATGCTCGATATCATCTTCATCCCCCCTCCCAGTGCGAAGGATGTTTCGCCTGGGAGTGTTCACGCCCAATCCTCCAAATGGATGAGGCAGGCTAGCTCTCCTGGTAATCTGCATGAGTTGAATTTTAGTAAGAGGGCTCAAGGAGTCATAAATCAAAATGTGTTTTTGGTCATTAAGAGGAAGGAAGGGGGTGTTTGAAAAAGAGTACCCTTTCTACATCGATAAAGGATTGGAAGGACTTGCTGGAAGCCTGAAGTCTATTAAGCGGCTTTGGAATGGTTCCTATCTGGTCGAGACTAACAGGGCAAAACATGTGGAACAAAGACAAAAAAATTGGGTGAATATGATGTAACTGTTGAATTCCATAACTCCCTTAAGTCTAGCAAGGATGTGGTCACACACCGGGGCATTACAGATATCAACATAGCGGAACTTAAACAAGAATGGGCATTACAGGGGATAGTGGACATAGAGCAAAGGATGTGTACAAATAATGGAGAAATTGAGAAGACTACCACCTTCATTGTGACCTTAAATTCTCCAACATTGCCTGACCATTAGGGTTAGGCCGTCTGTACCTAACCCTATGCGGTACTACAAATGCCAGCAGTTTGGTCAGACAACGCTAAGTTGCGGGGGTGAAGCGACCTGTGGGAAATGTGGAAAGGCAGTCCATGAATCTGGGATTGACTGTCCATCTCCAGCAGTCTGCGTTAACTGCTCTTGGAGCCACCCAGTCTGGAACAAAGAGACTGCCCTGTTTTTGCAGAGGAGCGAAAAGTTCAAGAACTAAAAGTCACCAAGCAGATCCCCTATTCTGAAGCCAAAAAGGAATATAAGGCAATGAAACCTCCTGCTTCTGTCTCTACCACTTCTTATGCTTCCATGGTGCAGAAACCTGTCCTAAAGTCGATGCCTCGATGCAGAGGTCTTCCAGTGTACAACCGTCCACCACCAGCACTTGTAATTGCACGTATATATGACAAGGCAAAACGAGTAAGGATAAAGCAATCCAAGGAGCCACCACAGAAAAGACCAGCAAATGTTCCGTAGTGAGTGACAAGAAGGCACATGACAAGCAAAGTGCCTCTCAATGCACTCGTTCCCCCTCATCCTTAAAGGGACTGGATACAGGGAAAGGTTCACAACATTCGGGTCAAAAGCTGTTCTGAGCGCCATCAGACATCATTCTTTCACATCTGACTGATGAGGAGGACATCATGGATTTAGATGCCTTGGATCCAGGCAGCCCCTCCCCTAACCCTCATTTTGCATAGGCTTCTCCTCGACGGTGCAAAGATAGGGGTAAATTAAAACCACATTGGTGAAAAGGCTCCCATCCACCTCAGTGTAGATCGCTGTGTTGTTGTCTCCAGGAGACTCATTTCCATCAGTCGTACACCCATGAACTATGAAGCTATGTACTCCACAAAAAGGACGACCTAAGTGAAGAGGAGGCATGGGTATTTTGTAAGTACCAACAACTACTTCTTTCTCTCCCACTTACAATGACTTTACAAGTAGTTGCTGTAGTAGTGCACGTGCGTCATCTGTTGACAATGTGTTCCCTTTACTTGCCCCCACATGATGCCCTTGATGAAGTGGCCCTAACCGACCTTATTACACAGCTCCATTGCCCCTTCATCCTCTGTGGTGATTTTAATGAACAAAATGTGCTTCGGGCCTCTGCAACTACCTGCCTCAGAGGTAGAGCAATTGAGGGGCTTCTTGTGTCATCATGCGCATACTTGCTAAAGGTGGGACAGAGCACTCATTTTTGCACAGCAACTGGGTCGTTCTGTCATTGATCTCTCTCTTTGCTCTCCAGCTCTTGCTCACACTGGTCAATGGGAAGTGGTTGATAACTTGCATGGACATGATTATTTCGTAGTCTGGATTCATCTGCCAGATGGGGTGGAACCTGAAAGGAAACCATCGCGATGGGTGCTCGGTAGAGCCGATTGGATACTTTATAGTCAGTTGATAAAGTTCTAACATTGTGTGAATGTCGGGGTGTGGGTGGATCATATTTCCAGAATGATTCACCATGCCGCTGCAGCATCCATTCCACAGTCCATTGGACAATAGAAGAGGTAACCTGTCCCTTGGTGGAGTGCCGAATGCCACTCTGCAAGTAGGACCAGGCACATGACTCTGCATAGGTTCAAGTATCAGCCAACTGCAGAGAATGTTGCAGCCTTCTGAGTGATGAGGGTAAAGTGTCGCCAAATTATTTGAGTGTGCAAGAAGGTATTGTGGCAACAGTTCCTGAACACCATTAATTGTTCCACCAAAAGTTCCGTTGTGTGGGAGACCATCAGGAGAATTTCTGGGAGAGGAGGCAGGTGCCCATGGCTGCTGTAATGGGGAACGGCATTCTCCAGACCAGTCTGTGAGACATTGCCCAGACTATGGCGGCATATTGTGGCACAGCTATTGCAACAGCCAGTCAGGATCCAGGTTTCCAGCACCATAACGTGGTTGCTGAGAGCTGTAGTTTGGACTTCCGGTCCACTTCTGATGAAGATTACAACTGCCCATTTTCCATGTGGAAGCTAGAGTCTGCATTGTGTGCAGTTCATGACACATTCCCTGGTCATGACAAGACCCATTTCACAAGGTGAAAAAAAACTAACTTCCTTGCACTTTTTAATATCATTTGGGTGTCAAATCACTTTCCTCTTTTAAAACCTGGGAAAGGTCATACATTCCCAAGTAGTTACCATAGTGTTGCCCCCACTAGCTGCATGGGGAAGAGCGGGTGGTCAACCGCCGCCTTGTCTGGATCTTAGAACCTGGGCAACTCCTTAGTCACTTTCAGTGTGGGTTCAGGAGGTATTGCTCCACCTTTGATAACCTTGCCCTCCTGGAGGCAACTATACAATAGGCTTTCCTACACCAGCATCACCTAGCTCTATTTTTTGACGTCAAAAGGCCTACAATACTACTTGGAAGCTCCTTATCCTGGAGCAGCTTCATGAATGGGGTTTTTGTGGTTGTCTTCCCATTTTTATTCATTTCTTCCTCTTGCCACAGTATTGTAGATACCGAGTCAGTGACGTCCTGGCCGATTGCTTTGAGCAGGAGAACAGTGTCCCTCAAGGTAGCATTTAAGAGTAACTGTCTTTGGCACAGCTATTAATAGCATTACATCCATAGTGAAAAGTCCTGTCCAGTGTTCTTTGTTTGCGGATGATTTCTCTGTGTTTTGCTCTTCTTCAAGCCTCACAGTGACAACACTTCAGTTGCAAGTAACTCTTCGACATTTGGATGAATGGGCGCAGAAGTGTGGTTTTTTGTTTTCCACTGAGAAGTCTGTGTGTTCTTTTTAACCATTCTTATTCTGTTTTAAACTTGCTATAGTTGAGGATGAGGGACGCTGTCCTTACTTTTTAAAGACACAGTAAATTTTCTGGGCGTCATATTTTACGCAAAGCTTATGTGGTTACCACATCTTAAGGACATGAAAAACAGTCACTTAAGGCTTTAAGTATTTATAATGTCTTAGCCACAGTAAATAGGGAGCAGACAGGACTTATCTGCTCTGGTTTTACAGGGCTCAATTGTGGTTGCACGGTGTATGGGTCTGCGAGACCCTCTTGTTTAAAGATGTTGGACATGGTGCCCTATGAACGGATTTGCTTGGACACTGGGGCGTTCAGAACAAGCCCCATACCAAGCCTCTGGGCAGAGATTGGTGAACTGCCACTTCACGTCAGGCGACAGCTACTTACAGTGTGTCAGGCATATAAAACACTGTCCATACCATACACACCCAACTTCTATACCATTGCTCAGCCTCCAAAAAAAGGCTTTTTCATAATCGACAACAGGCAGTGAGGCCCTATGGCATCTGTGCATAGGATCCCCTTCCAAAGATGGGTGTGGCTGGTTGTTATGTTTTGCATCGTGGTGAGAGATTTTCATCGTGGCTTCTCTGGAGATCCGGACTTATTTTAGACTTGATGAATCTTAAGAAAGATCGTATGTCAGATTTTACGTTTCAGTCTGTGTTTTCTTAACATTTTAGATGTGCATCACAGTTTCACAGTAGTGTAGACTGCTGGCTGCAAGCAAGGGAATTCCCTTGGCTGCTCTGTCACATTCCCCGACCATGTCACCAGGATTCGCCTTCCTGATGAGTATACCGTTTTCTCAGCAGAGCTCCACACTATCCTTAAGGCACTGGAAAAGATGCATCGCATTGCGTTCAAATGGTTTCTCATTTGCTCAGATTCCCTTAGTGCCTTACAATTGTTACAGAACCTGTACCCAGCTGAGGGGTTGGTCCGGCTGGTATATGATCAACTGTACTTGCTCCAACAGCAGGGTAAGCAGGTGTCATTGTGCTGGGTGCCATGTCATGTAGGGATATGGGGAAATGAGCAGGCCAATTGGGCTGCCAAGGAGGCCTGCAGAGGACAGGATGTGGCATAGTGCTCTGTTCCCTTGCAGGCTGTCTTTTCTGCGCTACACAGGAAGTGTGTGCAGTTTTGGGATGAGGAGCGGCTGGCGGTGACGGCCAATAAATTGCGTTTGGTGAAGTCAACAACCCAGCCATGGCGTTCCTCCTGCCAGTTTCTCAGGCAGGATGAAGTGACCCTAATGTGTCTTAGAATTGGACACTGCCCTCTCACACATAACTTTTTACTATGGTGAGAGGATCCCCCGTTTTGCGTTGCTTGTGGCATGCACATCTCTGTCCTCCATATTTTACCGAAGTGCATTTTATATTGTGATGCAAGGGCAGATGCAAATATTGTAGGGGATCTGTCCTCTATTTTAACTGATGATGAGACGAATGTGACTAAGGTTTTAAAGTTGTGTGATGTGCCGGGACTCTGGTCTAAACTTTTAGGCTGGAGGTTTTAGTGTGTTGCAGAGTGGCTTGCCTCTCCTTTCTTTATTCTTGTGGTCAGGCAGCCACATCCATCTGCTGTATTGTTTTAACTCCTTATACCACTTTCTTCCTTTGTTGTTAATGTTTTACTACTGACACAATACTTCGTTCCATGGATCTGTACTGGTGCGCAAGTAGTTTTCCAGCTGTGGTTGCCTGTGTTTTACGTGCTGTTTTATCTTTGTGTTTTGTGTATTTTACTGACACTCATCTCAATCTGTTTTTGGCATGGGCGCTAAAGACCTCGCTGTTGTGTGCCTGTCATTTACCAGCTCTGCTGCAACCATTGCACAGCTTTTTATATTGGTATGACTACCAATCAGCTGCCCACCAGGATGAACTCTGCCGTCAAACTGTGGCCAAGAGCAGAGTCGACCACCCTGTGGCACAATATGCAGCTGAGAATAACATGCTTGATTTCAATGGCTGCCTGAGCCATCTGGGCCCTGCCCTCCACCACCAGCTTTTCTGAACTGCACAGATGGGAGCTATCCTTAAAACACAATCTTCACTCGTGTAATTTTCCCAGCCTCAACCTACAGTAATGTACTGTTCCCACACCCTCCACCCAGCAGTTTACACCCCCTCTTTGTTTGCCACCCTCTGTTAACATGTCTCTCCCTTTCTCCCAGTTCCTAAGCCCACTGCCTAACAACTTCCTTATGCTGTGCCTGTTGGCATTCTAGTCCCTGCATGCTCCATCAGACAGCGTTCATCTGTTCCCCACCCGTACATTACTGTCCCTTCCCCTTTCCTCCCCCCTCCAGACTTCTGCTGCCATTCCATGTTATAGACACATTCTGGCCTGAGCTGTGGAAGTTGGCAGTAATGTGTGCATGAGATGTAGTTGCTTGTGTGTATGAATGGTGAGTGTTTCTCTGTTTCTCTTTTGCTGGTGAAGGCTGTGGCCAAAAGCTTTGTGTAAATGCTTTTAATTGTGCCTGTCTGCAACTTAACGTGTTCTCTTTATGGTAAGTAGCAGTCTTATCTTTTTGCACATTGTTTGCTTTATATTCAGTCATTTTGAGCTGTCGATTTACTATCCCAGATGTCATTAGCTTTTTAAATGTATAATAGTAACTATTTCCACTTAAAATATGGGCTTTTATTTTGGTTGATATGGATTTTACTTTATTAACATTAGCCCCTATGTATTCAACATCCCCTATATGCTCAAAATTAATTGAGATCAAAATTGTGTGCTGGACCGGTCCGGCACACAGTTTTAATCTGCCAGGAACTTTCATATTAGCGCACACTCCGCTGCAGAGTGAAAATCTCATTCTGGTAATTGAGATCACTTTGCAATAAAACAATCATATGGATAGTGGATACATGCCACAACTGCTCTTTTGGTAGTGAGAACTCCAGGCATAACTAAACTTTTATTATTTATTGTTTCATGCAGCTATCCTTAAGACACTTAGTGTGTTGAGGCAGTCTTCAAATGTGTAGGAGGTATCTAGTATATCTGCATTTGTACTCCCCATATTACTGTTTGCTGTGATAGGAGGGCAGTATACCAGAATAACTGCCCCCATTCCCCCTTGTCCTCTTTATTCCTCGTTCCTTTCCCTGTTTTTCAAAGGAAGAATAATTATTATTATATCCATGTATCGGCTTTTCTGCTTATGGTATAACACTTTAACAAGTTTTCTGAAGTAATGTTTTTTGTTAAGTTCTCTCTCTCTCTCTCTCTCTCTCTCTCTCTCTCTCTCTCTCTCTCTCTCTCTCTGAAGTTGTGTGTGTATATTAATTCCCTAACAAATCATGCCACTATGCTTTTTCAGATTTTTATTTAATGTAATTTCCAGAGTGTTACACCTTATGCACCCATGAACTTTTAGCTTTTTTATTTATTGGAAGTTCCAGGATGTTTACACCTTATTTTTCCCCATATTAATATTCATTCTTCCTGTTACTAAATAATCAGGACTAAGATGTGTTTCTGAGCAACCACAAATTCTTTCTTAAGTACTGTACAATTTTTTGTACTCTTGCAACGCAGTGAAGACAGCTGATTGTATAAAGAGTAACTTACAGTGTATCTGGTTATATTTATAAAATTTATTATTCTTATAACCCTGCAGATATCATTTTTGCTGATGTCACTTTTGTTGACCCACATTAGCCAATAGTGTGTGTTTCGTTTTTAAAAATTCTGTATTTGTTTGACATGCAAGTTATCAAAATAGCTGTCTACTCAATGATTGATAATTTGAACCAAAGGTGGAGTTAAAAAAATGAAAATAGATGAGGAGTCATTGTTGTGAAGTCAGTGGCCACTTGCGATAAATATACCATGAGACGTTGCTCAGCAAAATGTGTCAAATCAGTAGAGATTATGACCTGGTGGAATATCTTCTTCAAAGAAAATGGAATGGTTTCCTCCAATTACTTTTCAACATTTATACTAAGGACCAGTCTTTTTCTGACAGTAGAAAGAAATTAATGTGTGCTGATGGCTTACATCTAACAAAACTGCGTCCAAAATTCGAAGAAGTGGAAATATACTTTGTAATGTGTGAACAACCTAACTGAATACTGAAATAAAATTTAAATAAATGGCTGAGAGCTAGAGTATTGTTTCACCACAAAATATGTGGGTGTAACCCTACAGTATACATTGGCCCGCAGGAGACACTGCCTTAATGCCAAGAAACAGATTTCTGTGAGAAACAACCTTGTTCACAGGTTGTCAGGAGCTGCCTATGAAAGTGATTGTCCTCAAACATTGAGAAGTACAGTGTTGTCCTTGTGCTACACAGGAGATGAATATTTCAGTCCTTTGTGGTATTTGTTAGCACATGCCCAAAGGCTGATGTATTGATTGATCCCGGCAGATGGATATTTGAAATTTATACTCATTTATAAGCTTTCTTTATTATAGGTGACTCATTGTTGAAAAACGTAGTCGTTCCAAACTCCAAAAGTGACGTTCGACTATGAATTAGGGTGCATCAATTACATACACACCTAAACAGCATCTTAAACTCAAGAGAGAACGTGGCAGATAAGTGTAGCAGAAACCCAAAACGTGTTTTTGTCCGTATGGGGACAAATTTGCTTTGAAACAACAGCGAAGAAGAAATTGTAAACCACGCAAGGAACCTTATCCAAATGGCCAGAAGATTCTACATGAATTCCAGGATAATAATCAGCGGCATTGTGTACAGATCGGTGCCGAGAATAAACGGCACTATTAGAGAACAGTGCAATAAACTAGGAGTCATTTTTATTGATCTCAAAAAAGTTCTAACAAGGGAACCTTCCCATCGTACCCCCTTCAGATTTAGTTATAAGTTGACACAACGGATTGGCCTTTAAAAACTGAACACAGATCAATCGAGAAAACAGGAAGACGCTGCATGGAACTATGAAAAAAATAAGCAAAATATACAAACTGAGTAGTCCATGCGCAAGATGTGCAACATCTAGGACAGTGTAAGCTCAGCAACGCCGTGGTCCTGTGGTTAGTGTGAGCAGCTGCAGAACGAGAGGTCTTCGGTTCAAATCTCCCCTCGAGTGAAAAGTTTAATTTTTTATTTTCAGACAATTATCAAAGTTCAGGCACTCACACATAATCAACTTCGCTCCCCAAAATTCCAGGACATTTTCAGATTTGCTTGGACATACGCAGGATTTGACGGTCTACACACGAAAAAATTTGAAAATGTTAATAACATATGTTTTGACAGAGCACAGGGAAAACTGTGCGACTGTGAAACTGTTGCATTAATTTGTTGCAGTTTATGTGACAAACTCTTATGTTTTCATCACTTTTTTTGGAGTGATTGTCACATCCACAAGAAAACCTAAATCGGGCAAGGTAGAAGAATCTTTTTACCCATTCGCCAAGTGTACAAGTTAGGTGGGCCGATAACATATTCTTGTCATGTGATGCACATGCCATCACCAGTGTCGTATAGAATATATCAGACGTGTTTTCCTGTTGAGGAATCGTTTGACCTATGACCCTGCGGTCAAATGTTTTCGGTTCCCATTGGAGAGACACGTCCTTTCGTCTACTAATCACATGGTTTTGCGGTGCGGTCGCAAAACACAGACACAAAACTTATTCAGTGAACAGAGACATCAATCAGCGAACGGACAGATCATAACTTTGCCAAAATAAAGAAAGTAAACTTTTCACTCGAGGGAAGACTTGAACTAAGGACCTCTCGTTTTGTAGGTGCTCATGCTAACCACGGGACCACAGCGCCCCTGAGCTCACATTATCCTTGATGTTGCCTATCTTGTGCATGGACTACTCAGTTTGTATATTTTGCTTATTTTTTTCATAGTTCCACACAACTTCTTCCTGTTTCCTCGATTGAACTGTGTTCAATTTTTCAAGGTCTATCCACTGTGCCATCTTATAACTAAATCTGAGGAGGTGCAATGGGGAGGTTCTCTTGTAAGTGCAAAGTGTCTTGCCAAAGAAAGACAAAACCAATCCATTATCAGGCAAGAAATGTGCCAAAGTCTATAAATAATAATCAAAGTAGATATGTTATCCACTAGAATATAAATGGTTTAAACTGATGCTTCAAATAATAAAAGCTCCAAGATAGACGAATTGGAAATCATTCTGTCAGAATGTGCAAATATTAGAGTTGTTTGTTTAAATGAACACTGTTTTACTGAGGTCATAATTACAATTTTTAACAAAATAGGGAATTCAGATTAGCAAGTAGCTTTTGCAGAAGAAAAAAGTCGCTTGGAGGCTGATGTATACTCCTACATAGTGGTATAAATAATGAGACCAGAAATTGTTTTAATAATTTAAATGAATAATGTGTGTTTGAGAGCTGTTGCATGGAAGTAGTGGACTCACTAACAAAGGTTATAATAATCTCAATATACAGAATTCCAGGGACGTCAATAACAGAACTATTCTTATGTAAGCCTCAAATTAAACTAGAAGACCTTTGTAGGGAAAAAAGTAATAGCTGCTGATTTTAATATTGATATCACATGTGATAGTAGCCACGCTTCAAGATTCACTGACTTAGTAAAGAAATATGGTTTCAAATTGAATTTCTTTGAATCTAGCAGAGACAATGGCCAATCAGCAACCTGTATTGGCAATGTTCTAACTAATTACATGTATGAAGATGTGTATAAATTTTGTCTAGATCTAGGTATTTCAGGCATTGTGCATTGTTCGTTGAGCTGCCACAAACAGATTGGAACATTTCACGTATAAGAACCCTTATGAGGAGGAACTTAAGCAAAGAAAACTTGCTAATATTTAGTAAGAAGCTAAAAGAGAAAACAAAGTCTTTTGATCATTGTGACTCAAGTGATGAAAACTTCGAGAAGTTCCTAAATAGTGTTCGTGGCGTCTTTAATGAAACATTTCCATCTAGACTCTGCAGCAATAAAATGACAAATAAATTAAAGTGGATTACCTAGAGCATACAAATTACCACTGTAAGGAAAAGGCAACTGCACAGCGAACTAAAATATAATAAAGATATTGATTGCAATGAATATGGTAGACTGTATAAAACCATATGTAAAAGAGTTATCAAGGCAGGAAAACAACTGGCAAATAACAGGCTAATATTAAATCATAAAAGTAAGACAACGGCTGTGTGGTCAATCATCAGATCGGAGCTAGGTGTTAAATCCTGTAACCAAGAAATTTCAAAAATATAAACTCTGTAAGTCCTATACATGTATGAGATTATTATATTTTTTTACACCAGACATGAATTATTTGAGGGAAACCATTTTTTCCATTCACATGATACTAGAAACAAAGAAAATTGTATGCTCCTCTCCCACCGCCTCAGACTGTATGCCCTGGGACCACAATACATGAGAATGAAAATTTGTAATAAATGAAAAGGGAACAAGTTGATGCAGACGAATTTAGGTCCACTTAAAAGAAAGCTGTATGAGGTACTGACACTGAAATGTTATTACTCAGTAGATGAATTCATGGAGGACACACTGGAAATTTGAGTTTGATACAGTGTGTTACATATTCCAAGAAATATCATTATACCGTCACTATTTATTTTTATGCTATTATTTATTAGTTTAAAAATCATTGTAGCTGTATTATAAATTTTTGACGTCTCCTGTATGCAAACCAAATGGATTGCAAATGTACGTATTGAGATGAATAAAACACAATTCAATTCACAATTCTTCGTTATCTAGCTGGTATAGCATGACCATATATACAGCGGAACTTTACAGTTCTGTATGAATTAACAAGGGCAACCAACAATGAATAGGGACAGGAAAAAATCATTTTATTTTATGGTCAAAATTGGTGTTGTTGTTTGTCAGATTCAGTTTAATGTCTTTGCAAAATTCAGCATTTTTTTTTTTTCAAAATTTGTTGCTGTTTATTTTACCAAATTTGGTTTGTTTGTCAAATCTGATATTATTTTTTTGTCGGATCTCGTGTTTTTTGGAAAATTCCATGATATTTTTGCCAAATTTGGTATTGTAGTTTGCCTATTTCACTGCTGTTTTCATCCTCTCAACAAAATTTGTTACGTGAGGAAGTGCACTGTCATTTTAAGATTATACAACGACCTCAGCCTTGAGGAAATTAGAAGTCAAATGCAGTTTTAACATTCAATAACCATCTCTTAATAATATTAGTAACATACCACCCCCCAGTGTATAACATTTTTAGGCAACAAACTTACAATTTTCGTGCTATCTCGTAAAAACTGCTGATTCCATATTATTTTGCTAAAAACCCCCAATCTATTGTTTCTGCAAAATATTCCAATCCCTAGACATGAACTGCAAAAGATGTGGCTACTGATAGATGGGCTGTTAGTCTTGCTAACACAGTAGTTGCAGCCAAGTTAGTAGATTACTTGGATGCTTTTCCCGCCTTGATGGGGATAGGAATTACATGTGACAGACTGGAGTAGATGATAGTAGGCAGATGTACAGGTCTTGCATCTAGGTCTTTCACAGGGAGTTGGGAGCAGGTGTGGATAAGGACTGACAAAGATATTGATAGATGATATTACAGAGATGGGGTGGATGATGGGTTACCATTCTGGGAAGGATTCTGTATTCCTGGATATGACAAGATGTTGTAATTGTAGCAGAGAATGTGATTCAGTTGCTCCAGTCCTGGGTAGTAGTAAGTCACAAGAGATACTACTTTGTGGCCTGTCAGGGTGTATGTGAGAGGCGATTGGCAGCTGGGGAGTCAAGGCATGAGATATCTGTTTCTGGAGAGGGTGTCATTCTCCATCCTTTGTTAAATATTTTTTTGTGAGACAACTGTCTTCTGAATTTTAAATCTGTAATAAGTCCTCATGTTAGATATCTTATTGATATCTAATGCTGTACTTCCAGTTCCAGTTCTAGTTCATTCCTCCCACACATCTGTATTTTCTGTTTTCTACCTTGGCTCCTTCTCGTTTAAATTTTCAAGTCTCTGCTGTTGTTACCAGTTAATATTTGATTTTCTTCTCATTTTGCCTTGTACATTTCCTGTGCTACAAGGTCCTTGTGTTGGCACTACATAAGCAGTGAATAGTCTCATTTAAAGATGGTGACATTGCATCAGCAATTTCAATATTTCATTTTAACAACATTGCTGATGTTTACACATATATGCCAGTATATCAATAATATTGATATATTCGCATGATATACCGGTACCAGTTTTTGTAATTCTACTTCCTACAATCTTTGCTATGTGTTGGAGGTAAGTAATGACAGTATTTCACACACCCTTTCAAATAAATGTCACAAAACATATGTTCATTAAGTACTTGTAGTATCTGACTAAAATATGAAATTTAATATAGAATATTAGAGACATTGTTAAAGTGTTAATGTCGGTAAATACTAGATATCACCAAAAAATTAGAGGAATTCTCAAAGGAAAAACATTGAAATTTGCATTAGATGTGAGGACACGTTGAAATTCCGCAGTCTACATGAAGAAATGGTATTTGTTTCATCAAACTTTGCTAGCAGCGTTCTTGTGTACTGGCCACAATCTTTTCCCATGCTGACTTCCATGGAGCCGGAACTATTAAAGAAAAGAGCCGTTCTTTATTAGAGTGTTTGATAGAATTATCAGGCTAATCCTGTATCATAATGGATGCAGTGAATGTGCTATTAAACTATTTCTGCCAGTCAGTATCTGCATACTCTCCAAAATTAAGCTTTACTGCCAACTCTGAAAGCTGCTATTCAGAAGCAATGTAACATTAACTTTAAAGACACATATTAAATTGCTCTGCCTGTGTTTTTGGTTCCAAGGTTCAAAATTACTTTTTGACCCAAATTTATCATTGAAAGCTCTAAATATATTAATAACATCACTGCAGAGCTTTCTGTTTCCTAAGATCGGATCTTAGTCTGCAACTGAAAACACGAATGATTTGTCACCTGCTGTACTCCATTTTCCTCATTGAGTGCAAAAACTGGACCCTTGACCAATATCTAGAGAAAAGAATTGATGTTTTTGAAGTGTACCTGTAATGTCTTCCCTTACGCACACAAAGTGTGCTGAAAATTTCAAATGTAGTAGTTCATCATTGGGATGGAAAAAATACACATATATAGTGTGTGTGTGTTTGTGTGTGTGTGTGTGTGTGTGTGAATACTTTGCCTCAATATATTTTCAGCATCTATGTCACACAGATGATTTATTGAAGATGAAAATTTTTCTATTAGGTCTACAACTTTGCTTCCGCCGTTTTGCAATAGACGGCAGTAGCGGCATATGGGGTTCAGGTGGTTGGTCATGTGTGTAATACAATAAGGTTAGGCATCTGTAAACATAATGCCATAAAAATATTAGTCGATTTGTGATTGCATCATAAGGTTATACTCGATTAAGTACGTCAACTCATGTACCCATTTCTCGACATTTGCGGGAAGTTTTAATTTTCTGCTTAAACATGAAGAAATGTGTGGCTGTGTCTCTTAAGATGCTGGGTAAGACCAATGTTTTGAATGCGTTAAGAACAGTGATTTCGATGTTGAGGACTGGCTTGGCAGTGGAAGACAGAATGTTTTCGTAGCCACTGAAACAGATGAAGACAGTCACAGGATATCATTATTGAAAGCAATTAATGCGTTTGAGCCCAGCACTGAAACACAAATGGCCGCAATACAGTGATAGACATGTAAAGGTAATTTTGTAGTAGGTCAGTGCTCGACCCCATGTCGCAAAACCCATTAAAATATACATGCAAAAGTTGAAATGAGAAGCCCTGTCCCTCCCGCTGTATTCTCCAAATGTTGATATCTCTGACTACCACCTTTTCCAGTCAGTGGCATACAGTTTGCCTGACCAGCACTTCCGATCATATGAACAAGTGCAAAATTGAATCGATTCATGGATCCCAACAAAAGACACCCAGTTCTTCTGCCACAGGATTCATATGCATTCCGAAAGATGAGAGAATGTAGTGGCCACCGATGGGCAATACTTTGAATGATAATTTTTTGTAAGTTTTCTTAATAAAAGCCCCAAACTTTGGGAAAAACTGGCGGAAGCAAAGTTGTAGACCTAGTATATGTAGTCCCATTTCTTCCAACTCATTTCCCTCTCCTGCCACAGAAGATACCTCTATTTTCAATAGCTACCATTTTTGCCACATCTTGTTTTTGTATATTTCCTCTGTTGCTGGGTAAGTAGAAGTTTCTCTTGCCTACATTATCTACTGCAGCATTCTCAAAATGAGAGAGACATTTATTAGTCTTGTATCATTTCAGATTCGTGCTAATGAAGCTCCTGTTGAAACAGCGAAGTTCATGGGACACGGTGTTTGCGACCATGTAACAAGATCATCTACAGTACCAATTCCTGTAGATGGTGGTGATGCAATTGCCAAGTGAGTGTCTTTGTAGAGCTTCTTTTTTGTTTTCATGCTGTGTACATTGTGTGTTCAGTGCAGTTCACACAAAATATGTCTTATATGTGGTTACAGTGTGCAGTTTTCAGGGGAAATTTACTTACAAAATTTGAAAAATCATTATTTCTTTCAGGGAGGTATTAAATATCTTCAGACAAATCCAAGCGAAACCAAATGATCTCAGAGGTGTCGGCATACAAATATCTCGACTGCAGAAAAGCTTGGGATCTAAATCTGTTGAGATTTCTAAATTTTTAGCACCAAAATCAACAAGTAAAAATTCTATTAATGATTGCAGGAAACAAATTTCTATCAATGACAGTAAACCAAACAAGAATGTGTCAGTTGTAGGAAGTCATAATCTTAATGAAGAAAACGTGATGCAGGAAAATCTCAAGGACTGTGTGGGTAAAAGAGCAGTTACCGATGTGCCTGGTGGTAAAATTGACACATACTTTAAAGAAAAAAGTAAAGGAAGCATTATCAGAAGCAGTCCTGAAATTTGCAGCAGTCCCTCATCAATGTTGTCCAATGTCGACAAGAATGTTCTTGCAGAGCTACCAGAAGATATTCAACAAGAAATTTTGATGTATTCAAGGCACGTAACTGACGCAAAAACAAAAGATAAGCATCTTGTTTCTGCGAAACATTCTGCAGAAGGAAAAATGAAGGATTTATCTGTGAATGAAGAGGTGTATCAGGTACATGTGAAAAACAAATTTTGTTAACCTGCTTTAATTACTGCCTTAAAATATTTGGTGTGCGTGTGTGTGTGTGTGTGTGTGTGTGTGTGTGTGTGTGTGTCGGAGGAGGGACTGACTGACTGTAAGAAATAAATATACTGTTATTTAATTACTTTATAGAATCCAGTCCATCAAAAGTTCAAAAAGAAAATAAGAAGCAAATGTTAATATTTGTGCCATATCAAATTATTGTCAGTTCTGCTGTTAACATCAACTATATGTATTTAAGATACTATATATATTTTCAAAATTTTCGCAACTGGATGATAACTAACTCTTAACAGTTTGATCCCGTACTCACAAACATAGTGACAGTGGATAGCATTCAAATACACTGTGCTCAGACTAGTGTGGTGTAGTATGTCATTGTTGAATTTTTGTGCAGTAATTTTGTATGAAACCTAGCATATTTTATGATCAGATTTGATATTGTGTTGTCCATTAACTAGCTGTTAATGCACTGACTTTTTCTTGCTTCTGTTTATCGGGCTGCAGGAATTGTTTAACAGTACAACAAATAAATAAAGAATGACAGTTGCAGGTAGTATCAAATCATTTTTAAAAAAATAACTGGATTTTCAGTCAGTGCTTGCCAGAGAATGATAATAGTTTTAAATAGGAAATATTTTCAAATGTGCTTCAAAATTTAACAGAACATTAGAAAGTGTTTCCTATGTAATACTGAAATCATTTAATATCGCTTACATTTCCTCAATATATGATTATGTGCTTGACACGTCATGTGGTTTGCTGGATATGATGAGTATGTTTCAGGCTGCAAGTCTAAAGATTTGGACTTCAGTCCTCCTGTGTTACTAGGATTTTTCCTGTCATTTATCACTTCTTTCATCTCTGACAATAATTTGTATAAGTTTAAATTCAAGCTTCACCATTGTTCAGGATCCATAGTAAACTGTAGGTACTTGTATAACTGGCAGTGTGTCATTTCAGAGGTCAAAGAAAGGCAAGGGCTTACCAACTCCAATAGAATGTGCTTAGTAAAGCACTGTGGTGTTCAAATTAGCTTTTGAGTTGAGAACAGCTTTACTGTACCTTCACCTCTTCTAGTCTAGTACACTGCTTTAGGTACAACATAATAATCTTGTTATGGTTGTATGAAATAACTACCATGTTGAAAAACCCATATTGATGGCACAACATTAAGAGAATTGTGTGGTATTGTACAATTTGCTTTAGAATTTTGGTTTAATTAACTGACGTGATTTATCAAGATATACCCATGAAAGCAAGCCGACATTGTTATGTTCTTTATTCATTAATGCACCTCTCAACCATCTGCCATTCTCTGGAAGACTTATATATGCATAGAAAGAAATGGAAGTGAATTATGTTCACTAGAAAACATTGAATGGTGTGTAGTTGTCATCTTGATAACATAATCATAGACTTATATAACATCAGATTTGCATTTTTTATACAATTGTAGATAAAGACTGTTGTATTAGGACAAATAGGGAAACGTCATAATGTAACTCCTATTCCCAGTAATGTTGATTATTTATTACAATGTCTTATTGGCCATACATATGCCTTGTCAGCATCGATCTCCAGCTACAAAATTATTTGATTTAGCCATTGACTATTTTTGCAATAAATGTAACGCTGTGGAAAATGCGATTAATGTCCAACTAACACTGTTTGCAACAAAATTCAGTGTCAGTATAAATTTTTCTTGCAAATCAAATATTGTTTTTTCTGCTAAGAGAAAGAAAATTTAAATATTAACTGTGTTTTTATTTCTTGTTACTTCTTTTACCTTGTGTTTTAGGTTTTAGGAAGCTTTAATTTTCGAGTACTAGTAATAGTGTTCCATAGATTTTGTGTTTGTTTTAAGTACAGTCCAGAGACAGTTAGTGCTTATTTTTGTTGTTTCCAACAAGAAGTGTCTAGTAACCACAGTTTAGTCAGCTGTCAGCCGCCTTTAGTAAATAAGCAGTCTAGTTAAAAGTTGATTACTTATCTCTCTACAGTAAATTGTTGATTTCTTAGAATGGATAGGATGTGTGACTGCTGTGTATGGATGCAGGAGGAGCTGGCTACTGTTCGCGAACAGCTGAACTTGCTGATGGCCACGATCAACCATCTTCAGGCTGCTGCCTCGGAGTGTAGCGGCAGAGGGGAGTCTGGTGCGTCACATGGTACACCCCAGGTGTTATATGCTTCACTCACAGCCTTGCTGTCGAGACATCTTCGCGAGTACTGGGCGTGGTTGGACCACCCTCTCCCCAAGGGGAGTTGCAGGTTCAACGGCGTTCGCACCGCATGAGGCAATGTGGAGGCTGGCCATGTGGCATCACCTGCTCTGCCTGTGAGTGGACATGTGGCCACTCCTTCAGCAAGATCCGAGCAGCCACACGGGGGGAGGGGTTTATTAGTGATTGGGAGCTCCAATGTTAGGCGGGTAATGGAGCCCCTTAGGGAAATAGCGGAATGGTCGGGGAAGAAGGCCAGTGTTCAATCTGTCTGCTTGCCGGGAGGTCTCATCCGAGATGTGGAGGAGGCCCTGCCAGCGGTGATAGAGAGCAGTGGGTGCACCCGACTGCAAATCCTTGCTCATGTCGCCACCAATGACTCCTGCCGTCTGGGTTCAGAGGTCATCCTCAGTTCATACAGGCGGTTGGCGGAGTTGGTGAAGGCGGAAAGCCTCGCTCACCAACTGTAATCTAAGCTAACTATTTGTAGTGTCGTTCCCAGAACCAATTGCGGTCCTCTGGTTTGGAGCTGAGTGGAAGGCTTAAACCAGAAGCTCAGACGATTCTGCAGAGATCTGGGGTGAAAATTTCTCGACCTTCGATATCAGATAGAGAAATGTAGGGTCTTCCTGAATAGGTCAGGCGTGCACTACATGCAGGAAGCGGCTACAAGGGTAGTGGAGTACGTGTGGAGTGCACATGTGGGTTTTTTAGGTTAGAGAATTTCCTCCCTAAACCTGACAAGAAACCTCCTGAGATGCGACAATGTAGCGCTAGGCAAAACGCAACAGGGAATGACAACATTAATGTGTTAATAGTAAACTGCAGGAGTGTCTATAGAAAAGTCCAGAACTGCTGTCACAATGCCCACATAGTACTTGGGGTGGAAAGTTGGCTGAAACTAGATGTAAACAGTAATGAAATTCTAAACTCAGATTGGAATGTATACCGCAGAGACAGGCTGGACAGTGAAGGGGGAGGCATGTTTATAGTGATAAGAAGTGCAATAGTGTCAAAGAAAATTGACAGAGATCAGAAGTGTGAAATAATTTGGGTGAAGGTCACGGTTAAAGCAGGTTCAAACATGGTAATTGGATGTCTCTGTAGGCCCCCTAGCTCAGCAGCTGTTGTGGCAGAACACCTGAAGGATAATTTGGAAAATATTTCGAGTAGATTTCCCAACCATGTTATAGTTTTGGGTGGGGATTCTAATTTACCAGATATAGACTGGGAGACTCAAACGTTTATAACGGGTGGCAGGGACAAAGAATCCAGTGAAATTTGTTTAAGTGCTTTATCTGAAAACTACCTTGAGCAGTTAAACAGAGAACCAACTTGTGGCGATAACATATTAGACCTTTTTGGTGACACAGACCTAAACTATTTGAAACAGTTAACACAGAACAGGGCATCAGCAATCATAAAGCGGTTACAGCATCGGTGATCTCAGCCATAAATAGAAATATTAAAAAAGGTAGGGAGATTTTTCTGTTTAGCAAAAGTGACAAAAAGCAGATTTCAGAGTACTTGATGTCTCAACACAAAAGTTTTATCTCAAGTACAGATAGTGTCGAGGATCAGTGGACAAAGTTCAAAACCATTGTACAGTACGCATTATATGAGTATGTGCCAAGCTAGATTGTAAGAGATGGAAAATAGCCACCATGGCACAAAAACAGAGTTAGAAAACTGCTGCGGAAGCAAAGGGACCTTCACAGTAAACATAAATACAGCCAAAGTCTTGCAGACAAACAAAAACTACGCAAAGTAAAATGTAGTGTGAGAAGGGTTATGCAAGAGGTGTTCAGTGAATTCGAAAGTAAAGGTCAGTGTGCTGACTTGGCAGAAAATCCTAATAAATTTTGGTCTTATGTCAAAATGGTAGGTGGATCAAAACAAAATGTCCATACACTCTGTGACCAAAATGGTACTGAAACAGAGGATGATAGGCTAAAGGCCGAAATACTAAATGTCTTTTTCCAAAGCCATTTCACAAAGGAAGACTGCACGGTAGTTCCTTCTCTAGATTGTCGCACAAATGACAAATTGGTAGATATCAAAGTAGATGACAGATGGGTAGAGAAACAATTAAAATCGCTCAAAAGAGGAAAGGCCGCTGGACCTGATGAGATACCAGTTCAGTTTTACACAGAATACGCAAAGGGACTTGCCCCCTTCTTGCAGCGGTGTACCGTAGGCCTCTAGAAGAGTGTAGCATTCCAAAAGATTGGAAAAGAGCACAGGTCATTCCCGTCTTCAAGAAGGGATGTCGAACAGATGTGCAAAACTATTGACCTGAATCTCTAACGTTGATCAGTTGTAGAATTTTGGAACACGTATTATGTTAGAGTACAATGACTTTTCTGGAGACTAGAAATCTACTCTGTAGGAATCAGCATGGGTTTCGAAAAAGACAATCATGTGAAGCCCAGCTCCACGAGACTCAGAGGGCCATAGACAGAGGTTCCCAGGTAGATGCTGTGTTTCTTGACTTCCGCAAGGCATTTGATACAGTTTCCCACAGTTGTTTAATGAACAAAGTAAGAGCATATGGACTACGAGACCAATTTTGTGATTGGATTGAAGAGTTCCTAGATAACAGAATGCAGCATGTCATTCTCAATGGAGAGAAGTCTTCCAAAGTAAGAGTGATTTCAGGTGTGCCGCAGGGGAGTGTCATAGGCCCGTTGCTATTCTCAATATATATAAATGACCTTGTGGATAACATCGGAAGTTCACTGAGGCTATTTGCGGATGATGCTGTAGTATATCGAGAGGTTGTAACAATGGAAAATTGTACTGAAATGCAGGAGGATCTGCAACGAATTGACCCATGGTGCAGGGAATGGCAATTGAGTCTCAATGTAGACAAGTGTAATGTGCTGTGAATACATAGAAAGAAAGATCCTTTATCATTTAGCTACAATATAGCAGGTAAGCAACTGGAAGCAATTAATTCCATAAATTATCTGGGAGTAGGCACTGGGAGTGATTTAAAATGGAATGACCATATAAAATTGTCGGTAAAGCAGATGCCAGTCAGGGATTCATTGGAAGAATCCTAAGGAAATGCAATCCGAAAACATAGGGAGTATGTTACAGTACACTTGTTCACCCACTGCTTGAATACTGCTCACCAGTGTGGGATCTGTACCAGATTGGGTTGATAGAAGAGATAGAGAAGATCCAATGGAGAGCAGTGTGCTTCTTGACAGGATCATTTAGTAATCACAAAAGCATTACGGAGATGATAGATTAACTCCAGTGGAAAACTCTGCAAGAGAGATGCTCAGTTGCTCGGTATGGGCTTTTGTTGAAATTTTGAGAACATATCTTCATGGAAGAGTCAAGCAGTATATTGCTCCCTCCTACATATATTTTGCGAAAAGACCATGAGGATAAAATCAGAGAGATTAGAGCCCACACAGAGGCATACCAACAATCTTCCTTTCCACGAACAATATGAGACTGGAATAGAAGAGAGAACCGATAGAGGTACTCAAGGTACCTTCCGCCACACAGCATCAGGTGGCTTGCGGGGTATGGATGTAGATGTAGATGAGGAGCTAAAATGAACAATCATTTTCTGCAGACCACATCACCAGAAAAATTGCTGACTGAATTCAGATAACCCCTCTCATTTCTCTCATTCTCCTATAGTGTTCTCTCTTATTTAGGAATGAAATAATTACCTCATAAGTATCATATCTCTGCTTTTAGAACAAGAAGTTTAATTTTTTTAAAGTCGCTATTTTGAAACAAACAGAATATATAAAAGTGCTCCTCTCCTGAATTAAGCACTGTCTAATTAGTTTCAGCTTGTGATATTAAGGTTCAGTCCCAAAAATAATTTCATAATCGACAAAGGATTTAAAGTATTTCAATAAAATCATTTCTAGTTCAACATGCTTGGTTTGCAAATGTACTTTATTATTGTAAGTATATGTATTTGTAATTTTTATATTTTTTATGAGCTGTAGTGTTGTTTTTTCTCTTTTCTTCAGGTCGATCCAAATTTTCTGTCCGCTCTTCCTGAGAATGTTCGCATGGAGATAGAGGAAGATTTAAAGTATCAGAAGTGTCGGCAGCAGAAAATAGATCTTGTTATCAATCCAGTTAAGGGAAATAATGGTTTGTGAAGTTCTCGGCCCTTTTTTATATTTTTAAGTACACCAAAATTATTCCATCCAGTTTTTTAGGTTTTTTTGTAGCAAGTAAACATTTGCTCTTAAATTTTTTTCTCTTGCTTACTGTTGTCGCAGAATTGCGATAATGATGATGATGATGATGATGAAAATAGTAATACAATATATTTGGTGGCAGCAACTTGTTATTTTTGGGAGTTTGCTGGTCATCTCATATGACATTTAGTTTTTTCATCATAGTTGTTATTATGACACTGTCTTATGGTACATTTCTAAGCTTGATAAATGTGAAATGTTCAGTTATTAGAATCCATAAATGTCAAAATCTCTTCTCAAACCTTTTTATGTGTTCTATGTTCAAATGTTTACCTCCAGAAAAATCTTGTGTGGCAAGGAATGTAGTTAGACTATAAGAAGTACTGTTGTGTACTACTTCATACACAATGGTAAGGAGAGGTGGGCTTCAGAGTGGTGCAGCATCTGTCATCATATTGAAGCTGGAAAGGAACAGACATGATTAACAAACACATAATAAGAACAAATATCAATACAGTCCAGCTATCAAAAGAACCAAACACAGGCGTCGTGCTGTGCGAGGCTCCTGTTACTAATGCACAAACAAACTGTCAAAGATTGGCAAATACTGAAGACTGTTAAAGACTGCGGCAGAGGCTGGGGTCTGTAGCTGCTGCAGGCCATCCTATATTGCAGTGGCAGCAGGCACTTGTAGTTGGACCATTGAAGACACGGCTCAGTGAGCACACACCATTGGATCCGCTGGGTTGCTGCACAACATCTTATCAGTGTTTATCAGAAATGTGCATTTCCTTTGCCATCTGTGAGACACCAGTGGACGGTATCAATCTATGGTACCATATCCCTCCCACCCACCCTCCAACCTCCTGACCCTCACCATGTAATGTGGATGAAAGAACAACAAGGGAGGGGCAGGGGGGCAAGAGGGGGAGGGGAAGTGATGGCTCAATGCAACTGCCATTGAGGAGACTGCAGCTGAAAGCTGGTGCCGAGCTACTACCCATGCCCCAGCATATGCCCTGAGCCCTCCCGAGAACACCAGCTGAAAATTGGGCAGAGGGCATGCACCCACAATCAGAGACGGAGGAGCAAATGAAGTTGGAGGTATGTTGATGACTGCAGAGAGATTCAAGGCAGCATGTGGGAAAACCACTGAGAAGAGGGGTCCATCTCCAGGCGATGATGGCTGTTGAGATGGCAATGACTGTGAAAGGGTGTCAACTTGCGTTGGCTCCATGTCCAGCATCAATGGCATGGGGCCCCTTGGAGATGGATGCAGCGAGGCCTGCGACAGGATCATGCAATTAACATGGACCCTCTCAGTCCCTGAAGTAAAACCATAGTATGTTCAATAAGTTCTACAATGATGCCTCACTTCCAGCGCTTCCGCCTGCCCTGTGCAATCTGTAAAAGACTGATTTGTTAGTGTGAATGCCTGAATGGACAGAGTGGGCATAGCAAGTAAAGCAAAGTGCAGTGGCTTTGCCCATGTAACAACCGTGCCGACGATGGTCTGTCACGTGGCAGTTAACAATAGGAATACAAGAAGAGCAACAGAGCTTTATCCTCTGTATAGGGAGCATGGGCTTTATTTATCTGTTGCTTAAGTGTATGTGAAGATCATTCAACTTCACCAGTGGATTGCGGAACAGCGCACTCATGATGTGGTTGACGCCTTAGGTGGTGCAAAACTGTTCAAACTTGGCAGAGACAAATTGAGGTCGATTGTCAGTCACAATCATTTCTGGCAATCTCTCAAGGCAAAATATTGACTACAAGGCCTGGACTGTTGAACGAGATTTAATAGTGTGCATAGGAACCATGAAGGGAAATTCGCTGAAAGCATCAACGGTGATGACCCAACTTACATTCCAGTAAGAACCCACAAAACCCAAGTGTAGACCTTGTCAAGTAGCTTGAGGTTTGGACCAATCAAAAAACTGCTGAGGTGCAACTGACCAATTTTCAGCATAGGCATGGCACTGAGAAGTCAGCTGTTCAGTTTGAGTCGCGCCACCTGCTTGGTGCGAATGATACCCCAGTGACTGTGGTGTAGCAAATGAAGCACATCAGGCTGGAGAACCAAGGAAACCACAACATGTGACCCTGTTATTATGGGTGCCGATCTACATGGCACATTGGTGAATTGCAAGGGTGTGCCAATGAGCAAAATATCGGCGAACCACAGAGCTACAAATTTGTCTGGCTGAACACGGCCAACCAGTGCAGGTGTAGCGCAACCAAATCTGCAAATCGAGATCTGCAGCTGTGGCCTGGGCAATTTTCCAATGATTAAGCGGAAAGGTATGGAAAGCATTTGTGTGTTGTGCATCAGTGTAGCAACAAGAAGCAAAGGACTTGTCAAATCCTGAATCAGGACCAACGGAGAGGCAAGAAAGAGCATCTGTGTTGGAATGCTTAGAAGTAGGCTGATATACAATCTCATATTGGTAATTTGATGAAAGGAGAGTACCATTGCAGCTTGTGCACTGTGCGAGTTGAGACTGACTGAGAAAGACTAAAAAAAAGATTAAAGAGGTTTATTTTCATGCACTGAGTAAAATTTTCTGCCAAAGAGATTCTGGTGAGACTTTGTTTTGCCATATAAAATGGCATTTTCAATTTGCAAATAATTGAACTGAGCTTTGGTCAACAACTTTGAAGCAAAGTCTGTTGGCATGTCAACAGAACAAAATTTATTGAAAAAAATTGCACCAACGCCATAAAAGGAAATGTCCACAACTACGAGCACAAATTTGGCTGGGTCAAAATGAACAAGGCATTGGTCACCAAACACATCTTTCAACTTGCAGAACACAGACTGACACTCTTGTGACCAAACAAAAAGAACATTCCTCCAGTTCAAGTGATGTGAAGGAGCCGCAATCTACAGGCATTAGGAATAAACGGAATGTAGTATGATAACACAGACTGCAGTTTCCGGAAATTTTGTGGGTGTGAAAGGTCACAGAAAACAAGGAAATGTGACTGCAATGGGTGAACAACCTGGCTATTAATGACATGTCCTAAGGACTCAAGTTCTGTCTGAAAAAACACACATTTGTCTTTGTCACACTTGAGACCGGATGCAGACAACATTTGAAACGGAGTGCGAAGATTGCTAATGTGTTCTTCAGGAAGGTAATCTGAGATGACAATGTCATCTAAATAATTCAAGCAAAAAGGACCTATTGCAGTCAGTTGCTCCAGAAAGTGCTGAAATATGGAGGGTGCGGAAGTGCTACCAAATGGCATTCTCAAAAATTTGAAGAGACCCAGATGAGTATTAATGACAAAGACCTGTTGTGAGTGGTCATCCACATGTATCTGCAAGTAAGTGCCGTGTGAGTCAGTTTTGGAAAAGTAACGCCCTGCACCCAATTTGTCAATCGGTAATTTCGGGCACAGCAGATGTCAATGACTGACTGAGGATTCACAGTTTCCTTAAACTTGGGCTCAGTTGGAGTCTGCCAGGAGGCTTCTTTAGAATAACAGAAGCACCCATCACTGACTGACAGTAATGGGTGCTACAACCTCATCGTCTTGCAAAGCAGTAAGTCCATGAAGAACAGAATGAGCTCAAACAAAATATGGCTGTGCATTTTCCTTCATTGCAACATGGGCAACAAAATTATTGGCTTTGCCTAAACCCTCAGAAGACAAATGCTGAAATTCTGCGTATAACTTAGCAACACTGTCCTAAAGATCAAAGGAAGTAACAGAAAGTAGGGAAGTACATTGTCCTGAATAACTAATCCAAACGCCTAATACTAACAGATCAAAAGAGTCTAGATCAAAAGTATTAGCACTGTCCAAGGAGAAAAGCAGTGTTAATGGCACTGTCTTTGTCAGATTTTGGAAAGTTGCAAGAAGTCTAAAAGTGCCCAAGACGGGAATGTCTTGGCCATTATACCCCATGAATTTATGGCATGAGGTGCACAACTTAGGTTTGTCAAGCAATTGATGACTGAAACTTCCTGGCAGATTAAATTGTGTGCCGGATCGAGACTCGAACTCGAGACCTTTGCCTTTCACGGGCAAGTGCTCTACCAACTGAGCTACCCAAGCACAACTCATGCCCCGTCCTCACAGCTTTACTTCTGCCTGTACCTCATCTCCTTAAAGCTGTAGTGACGGGTCGTGAGTTGTGCCAGGGTAGCTCAGATGGTAGAGCACTTGCCCATGATAGGCAAAGATCCCGAGTTCGAGTCTCAGTCCCGCACACAGTTTTAATCTGCCAGGAAGTTTCACATCAGTGCACACTCTGCTGCAGTGTGAAAATCTCGTTCTGGAAGCATCCCCTAGGCTGTGGCTAAGCCATGTCTCCGCAGTATCCTTTCTTTAAGGAGTGCTAGTTCTGCAATGTTCACAGGAGAGCTTCTGCAAAGTTTGGAAGGTAGGAGACGAGGTACTGGCAGAAGTAAAGCTGTGAGGATGGGGCATGAGTCGTGCTTGGGTAGCACAGTTGGTAGAGCACTTGCCCGCAGAAGGCAAAGGTCCCGAGTTTGTCTCGGTCTGGCTCACAGTTTTAATCTGCCAGGAAGTTTCATATCAGCGCACACTCCGCTGCAGAGTGAAAATCTCGTTTTGAATTGATGACTGCTGGAACAGTCACTGAAGCTCTAGTGTCAAGTTGCAGATGGACTGATTGTCCAGCAGTGGTAAGAGATACAAAAAGTTTGTTGTCCTTACATAGCACTGCAGGAAAACCTTTCCTAAAGGGTCATTACACTGTTTTTTGCACTAGTGACACGTTTGGGCTTTGAAAACACACTACACACTGTTTGTGAGTTAAATTTATGTGAAGGAGTAGCAGAAGGCTGCTGTGCCTTACATTTATGTAAGCACACAGACTGTACATGACCCCATTCGCCACAAAAAAAAAGCAAGTTGCTTCATGAGAGTGGCAAAATCAGTGATGACATGTAGTATTACACTTAGGGCATGACTTCATGCATTGTGCCAGATGTGACACTAGTTTACATGAAAACTGTGGTTGTGACCATCTGGGTCACAAGGCCTATTCGTCTTGTCTATCTACAGAATAAACAGTTGCTACCTCATAACTTTCTGCTGCATTTTCTCAGGTACCTTGACAACCAAGAATCTGCAGAACCTGTTGAAAGTAATGTTCTGGATATGTCGAGATTTAACTACGTTGTGCATGATCACGTCACGAATCATTGAATCACTGTAGTATTTGCCACAGTCACATTTGAATCTGCACTGCCTAGCAAGGCCATGCAGTTCATTTACCCACTGAGGGTATGTATGTCCTTGTTGCTTACGCAACCTAAAGAATTTGTAACAGGCAGCTGCCACTTGCACTCTGTCCTCATAATACTTTGTAAGCACCTGTAATAGTTCCTCATCTTTGCATGTTCTGGGTGCGAAGTGAGAGAGTGTTTGGTGCACAACCTATTAACAGTCACTCCTGCCGAGTCAAGAAGTAAGAACGCTTGTCAGGACCTTGTATATAATGTACTACAATGTTCATGTTGAACATTGTTGGTATTCATTCCAGTCTTCTATTGTACCTTTAAGTTCATGAAATGGCAGCACAAATGCAGCATATGGGTGAGGGTACTGCCATTGGTTCCAGTACCATTTTCGAAACAATCTGTGCCATCATGAAGCGAATCATCACTTCAAGTAGTTGTGCCATTTGTTTGCTCTGAAACTGAATAACCTGAGTTAAGATCAATGGTATGTAGTGCAGCAGGCAATTGTGGTATGGTAGACATTTTGAACTAATCAATGCACAAAGATGGAAAAAGCAATACAGAATAGCACTGAAAAAATGGGAGGCCAATGCAGCAACCTCAGAACCTAGACCATAAATAGCACAAGCTAAACAAACACAAGGGAATACAAGCCCACAGCAGGTAAAAGCAACAAAAAAGATGAGAGTAAAGTAAGAAGTCATGAGACTTGAAGACTGCGACACATGGAAATGAAAATATCTTGTCACCATGTTTGTTGTGTACTACCTACTGGTGCTGCTGCACCTTTCATTGTAAGGAAGCTGGACAGAAGCAGAAATGATTATCAAACACGTAATATAGCAAACAGAAGTTTTACTTAACTTGTAGGTCTCTCCAAGTGTTGAAAAGAAATTAAGAGCAATAAAGTCCAGTTATCACAAGAAGCAAATGGAAGTAGCATGTGGTGTGAGGCTCCCCCTAATGCATGGGTGAACTGTCAAAGGCTGAAGACTGTCAAAGACTGCGACAGAGACTGGAGTGTTTAGCTGCTGCCAGCTGTCCTATATTGCAGCAGGAGAGGGCCCTCATAGTTGTAGCTGCTGAAGGCATGGCTCAGTGTGTGGACGTCTTTGGATGCACCGGGTACCTGTGCAACTGATGTCAGCGTCTGTCAGAAACATGCTTTTCCATTGCCAGCTGTGAGATGCCAGTGGGTGGTATCACTCCATGGTACCACAGTTATGACTACAGAACAGATGTAAATGTGTACAGAATATCATTGCCAATGTCTGCTCAGTGGAGTATGTGGGGAGACTCACTAAATGATTGGTGATGTGAGTATGTGGAACTTCAAACAGTAAACCGGTACTGCATCATTCTCGGCATCCAGGAACTAAGAGATGTTTCTAGCTTTAGTTTTGTTTTCTATTAGGTCTTCTTTCATTCACACACACAAACAAGGAGATAAATAGATTGTGATAAAGCTTGAAATTAATCCTTCTTCATAATAAAAGTATATTACGTAAGACATTTTTTAAATGTGATTTGTGGGTTGAATTCTTCTCTTGACATTTATTTGAAAAGTTAGAATATTTGTAGCTTGTATGTGAAAGAAATTGTATTAAATGAACAAATCCAAAATATTAAACAAGGCAGTGCAAGAGTATGACACAGTAAATTGTATCATTCAATAAAGCACCTAATTTTGTGGAAATAAGAACCATTATTTTAAATCAAAACACTGTACACACATTCTCTCCTTGTTACTTGTATCCTATTTCTGAGGAACTTCATTTTACATGACTGTAATATGCTTACATCTCTTATCTTCACTATCAATGTTTGAGATGCATAGGTCAGTATTTGGGTGTAGTAGATTCTTTGCTTTTTTGTGGGTTGTATTTGTTCCAAACCAGGCTCCTAACACTTCACAGGAATGCTTGTGCCTGTCTGCCATGTTCACTGATCTTCCTCTCATTTCTTCCAGTTTCCTCTGTCACACTTCCCGAGTACTTAACACTTCCCACCTTCTTCAATTGTTCACCTGCAGTTCTTACTCCACTATTTGGTCTAGCTCTCTTTCTAGTTGTAAAGGAATCTCACATTTGTTTACACTAAATATCAACCTCACAAGCACCCAACTGTTCCTGAATCTCCTCCTCCCTGTTTCTGCAGATCATCAAGTCATCCATGAGCACCATTGCTTTCATCTTGTCATCCCCAGTTTTTTTTTCTTCCCCCTCCCACTTTAAACGTTATTTCATCCAAGACCACAGTGAATAGGAAAGGTGACAATGCATTGCCCCATTTCACATCACTTGTTTGATGGAATTAAACTGTTGTTTCATTTTGCACTTTCACACAACTCAGACTTCCACAGTCCATCTCTTCCAATATTCTTGATGTCTCTTTTTCCATACCCTTCTTTTGTGGTGACTGCCAGAACTTTCTTCTTTAGAAGATTTCTATATTGTAAAAAGCCATCACATGGTCTTCCTGAAATTCATAGTGGTGCACCTGGAGCTACCTCACTGCAAATATGAGGTCAGCAATTGACCTCCCTAGTTTGAATCCATGTGCTGTTCCTCTCTCACTTTGTTCTTGACCTTGTTTGGATTCTGACTCCAGGATATTTTTGTTTAACTTGGCACAATGTGCTAACACTGTGACTCCCCTGTAGTTTCTACAATCTTTCCTACTTCCTTTCTTGAATATAAGGACATTTAGCACCTTCTTCCAATCTTCTGGAGTCTTAACTTTCCAAACTACCCACATCACAAGGTACAACCAGTTACCCGGCCTCTCCTCCTGCCTTCACCATTTTGACACTTACCACTGTCATCACGTGATAAGGCCGCTCTTTCCCAGCCTCTCCTGCTGCCTGTCCTCCTTTCATCTTGTCCAGTACCATTTTCATTTCTTTCAATGTCAAGTCAGAGAATCATTGTTTGTGGAGACTGTACTGATTGAGAGCAGCTAGAGTAGTTGTCATCCAGTTTTGGACTGTTTGCCACAGAAAAGTTCCCATCAAGGACTAAAATATAAAGTGCAACAGCCATTGACAGTTTGTTTCTAGATCCAACTACCTTAATTGATTTAGATGTGAAAGTGGTAGTCCATGCTTTATTTGACAATCATGGTGAAACATTAACAACAACATATGGTGACCAATTAGCATCCATATCGTAGAAGTGAAGGATAGTGTAATATAACAGTATCATGAATAATTAAATTTTCTGTCCCAGCTGTTTCAGAATTACCGTTATTTACATCAGCCGAAATCAACTGGTTATTGTGTAAGAAGCAGTGATTCTAAAACAGCCAATGTGTCCTTCAATAAAACCTACCGAAGTGGCACAGTTGTTAGCAAACTAATCTTGCATTCTGGTGAACGGCAGGTCAAATACGCATCCAGCCATCCTGATTTAGGTTTCCATGATTTCTCTACATCACTCCTGGAAATCCTGGTTCCTTTGAAAGGGCACAGCTGACTTCCTTTATCATTGTCCCCTAATCCGAAGGGACCAGTGACCTCGCTGTTTGGTCCCCTTCCCAATATCAACAAACCTTCAATAAATTTGTGGCTGTGGCACCCAAAATGAAAAGCTTAAATCAACAGTGCCTCAAGCACAGTTTTTAGAGAGAAATTATAGGAAGAGATTGGCTGTTTTAGAATCACTGTTTCTTACACAATAATCAGTTGATTTCGGCTAGTGTAAATAACAGTAATTCTGTAACAGCTGGGACAGAAAATTTTATTGTTCATGATTCTGTTATATTACACTACACTTCACTTCACTTCTGCTTTGGTTCTGATTTAATCATTAAAAATGTTTACTAAAGGAATTGATGAGAGCAGCAGTTTTCTAAGGAAAGAAGATAGTTCTGATAAAGAAAATGATTTGAATAAAAATCAAACTTCAAAATCAGCATATCTGGTTTTTGCAGTCAGTTATTAATAGGGTGGTGCTAAACTGTATATCATGATGCTAAACTGCATATCAGTAATAAAAATTTGAATCACCACTGCTGGCATGCATAAAAATGCGTATAAGGAATTGTAATCAGATTGTGTAAATGATGAAAAGATAATGAAGGCAGGTTCTAAGACTGATCATGCGAATTTCCATATATACTGCCACAGTGGAGGCCAATCAGTTTAAATAAGTACATTTCAGAGTCTAATTGATATATTGACATAGAATCTGTACTTCAGGATACTGCACCATCTATCAAAGCATGCATCTACATTGGAAGCAAAGACAGAAGAGATTGAGGGAGATAAGATCTCTCGCTAGTTGTTGTTGTTGTTGTGGTCTTCAGTCCTGATACTGGTTTGATGCAGCTCTCCATGCTACTCTATCCTGTGCAAGCTTCTTCATCTCCAAGTAACCACTGCAACCTACATCCATCTGAATCTGCTTAGTGTATTCATCTCTCGTCTCCCTCTATGATTTTTACCCTCCACGCTGCCCTCCAATACTAAATTGTTGATCCCTTGATGCCTCAGAACATGTCCTACCATCTGATCCCTTCTAGTCTAGTTGTGCCACAAACTTCTCTTCTCCCCAATCCTATTCAATACCTATCCATCTGGTATTCAGTCTTCTTCTGTAGCACCACATTTCAAAAGCTTCTATTCTCTTCTTGTCCAAACTATTTATTGTCCATGTTTCACTTCCATACATGGCTGCAATCCGTACAAATACTTTCAGAAACGACTTCCTAACACTTAAATCTACACTCGATGTTAACAAATTCCTCTTCCTCAGAAACGCTTTCCTTGACATTGCCGGTCTACATTTTATATCCTCTCTACTTCAAACATCATCAGTTATTTTGCTCCCTAAATAGCAAAACTCATTTACTACTTTAAGTGTCTCATTTCCTAATCTAATTCCCTCAGCATCACCCGATTTAATTCGACTACATTCTGTTATCCTCATTTTGCTTTTGTTGATGTTCATCTTATATCCTCTTCTCTCGTTAGAGAAACTAGAATTATTTGTTTCAACAGATAGTAGTTCCCTTTTGAAGAACCACAAATAACTTTTATATACTTTTTTACTGCATTGCATCATTCTACCTGTGGAGTGATAGGGTGTCCAACTAATTTAGAAAAAAGGGGTATTAGAAGATTTACACAGAGGACAGTGTAGGTTAAAAATTTAACTCTTTCTTAAACATATTTCTACCTGGCTTTTGAGTCACATTTTCCCATAAAAGAAACAAGAGTCATGTTGAACAGAAACGAGGACAAGGATGGATAATTCTAATGATCTTGTCTCTCTAATACAGATGACAATGTGTAGTCAGTAGATGAAATTCCAATAGGACTAGTTTTGCAAATTCCTCCTGTCTGTTGTTAGAAGAATGAAACACGTGGCTACAAACAATAAATAAAAGACTCCGAATATAAAGCAAAAATTATTTGGAAACATATTATACAGGAAACAAAGAGGAATATATTTGGCTCAGTCATCTGAGCTACGCGAGCACAATGCTTAACATCCCCTCACAGCTTTACTTCCACTGATATCTCATCTCCTACCATCAAAACTTCACAGAAGTTCTGCAAAGTTGCAGGACTTGCACATCTTGAAGAAATGATATTGCAGAGACTTGGCTTAGCCATAGCCTTGAGGATGTTCCCAGAATGATTTCTTCACTCTGTGCATGACTCACAACCCATCCTTACAGCTTCACTTCCACCAGTACCTCATACTACCTTCCAAATTTCACACAAGTTCTCCTGCAAAGGATGGATATTGGTTTATTATGCATATTCTCACTCCCAGTGAAAATCACACTTAACATAAACAAAGTATTATCTTCTGGAAATGTTAACAGTAAGAATATTGTTTTCAGTAAGTAACCACTGTAAGCTCTCACTGCGTAGGTCTGAATGCAATTCTAATGGTTAGCTATTGCATTATAGGGTAAGAGACTTACTTCAGCTATGTTCACGAAAAACATTAAACTACTCCCTGACTGTACTTGGCTCTGAGCACTATGGGACTTAACTTCTGGAGTCATCAGTCCCCTAGAACTTAGAACTACTTAAACCTAACTAACCTAAGGACATCACACACATCCATTCCCAATGCAGGATTCGAACCTGCGACCATCATGGTCTTGCGGTTCTAGACTGTAGTGCCTAGAAATGCTCAGCCACTCCGGTCGGTGACTGTACTTGTCATAAGTGTAATTATTTACTACAAAATTAATCATAGGAGATGATAATGTTCCTCTGAACTAAAAGCTGATGTCTTTAACTTAATTTATTCATCTTCAAGCAGTGGAAAACACACCTGACTATATTGCATTCATTCACTTTGATTAAACTGACAAATTTCAAAAGGCATTCACTCTGAAGAAGCCCTGGACAATTTAACATTCTTATCTCAATGAAATACTCTTCTCAATGCTGTTAATCACTTTTATCTTAATTCTGCATATTTCTTACCCAGGACTCTTTCAGTACATGTTCGCTCAACTGAGACTGCTCCACTACTGCTTCGTGTGCTCTCTAGTAACTCGCATTATTGGCACCATACAATGATGTCCTCTCCATCATAAAAGGTAGGAAATTATAGACAGTTCTAGAAGCTAAGGCTTGCCAGCTAGTGCCTGCTGCTAGGAGACTCATCTGAAAGGATTTCGATTGGAGTATCCTTACACCACACTTCTCGAACCGGCCTCTTTCAGGGTCTTGGAACACTCCTACCTACTTCTCAGTACCTTTACTCCCTGATTGTTTCTGGAGCAGGTAATAAAAATCAGTTTCAGATGAACAGTGATTTTCACTGTCATAACACAACGAACAAAATAATTTTCACATTGACTTTGCTTTTTTGTCTAGAGTTGAAAGCTTCAAAGATATTTGTTAGATTCCCATCTCATGTAAACCACAATTTTTGAAGATATCTGCTAATACCAGAGTAAATTAGAAACATAAGTCCTCAGCTATTGTTTCTATACATAGTCTTAATATCTAGATTGAAGGAGTGAAGATTATTGTCACCTACTTATTAAGTAGCTGTGGTTGCTAGAAAGCTGCCTGATAAGACTATCAGTTTTTTGGATGTGAGATAGTTGTTGTTATACTTTAAATGTAATAATTGGTAGCATTCAATAACTTTAGTCATACTTAACACAGCAACAATGCATTTTGAGAGACACTGCTCTCGCCCTCAGGTTGTCAACATGCAGAACGTATGATTACAACTTTAACAACATCTATGTGGAACTGCAAAATACATTAAATACCCATTAGAGAGAGGGTGCTTATTGTACATTAAAATCTTCCACTTCTTCCCTTAACCATGACAACACACACCACGACAACGTACCAGGTGTTGCTTTCATCAACTGTCAGCTCCAAGTGTCCAGCCTATGTTTCTCCTGTTGTCTGGTTGTTATTGTGGCAGCTATGCCCCAGATGCCTGTGGATGTATGGCTACTGGCAGAGGAAATATGAAAAGTCAGCTTTAGGTGGCCATGTGTACGAAAAAGGCCACTCTTAAAGGGAATAGAGGACAACTAAGATTCTACACATGGAAAAGAAAGGAAGAAAACTCAACTTGCTGAGTGAGTTAGAAATACCTATTCATAAAAATAAATATGATGATGTTTTTAATCTGCAAATGAGAGATAACAGAATGAGCTTTGTCTATTTTAATTCAGATACATACTTATATTAAGTACTTTGTTGGGCTGGAGGTTGGCAGTATTTGGAAACAAGGCAAAGCAGGTGACCAACGGTATTGCATTATGGTTCATTCAGTAGCTGCACATCCAATGATACCTAGGATATAACAGCTCACCTACTCTCAGACACTAGAAAAAGATTCAGCTGAACACATTTAGTGTACACAGCAAATTAAGAGGACATGTCTTGGTGCATGGCTGCTGTGTTTGATGGTGCAGTTAAGGATGGAAGCAGAAGATTTTAACATAAGACGAGGACCCATAGCCCAGTATGTTTATACTGTATTTTATGAACACTGCAATTCAGAGTCATTAGAGGTTTAACTACATGTGCTGATTTTTGACAACTTGATGAGAGTATTATCTGTTGTAACACAGTTTGTAATAGTGTTAAGTATGCTGAAGTGGTTAAATGCTACCAGTTACTACTGGGCTGCATGACAAGCAGTAGTGTATTGTAGAGAGGGCTCTATTGTTACATATGTCAATAACTGCTGTGTTTTCTTTTAAATGTAAATGCAAATAAATTTTAGTCTACCAATAGAAGAGAAAAGAAAGTATTTACATAACTGAGAAAATAGTAGTTTTTTTCTGGGGATAGTGGCTTTCTTTCCAAATTTGCTATTTAACATGAGGTGGCATAAGAAGTATACTGATAGTGTTTTGTTAATGCAATGCACATATTGAATCTTTAAGAGTTCCTTATCTTTTGTTAATGTGCAATTTGACTCATGCCATGTCCCTGAAGATTCACTTTTCTCGATAGGATCTACAGAATTCAATGAATGAAGAATAAATGAGTGCTAAAAGCTACTCTGTTTTGCTTCAAAGTGGAACTTTATTAGCTATGCAACTGCAACAATAGTGAATTTGTGATGTGACAAAATTGATTTATACTTTATCCTATTACTCCATATCCCTGCTGTTTTCTGTCCATTTTATTTCCGCCTTGCTATTTTTTCCCTCTTCCTACTTGTTCCCTCATTACACTTGTCCTGGCTTCACCATAGCCTGTTTTTTTTCTTTACACCATTTTTTTCCTTCTGTATCTGCTCCCTCTTAATACATTTGTATCACCATAATTACATCATCTACTCTTCTCTTCCACACTGGCTTCATTATATTATTTGCACACTTCTTAACTCTTTCTCCATTTACAACCATCGCCGCACCTCCACATCCCGTCCCACTTCTAATATGCTATCCTATTACTCCATGTCTCCTATTTGTGTATATCTTCTCTCCATTTCTCGTTTACTCTTTGTCCGTGACCCACATTGTTGCTTGTAATGCCCTCTGCCTCATGCTCTCCATCCCCTTCCAGTCTATCATAGTCTCTCTCTTTCTGGCTCCACATAGAGTTCTTTGCATTTCTCCTGCTACTTTGTATCTTGTACACACTGATTAATTTACCGTGTCCTCCATTTAGGACTCACAGTGAACTGTTCACCAAGAATTTGTTCTTTACACTTTTTTAGCATAAACACAGTGCATTTGAGTAGTCAGTGTATAATTAAAAACTGTACAAAATCAAGTTACAATTATTTCTTCTTGTAGATTCTGGAAAGTCAACAGACAGAGTGCTTCCAGTTCCTGATTCCATTGTGCATCTTGAGAGGGGTTTCAATGATGAAAATCAGAATACACATAATGTAAGTATTTACATAATTTGTCATTTACATAATTTGTCTATTCATTTTTGTGGCTATATAATGTTCATAAAATCACACATTAAATAACATATTTATTCCAGAATGTATATTTACTCTGTAGTGGCATGTGCACTGATTTGAAACTTCCTAGCAGATTAAAATTGTGTGCCTAGCTGGGACTCTAACCTGGGCCCTTTGCCTTTCACAGACAAGTACTGAGTTATCAAAGCATTACTCATGACCTTCCTCACAGCGAGCTGAGGTACTGGCGGAAGTAAAGCTGTGAGTGCTGGTTGTGAGTTGCACTTTGTTAGCTCAGTCACTAGAGTACTTGCCTGTGAAAGGCAAAGGTATGAGTCCCGGTTCGGCACACAGTTTGTCTGCCGGGAAGTTTCAAATCAGTGCACGTTACACTGCTGAGTGAAAATTCATCCCTCAGGTTATGGTGAAGCCATTTCTCTGCAATATCCTTTCTTCCAGTAGTGCTAATCCCGAAAATTATGCTGGAGAACTTCTGTGAAATTTTGAAGGTAGGAGACTGAGTGAGATGGCACAGTGGTTAGCACCCTGGACCTGCACTTGGGAGGACGAGGACTCAAACCCGCATCCGACCATTGAGATTTAGGTTTTCCGTGATTTCCCTAAATCGCTCCAGGCAAATGTCAGGATGGTTCCTTGGAAAGGGCACACAGCTGGTTTCCTTCCCCATTGTTGACACTGTCTAAGCTAGTGCTCCATCTCTAATAACTTCAGTGTCAACAGGACATTAAACCGAATCTTCCTTCCTTTAGAAGGTAGGAGACATACAGGCAGAAGTAAAGCTGTGATGCATGTTGTGAGTCATGCTTTGATAGCTCTATTGACAAAGCATATGCTCATGGAAAAATGTCAGGTTTGAGTCCCAGTTCAGCAAACAGTTACAATTTGCCAGGAAGTTTTAAAATCTTGATTTATCACATCATGTGGTTTTCCCTCTAATTTATTATTATTATTATTATTATTATTATTATTATTTGCTCAGACTGTATTTCAGTATTAGTTTAGGTCCTCCAACATCTGAGGATATTATCATTAACCATAATTTTACCTTGGAACTCTTCCATTTGGTCCGTGTTTGCATAGAATAACAATAATATCAGAAACTGTGTCCACCTTGATGCAAAACACTCTCTGAATTCAGTATTCCCATTATTTTTATTTGCTCAGAAAGATTTTCAATGTGCGTCCAGATCAGGGTTGCATGTAAATGCACTCTAAATAAAAACATTTCCACAGTAATATTTGTTTTTTAAATAAAAACTGCCTTTTCCTGCTGTGTTGTATTTTATTTCTTCCAGGCTTAAAGGCTTGTTCTGTGAAAACTGGAATGATAAAATTTCGTTTTGATATGCAATCTTTCTAGATTATAAACCAGTTCACATACTATTTTTTACATAAATAAGTGATAACTTACAGTTCTTCGGTTTTTTGCTGGCATCTTCATTTCCTCTCATTTGGTCATATGCGGGAGGTCGCACTGTAATTTCACTTATGAAAAAGAAGCAAGTTTTCATGTTAAGAATTTTTTTCTTTGCAGTTTTCATATTGTTTGCAGTAATTGCTGTGGAGCACCATTACTCTTCTATCACTATTTCTAGATATTTTACCGATAATTGTGATTCAAAGTCATAACTATACCTACAACTAGTGTCAGAAGACTAAGAGTGCTCCACAGCAGTTAGCGCAAACAGTATGAAAATTGTAAAGAAAAAAGTTGGTAACATGAATACATGCCTATGTTTTTCAATTGAGGCTGTAGTGCTACCTCCAGCATATGATCAGATGAGAGGAAACACAGATGTCAGTTAAAAACACAAGGAACTGTAAGTAATCACTTATTTACGTAAAAAATAAGATGTGAATTGTGTTATAATCTACAAATATTGCATATTGAAACAAAACTGTATCATCCTAGATTCTGCTGAAGATGCCTTAAAGTAGAAGGTGAAATATGTCTAGAAGAAATAAAATACATTTTTATTTAAAAGATGAATATTTCTGAGCTTGCTGCGGATGAAGGCCACACAAACGGGTCACTTCCACAATGTTTGTTCAGATAAATCTTGTATCACAGTTTCTTGAATTTCAGATAAACATATGAACTGTTTTTGGAATGTATGTTATTAGAGACACTATTCTTTCTCAGCCGTTATCTGAAACCTGCTTTCTTTGATGTCAGACAATAAATGAACATTTTTATCTTGTTGTTGCTAACTGTCAGCTAATACAACATGGTGAGCAGCAGTGTAAAGCTCTGCATCACTCAAAAAGAACAGTAACGCTCTATCACACTCTTGTAAACTTGACTTGAAACAGAAACAAATTCATGTGATGATACTAAATTAAGCTAATTTGAACACATCATCACGATCATCAGTTTTCTGCCATTTTAGCAGGTTCTTTGTGTGTCTGTTCCTTCCTGCCATCCATTGCTTCCTTCTTAATATTGCTGTGTATGTAGCCATCCATCATATCATCCAGAATCAAAAGTCTCTTCCTATCTCACCTTGTTTTCTCTTCTGCGTACCTCTTTAAGACATCTTTCTATAAGGCTCTCCTTTTTAGGATTCCATGCCTCAGTCAGTAAAATGGAACAGTTATAGGATTGCTTTGTCGGTCGTCCGTCTGTCTGACTGTTAAGAAACCTTTTTCTGAGGAATGAGTAGATGTATTAAGTTGAAATTTACATACTAATGTTTGCCTTGTCAGTGTAAAAACTTAGAGCTTCTGAGTCATTGCAGTCAAAAGATACAGTTATTTATGTCACATATTTTGATGCTCACAAACTCCTTCATTGAAGCCTATATCATCTTCCTGTTGACCTAGAATCATGAAATTTGGCAAGAAGCAAAGTTTCACCAAACATATAAAGGGAAACAGTGAAAATTTCGGATTTGTTATTACATCAGACAAGAAAAGTTTTTTCTTTGGTCACTTGTTACCTGAATGTACATTTGTCCATCTGTTAAATGCCCCTTTTTCTCAGAAATTACAACAGCAAATCTGAAATTACACAAAAAATTTAAACTTAAATTAAAACATTATCAAAAGTCTAGGAATTTCCTATACTAATGTCTTGTCAGTGTCAACCTCGATAACTGGCAAAAATAGTTGAGTCTCATTTCACAGGATGGACGAATCATCTCTACACATATTTAAGTTTATACAGAATCCTCACTGCACGAGTCATATTAGACTTGGCCAATTTTTTTCTCTTAATATATTTGCATTGCAGTTTCTTTTCCTTCTTTTTGTTGTGTTCAGTAATTGTCTTTGCTCTCCTATTGTTCTTAGGATCTCTTGATTTTTCACTCTATCAATCTAACTTATTCTTCCCATCCTCTGCCATGTCCAAAACTCAAGAGCCTTCAGCCTTATTCTATCTTCCTTCCTCAGTGTCAGTCTTCAACACCATACAACAGGGCATTCAATACAAAAATCTTATTAGTATTTTCCTCAAAACTTTGTCCACATTGTAGCAGAATACAAAGTGTGTAAAAAGTAATGTGGCTGATTTTTTTATCTACCAAAGTTTTTGTCCCCAAATGAGAATACTGTCCCCTTCATAGTAGTTCCCTTCAGCCCGTAACATGTCAGTCACATTATTTTGAGTGTTCTCCAGAGCCCCAAAATGACATCCTTTTAAGACCTTTTTCAATTTTGGGAAAAGAAAAAGGTCACAAGGACTCAGATCAGGTGAATAATGAGGGTCTGTGGATCAACAAAAGCAAACCGAGGATAATGGAATGTAATCAAATTAAGTCGGGTGATGCTGAGGGAATTAGATTAGGAAATGAGACACTTAAAGTAGTAAAGGAGTTTTGCTATTTGGGTAGCAAAATAACTGATGATGGTCAAAGTAGAGAGGATATAAAATGTACACTGGCAATGGCAAGGAAAGTGTTTCAGAAAAAGAGAAATTTGTTAACATCAAGTATTGCTTTAAGTGTCAGGAAGTCATTTCTGAAAGTATTTGTATGGAGTGTAGCCATGTATGGAAGTGAAACATGGACCATAAATAGTTTGGACAAGAAGAGAGTAGAAGCTTTCAAAATGTGGTGCTACAGAAGAATGCTAAAGATTAGATGGGTAGATCACATAACTAATGAGGAGGTACTGAATAGAATTGGGGAGAAGAGGAGTTTGTGGCACTACTTGACTAGAAGAAGGGATCGGTTGGTAGGAGATGTTCTGAGGCATCAGGAGATCACAAATTTAGCATTGTAGGGCAGCGTGGACGGTAAAAATCGTAGAGAGAGACCAAGAGATGAATACACTAAGCAGATTCAGAAGGATGTAGGGTGTAAGTACTTGGAGATGAGGAGGCTTGCACAGGATAGAGTAGCATGGCGAGCTGCATCAAACCAGTCTCAGGACTGATGACGACAACAACAACAACAACAATAACATGGATCAACAGGAAAGCCTTTTCAGGTTAAAAATTCCATGTTGGAAGCAGCTGTATGACATGGGGCATTGTCATGATGCAGCATCCATTTTTTTGCAATGTCTGATCTCACTTGATCCACCTTTTTCCTGAGACTTCCAAGGACATCTTTGTAAAACAAGTGGTTGACATTATGTCCTGGACAAACAAATTCTTTAAGCATTATATCCCTACTGTCAAAAGAGCAAATCAGCATTTCTTTTATCTCCCTAAGTGAGATTCATCTTCAACATGTTCTGAGCCTTCCAAAAATAATTTGTGCTGATGAAAAACTTGTAAATCTTGATGAGGAATGTTCCCCATAACCGTTTCAACATTTCAAAGGGTACACTTACAGATTCCCCAAGTTTAACACTAAACTTGGTTTAGCATAACATTGTTCTAAATTTTACTGTTTCACTTTTATAGCACACAACAGACATGCAACTTCACTGATGGTGCCCTAAAAAATCACATGACAGCTGTACAGAGCTGAAACTCGGACTGCGCATCTTGAAAGGATGAATGTAGTGGTCTACACAAGTAGAACAATACAGTGTTGCCACATCACTTGCAGTGTTGTCAATCTCATTACTTTACACACACACACACACACACACACACACACACACACACACACACACACATTGTATTCGCCTTTTCTTGCAATATGACTCTTTCATGGTTTTCATTACTGTGCTGCTTTTCCAGCTAGTTTCTATTTTTCTTCCTAGGTATTTAAAGTTTTGAGGCTGTTCTAATCTTTCTCCATTCAGCATTATATTTAACTTTTTATTTCCTCATAGTTTCATTACCTTTGTTTTCTTTGTATTGATTTTCATTCCATAAATCTTTCATTTAGCTTCAGTGTATCCATGTTATCCTTTAATTCTTTTTCATAATTTGCCAGAAGGACTATGTCATCTGCAAACCTCGAACACTATGTTCTTCCTCTAACTTTTGCCACTTGTAATTTTGCTGGCAATCATATTTTGTAGGTACAACTGGGAAGGGTAAGAGACAGACTGCAACCTTGTCTTAATTGTTTTCCTGGTTCTAACCATTTTGCGCCTTCTCCTCTCACTTTCACTGACTCTTTATGATTTAAATATTATTGTTGTTGTTGTTGTTGTTGTTGTTGCTACAGGATCAAATAATGGCAAATACGGATGGAATAATGACAATATTATCAAAAGGATAGATTGCTACCCACCATATAGCGGAAATGTCAAGTGGTAAACAGCACCAACAAAAAGACTACAAAATACAATAGCTTTCAGCAAGAAGGCCTTCTTATGAAATAGACATCATACACATACACACATTCATGCAAACACAGCTCCCACATACATGACCACTGCCTATGGCTGCTGAGACCAGATTGTGAGCAACTGCACAGGATGGGAGAAGCAATTCAGGTGGTGGGGGAAGGAAGAGGCGGTAATGAGGAGGGGAAGGACATCAGGGTAGGGGTGGAGGAAGTAAAATGCCTGTTGTGGCAGCCGTACAGGAACGAGGTGGAAAGAGTTTAGGGCAGCTAGGTGCAGTCGGGACGTTAGATGGTGGGCAAGGGGTAGCAGGAAAGGAGATGAGTAAAAAGACTGTGGGTGAGCTTGTGGAACAGAAGGCTGTGTAGTGCTGGTGTGGGAACAATGAAGGAGACAGGTAGCTGAAGGACAACAACCAATGAAGACTGAGGCCAGGAGGGTTATGGGAATGTAGTTCCCAGCTGAGCAGTTCATAAAAGCTGGTGTTGGTAGGAAGGATCCATACGGCACAGGCTGTGAAGCAGTCATTAAAATGAAGAACGATGTTCTGGATAGTTTGCTTGGCAACTGGGTAGTTCAGCTGTTTCTTGGCCACAATTTGGTGGCCGATCATGCAGACATAAGCTTGTGGGTTAGCACCTGGAATCCCAAACTGTCATCTGGTTCAGATTCATTGAAGATATTTTCGTGATCTGGATTGATGGTGAGGATGCCCTATCCTCAGTCCTCCAGAACCTCAACACCTTCCCCCCATTCGCTTCACCTGGTCCTCTTCAACCCAACAAGCCACCTTCTTCGATGTTGACCTTTACTACAAAGATGGCTACATCAGTACCTCCATAATATCAAACACACCATCCACCAGCAATACCTCAACTTTGATAGCTGACATCTACTCCATACCAAGGAGACACTTCCGTATAGTCTAGGCACCCATGGCTGTCACATGTGTAACTGACTAGCAGTCCCTCTTGAAATATACTGTGGGCCTCACTAAGGCCTTCACAGATCGTAATTATTCTCCCAACCTTGTACAGAAACAGATCTCTTATCTCTCCGGTCACCCACCACCTCCCAAAGTCCCACTGTCCTGCCACGGAGGAGCATTCACCTTGTGACTGAGTTCTACCCAGGACTGGAGCAACATTCTCCGCCAGGGTTTCGACTGCCATTCGTTGTGCCCTGAAATGAAGAATGTGCTACCCACTATCCTGCCCACCCATCCCAGAGTGGTATTCTGCCACCCACCTACACAGTATCTATGTCCATCCCTTCACAGTCCCTGCTGCCACCTTTTTGCATCACCTACACAGTATCTATGTCCATCCCTACACAGTCCCTGCTGCCACCTTTTTGCATCATGAGTCATATAACTGTAATAGACCTAGATGCAAGACAAAGACATGTCCCATGTGTCCTCTCACCACTACGTAGTCCAGACTGGTCACAAGCATCGCGTGTGTGTGTGTGTGTGTGTGTGTTTGAGGTTTACGGGCGCTAAACAGCGTGGTCATCAGCGCCCAAACGCATAGAAACAGGAACACAAGCGATGAAGGGACGAAGACGGACGCCAAACAAGGAGAACGGCTAAAAGACACAGGCCTGACGCAGTTCCATATGCACACGTACAGAGGCAAAACAAGAGGAGAAGAAACACACTAAAAAAGGAAAGGAAACACAAGGAAAAGAGAACAGATACCGAAGGGAAACAAGGAGGTAATCGTGACTGGCGGACCTCTTACCTAAAACCTGGGTGAGCCAGTCACCCAGCAGCACATTAAAACCTTCTCCCTAAAATCCGAGGCAACAGATTGGACAGGACACAAAACCGTAAGACCTTAACCACAGTCACTGCGTCGTCTTGCAAAATAGAGGGCAAATCCGGTGGCAAGGAAACCACCGCCCTCTGGTCAGAGAATAAAAGACAGTCAAGTAAAATGTGGCGGACAGTAATCTGGACGCCACAAGCACTGCAGATTGGTTGGTCCTCCCGCCGGAGTAAAAAACCATGCGTGAAGGGACTGTGGCCAATGCGGAGGCGAGTGAGGAGAACCTCATCCCGCCTGTATGACTGGTAGGACGTACGCCATGGTCGCGTAGTGGCGTTTACCAGACGCAGCTTATTGTCAGAAACTGCCAACCACTCCTCTTCCCATTGATGCATAACACGAAAACGCAAAAGGGAGGTTACAGCATGGAGGGGGACGGCACATTCAACAACGTGAGGGAGGGAACATGCATCTTTGGCAGCCACATCCGCCAGTTCGTTTCCCCTAATACCCACGTGCCCCGGCACCCAGCAGGGCTTCCTATGAAACAAATCATGTGGTCTACAAGCTAAGTTGCAGTCACTGTATTTCAGTTTAAATCGGCCTGACAACCATCAACCTGACGTCCACATGAATAGCCACTGACTAACCGTGGCCTAGAAACAACTGGACCACCAGTTTCTCAGCACAGTGCCTAACACAGCGTTCTTCATTTTAATCACTGCTTCACAGTTTGTTGCCATTTGGATCCTTCCTGCAAACGCCAGCTTTTATGAATTGCTCAGATGGAAACTCTCCCTGCAATATATCCTACATTCCCATAACCCTTGTTGTCTCACCCTTTGTTAATAACTGTCCTACACCCACCTATTTCCATCCCTGTCCTCACTCCAGCACTACACAGCCTTCTATCCACCCACCCCCACACCCCCTTCTCAGCCTCCATCCAACCTAAGAACTGCACCTAGCTGCCCTATCTTCTCTCCATCTTGTGTCTCTGTGCTCCCACAAGCGGTGGTTTACCATCCCCAACCCCAATCCTGCTATTCCTTCCCCTCCTCACCTCAGCCTTCTCTGCACCCCCACCATCCAGATTGCTTCTCCCAACATGTGCAGTCGCTCACAGTCTGACCTCGGCAGCCAGAAACATTGGTTGTGTGTGTGTGTGTGTGTGTGTGTGTGTGTGTGTGTCCGTCCATACACATTATCTGTTTCAGAAGAAGACATTCTTGCCGAAAGCTAATGTGTTTAGTAGTCTCTTTGTGCCTCTCTGCAACTCACCATCTCCACTATGTGGTGGGTAGCAATCTATTTTTATTATTAGATTAATTAATACAAAGATCACTTAATAATTACATTTTGCTGTATTCCTGTTATCTTCTGACAAACTTATCTATTCAGTGCATCCTCCTTGTGTACACTGTGATGCTCCATTATTTCATTGTATATTCTTTTCAAGAAATTTGTGTCTGTTGCAGTCAAATCTGCCAACAGCTTCCACTGAAAAATTTTCTTTGGCCGCTATGGCCTGGCATTCTCAAGAAATAACCATATCACTCTTCTCCAGAACCTGCAAAACTTCTCCCTCATTTTCTTCACCGTTTCCTACTCAACCCAACGAGCCACTTTCCTAGATGTTGACCTCCATCTCAAAGCTGGCTACATTAGTACCTCTATCCATATCAAACCTACTAACCACCAGCAATACTTCCACTTTGACAGCTGCCACCCATTCCATACCAAGAAGTCCCTTCCATACAGCCTAGCCACATGAAATCATCACATCTGCAGTGATGAGCAGTCCCTCTCGAAATATATTGAGGGTCTCACTGAAGCCTTCACTGACCGTAATGATCCTCCCAACCTTGTACAAAAACAGATCTCCCGTGCCTTATCTTTCCAATCTCCCACCACCTCCCAAAGTCCTACCGTCTGGTTGCAGAGGAGCATTCCCATCGTAACTCAGTACCACCCAGGAAGGGAGCAGCTGAATTACATTTTCCATCAGGGTTTTGATTACCTCTCATCATGCCCTGAAATGAGGAATGTCCTGCCCACTATCCTTCCCACCCCTCCTAACGTGGTATTCCGCCGTCCACTGAACCCACACCATATACTCGTCCATCCATACACAACCCCTGCTCCCAATTCCTTCCCTCATGGCTCATACCCCTGTTATAGACGTAGATCAAAGACCTCACCTATCCCATCAAAGGCAGAGCTACCTGTGGAACCAGTCATGTGGCTACAAGCTGGGCTGCAACCACTGTGCTGTATTCTATTAGGCATGACAACCATCAAGCTGTCTGTCTGCATGAATGACCACCGACAAACTGTGACCACCCTGTTGCTGAACATGGTACCAAACATAATATCCTTCAGTTCAATGACTGCTTCACAGCCTGTGCCATGTGGATCATACCCAACAACACCAGCTTTTCTGATTTGCGCAGGTGGGAACTTCCCTGCAATATGTCCTACGTTCCCGTTATCATCCTGGCCTCAACCTTCGTTAGTCACTGTCCTCACCCATCCAGCCCCTTCCCTGTTCCCATTCCACTACTATACAGCCATAATTTCACCACCACACCCAGTCTTTTTTTTCCTCTTCTTTTCCGATACTTCCACACATCCCACCCACACCCCCCACACCACTCCCCCTCTCCACCTTTACCGTGCCCTCTGTCAAACCCTCAGCACTTAACTGGCTGCTACCCCAGCCATACTATCCTTCCCCCTCCCTGCCCCAGCTTCCTCCTTACCCCCACCCAGTCGCCACTCCCATCATGCACTGGTGCTGCTGCTTACAGTGTGGATTCAGTTGCCTGAGACTGCAGTCGTGTGTGTGTGTGTGTGTGTGTGTGTGTGTGTGTGTGTGTGTGTGTGTGTGTGTTTGTTGTTGACAAAGGCCAGTGGCTGAAAGCTATTATGTGAGTGTCTTTTTGTTGTGCCTATCTGCAACTTAGCATCTCCGTTGTATGTTGAGTAGCAATATTTCTTCTCATAACATTGTTACATTCCATCCTGGATTTTCCATTGTTTCGTTTGAATACATAGTTAAAAATATCAGTGTTTGCTTTGCTACCTTCAATTTCAATTCCTGTCTCATTTGCTGGGGTGTGGACACCAACTTTAGTGCTACTAACAGCCTTTACATACAACCAGAATTTCTTTGGATTTTGTGAAAGAGCATTTCACAGTTTCGTCCTACAGTAGCAATTGAAGGCTTCACACATTGTTCTCGTGCAGGCAAACATATTTTATTCAGCATCTCTTTATCTATAGCCCTTTGCTTTGTATTACACCTATTATGCAGTAATCTCTGTTTCTACAGAAGTATCTTTACAGTGACTGTATTCCATGTAGGGTGACTCCCATTATGAACAATTGTACTGGGTACATATCTGTCTAGTGCATCGTCAATTATTCTTTTAAGCTTGAGTCATACTCTACATTCTCATACCCTGCCTGAAAGTTTCAAGTTCCATATTGAGATCTGACACTACTGATTTTTTTATCTAGTTTGCTGAACATATATTTTTCCACATTTTTTAGTATTTTGGTAATCATTGTTGCCACAACCACATCATGGTCATTGATACCAGCTTCGATGTGGACATCTTCAAAGATGTCACGTCTATTTTTGCCTTTGGATCCAATATATTTCCATTGTAAATGGGCTTTCTATCTACCTGTTCTAGGTAGGTTTCAGAGAAGGCATTTAACAATGTTTCACAGGATGTCCCCTATCATGCCCACTACCAACGAAACTAATTTTATCAATTAATTCTTGGATGATTAAAGTCTCTTCCACAGATGCCAGTAAGATAGGGCAACTTATGTACAAGTGAACTGAGGCTTTATCCAAAATTTTCAATTACATCAGGAGATGAGTCTGGTGAGTGATAGAAGGATCCAGTTACCATTTTATGCCCATCTCTGACACTGAGTCTTATCAACACAGTCTCAGTTGCAGCTCCACTTTCTGTCTCTGTGGATTTGAGTTTCTTGTCTACTGCGACAAATACACTGTCTCCATTGTGATATACAATTAAATGTTCCCCAAAAATTTCTCTGCTATCAGTTTCAGGGGCCAACCAGCCTTCTGTACCTAGTTTTATATGTGAGCTTCCCTGCTTTTCAGGAGCACTTCATACTCTGGCTCTTAGTTGTTTATGCATCAGCAGTTAACTAATAGAATTTTAATACTCTCATCAAGGGGTCACTATTCATTTCAGGTTTTTGGTTTTTGCTAGACTCATTTGTCATATTCATGATATAAATATTGTTGAATCATGAACTCAAAAGTCGTCTTGTTCGGGAATGGCTTGACCATCAACAAAACTTATAAAAGCACTTGTACATCATTAATAATTATTTTCATTTCTCCACAGCTGTTCTTCTATCTTCAGAGAGCCACTTCTATGTATAAACTCAACAAGATGGGTGACATACTGCAACTTTGTCTCAGCCCTTTTGTGCCATTAATGGGTCTAGATAACTTTGACTCTGTCTTAATCCATACACCATCATCTATGTACATTTCAGTAATATTCTGTAAAAGATGGCCATCCATATCTATGTTGTTTATGGCTTGCCGCATTTTTGTTTAGGGACAGTGTCATCAGCTTTAGCTAAATCTACAAAAGGCAATGTGCAACTCTTCCCTACTGCTGAAATTTCTTCAACAGACATTGTAAAATAAATTATCTGTACAAGATCTATTCAGTCTAAGCCTATGCTGGCCTTCCCCTATGTGGTGGCCAACATTCTGTCATATTGTCTTATATATGATTTTGCCAAATAAGAGCCTCATCGTGCAGTTAACGCTAATGGTTTATAGCAGTTAGTTTCTCTTCTTTTCACTTTCTTGAAAATGGAAGTCATTTATGATATTCTCTGTTCTGATGGAATTACAGTCTATTGACAGCAGTTGTTTGTAAGATGTATTATTATTTTCTTCGGATGATTGACCATTCTACTATTTAGCTAATGCCATATTCAGTTCCTCTGTTGTAATGGTCATATTGCAAATAGTTTCTTCAGTCAGTTAGATCATCTGTATAATGTCTGTAATTGTCCACCACACTTCTGTAATGTGTGATCTCGTATTAAACTCTCACTTTCAATGCATTTCTGTTCCCACATCTAGTTCTTCTCTGATTTAATCCTGTTCCTTAACTCCTGATTTATTGTTTGGTAATTTTATGTATCTTGAGATGATTTGGTTGATAACCACTTTTGTATAAATTTTTTGTTTTTCCAAATCAGCTTTTTAATGTCATCTGATATTCAGGTATCTCATTATGCATAGTGAAGCCAAGACTCCTAGGAGAGTAAAACCAGATGTCAAATCCTGGTCCTCCAGGTTGGGTCATTTAGTCAGCACCCCAATAGCCAGAAAAGCTTTCCAAGTTTTCAGAAAATAAAGTGAAGCCCTAGAACTTGGGATTTAAATATAATGAGGTTTTAAGTTGTCTGTTTTAATATGAATACACTGAAACATATAATTTTCCATGTTTACCTTATGTTGTTCATGCAGGAAAGATATCAGTGTTACTGGTACTGTTTATACAAGTGTCAAACTCTATCCGAATCTTGCTAAGAAATTATCTTTCCAGGTATTACTGAAGTCAGAGACGGCACAGAAAACATCCTTAGAGAAACAAGCAGAATCAGATGAAGAAAAACAGCAGATTTCACATGAAACCAAATGGGATATTTTTGATGTTACTTTAAATGTAAATGAGCTGAGAACATTGATACGTGAATGGGTAGCCACGGAGAGAGAGCCAAAGAGTATTGATATCAGACTGTTCACAGATCTTCTTTGCCAAATAGTCAAGGAGAAAAATATAGAAACTGTGGATTTGTTGTTCAGATGTTTGTACAGGTAAGTAAATAATGCAAGAAAAATAACATTTCTTATCAAGTTACCTAATAATGAATCAGAATGAAAGACTAATTACACCCTAATGAACAACTGACTTTGTCTCCATAAGATGCACAGAACAGTTTGATATTGCATGCAGCTGTATTATTGTCAGACTGGCTGGAGGACTTAAGACACAAAGGATCATAAGACACATACTGATGACCCAAAACATCTAACATTTTTTGGACGACAAGAGACAGCATCGTATTGAGTTCCAAGGCTCACACATCTCTCAAATCAGTTAACTTTCACATTGTGTGTAGCGAATCCTCTTCTCTGGGTAATCAGCTACATCGATCTTCCAAAAGCTTCTTCCCCGAAGACTATGGCTGGTTAAAGGAATTTATTAAACTACTTGTCTGTGTGTGTGTGCGTGTGCGTGTGCGTGCGCGCGCGCGCGAGCGAGCATATACCAATCCTTTTTTCCCCCTAAGGTAAGTCTTTCCGCTCCTGGGATTGGAATGACTCTTTACCCTCTCTCCCTTAAAACCCACATCCTTTCATCTTTCCTTTTCCTTCCCTCTTTCCTGACAAAGCAGCCGCTGGTTGCGAAAGCTCGAAATTCTGTGTGTGTGTTTGTGTGTTTTATTCATTGTGCCTATCTACCAGCGCTTTCCCGCTTGGTAAGTCTTGGAATCTGTGTTTTTAATATATTAAACTACTTCTCTGTTCTTGAAATAATTTAGGTACTCATAGAATACTTTTCAGTTCAGTCACTTTATATTAACTTTCACAGATAATAACTTCTGCAAGCTAACATATCCCTTAAACATTAGACTCATTTACACATATTCAAATTGCATACATGTGTCTTGCTTTATTCATAGCCAAGGCATGAAGTAATTCAAAAGTCTCTAGTCTCAAGCAAGTCCAATACATGAGTGAACATAGAAATCTATATTCAATTGTTCATTAGTCTTTTTACAATCAACACAGGCACTAAAGAGCACAGAATACTACATAAACTTTCCTTGTTCTTCTCGACCCATATACGGAAACTCTGTGGACCATACAGCAGGTACTTGTGTGCCACCGTTCATCTTGTTTGAAACGGTGGAAGGCCAGGTGGTTCTAGAATTTACTCTGAAATTCTCGAAGCACTACATCATATTCCCTCCCCCCCCCCCCCACCCCCCTCCCCTTAAATTGAATACACGATATTTTATACAATCATTATGTAAATTTATATCACATACTGTTGCAACAGTATACATAGCAACAAAGATCTTTGTACTCATTTAGAATAAACTCTAGCTAATCTTTCATTTATTCTACTCTCACTCTATTTTGACATCATTGACATATTCAATGGCGATCTGGTAAGTTTTCCTAATATTTAGGATTCGTTAGGACTCTGTCGCAATTCCAACCGCAAACTCCAGGTTTTCATGGGGTTTGAGTATTTTATTCTTTATTCGGATTCGTTATACTGCTTCTTTACTATGCAGTGGTCTTATTATTTATAAACTTTTTGTAGTCTGGAGGAACTCTGGACAAAATAAAAGTGTTCCTATAGACACTCATAAAACATAATGATACTAGTGAAGTATAGAGTTCAAACTTACCAGAATAATTACTACAAAATTTTGTCACTTTTGTCACAATACTGCCCTTTCCCTCTAGAAACAGTACCTATACCTCACATACAGGTTGATCCTATGAGTACCCTTTCTCCTTCCGTTTTGGTAGATACACCCTATTCTTAATTCCTATTTTCCTATGGTACATGTCAATCTCCTTCTTGGTGTCGTTGTCTGCACAGTATAGGTCAGCCTTTCTTAGGTCTGCCTATCTGCCCTTTTCATCCAATACATGCGCGCTAGTATACACCTTTGTAAACAAAATAGAAAGAAACTTCCACATAGGAAAAATATATTAAAAACAAAGATTCCAAGACTTACCAAGCGGGAAAGCGCCGGCAGACAGGCACAATGAACAAAACACACACACACAGAATTACTAGCTTTCGCAACCGATGGTTGCTTTTTCAGGAAGGAGAGGGAAAGACGAAAGGATGTGGGTTTTAAGGGAAAGGGTAAGGAGTCATTCCAATCCCGGGAGCGGAAAGACTTCCCTTTCCGCTCCCGGGATTGGAATGACTCCTTACCCTTTCCCTTAAAACCCACATCCTTTCGTCTTTCCCTCTCCTTCCTGAAGAATCAACCATCGGTTGCGAAAGCTAGTAATTCTGTGTGTGTGTTTTGTTCATTGTACCTGTCTGCCGGTGCTTTCCCGCTTGGTAAGTCTTGGAATCTTTGTTTTTAGTATACACCTTTGTGTACACTATAATTAGATATTACCTGGTAAAATTAAAATCTACTTCACAGTTCACTCTTGCTTTTTCATACTTCTCTTTTATACCCTAGAGTCCTCCATTATTCATCCACTTCTACGTTTCCTGTATCTACTCTATGCCCGCATACATTATTCAATATATAATATGCTTGCTTAGGTTATAAGAGTCCCACTACCCTACAAGTCATCAGAATATTTGTTAGACTGACCTCTCTGGCTTATGTTCTCTTTCCTTATTCACGCTTCCTACTTAGGTGTACTCAATGTAAAATTATCATAGTTTTTATATCCTTATGTACCTATGCGATATAGAATTGTCATTGTTCTTATGCATATATTTCCTATATATACTTATTAATAAATAGCTAGAAGATAGTTTTTCCAAATAACTAGGCAATGTGTTTCCTATATATACGTATTAATAAATACCTACAAGATAGTTTTTCCAAGTAACTAGGTAATGTAGAACCATCACAATAATCAACCATAACTGCATATTTGTCTATGTGCACATTCCTTCCCCCTGCAACACTTGACAACACATCCTTTTAATCTGTACTTTCATTGTTTGCGCCTTTGTTTTATGGTGTGTGTGTGTGTGTGTGTGTGTGTGTGTGTGTGTGTGTGTGTGTACTTGGAAATGTGTTTGTGTAGCCTGATCCTTCAGCCTACTTATATGAAATAAGTTGAAAGTTATTGGAAACCACAGAAAATAAGGACGACTTCAGTGAGAAATGAAAAAATAGAAATGATTGCTAAGATCGAAGAAGAGAAATAAGATAGCCCCAAAGACAGGAAACCCTTCCCACCCCCCAGTACTTGAGTGAGATGACATAGGAGGTATGATGTTAAACGTCTCCTGCAGAACGGACATTCTCACCTTCACCTCTGAAGTCCCCAAAGAAAAATCTTAGCAACTAGTGTTAGTAATCCTTGTACTTACACTACCCACCCCTTCCAAAACTAATACAAACCCTCCTATCCACTTCACATCTCATAAAAGATATAAAATGTTCTATAAAAATAGAAAATTATACACATAGTTGTTTAGTCATTCAGTTTTACTATACTTTTATACACACATAAAATCCTCTAGATTCCTTTTATGTCATCTCGACGTCACTCGGTTTAAATAGTACTATCATATTATACCTTTCACTCAAATAATATTTTATTCTTTTCATTTCATGTCTAGAGATCACTGTTCATCTGTGATTATCTTAGTTTTTTGTTTTACCATCATATCTGGTTTTCTGCATACTAAAATTATAGGATTGTTTAAGAATTCAAGAATGAATTACAGAATAGTTTAAGATTTGAAGGGAATTCTGTGTCGGAAAAACTTGCACAGAAGAAACACTGAAAACAACTAGGGATGCAATGGTCGTCACTCCATCCATTACCACAGGACGTTAATGTCCCTGGGAGGCATACAATTTTTTCTCTTTTACTTTGTATTTTCCTTTTTCTGATCCTGTTATATAGTCTACTAAACCTAAGGCTTTGGGATGTACCACTGTTTGCAATCGGTACGGTCACTCATACTTTTGAAAAAAAGTATGTATTTCTTTCTTCAGGGCAGAGTTCTGAAGATGCTGTTTTACTAGAACTAGATCATTAATGTTGTACCAAGGCTCGACAGCCTTATCATTATATTTACTCATTCGTTGTTGTGCTCTTTCAACCAAGTTCTTAGAAACTATTGTTTGATTAAGTTGGTAATGAACAGTAGGTTGTTCTGACCACGTGAAACATTTAATAAGTGGTTATCCCACAAAAGGTTTTCCTATTACTTCCAAAGGGGTTAATCTAGTTGATAAATGTGGTAATTCATTTAGAATAAGCTCAAAGGCATTAACATTTGTTGCCCATGACGTGTGTTTTTCATGGCAGTATCTATGGCATAATTTCCCAATTTCTTTCATTACCATTTCATGGAGGTTGGAAGACAGATTATAGTTGGAGACTAATTGACGAATATCTTCCCACATTAAGAATTCTTTGAAGTCGTTACTAACAAATTGTGGTCCATTATCGGAGATGAAACGTTTTGGTTTGCTCACCTCGAGAAAGTATTGTTGCAAACAGTGGATCACTGTTGGTGTATTTGCTTTCTTAATAGGATACAACTTAACATACTTAGACCAACACTCTATGAGGACAAATATGTATGATACTCCTCTCTTCCCTTTCAGAATTGGTCCGAAGAAATCTGCTGCTGTAAGATCTTGTAATGCCTTAGGAATGATTGGATACATTTTGTATGTAACATGAGTGTTACTCTCTTTTACTTTCTGACAGTTTTCACAAGTTCTAATTAAAGATGCTGCCTTATGTCCTAGCTTTTTGAAATAATAGAAGTTGTTCATGTGGGCTATACACTTTTTAATTCCGAAGTGTCCATACCCTGTATGGACATACCACACAATTTCTTCCTCAATCAACTTCGGGATGCATAAACGCCACCATCGAGATGTTATACTGTCTCCCCAAAATAAATTATTCCCTATAACCTTCCATTTGTCTGCTTAATTAGGAGGTAAAGACTTTCTAATAGACATAGCATATATTTCTGTTAAGTAGGGATCATGATGGATGTTGTCGGTTATTCTTTGAGCCATTTCTTGTACCCTGTTGTGTGGATATTCTACTGTCATAAAATTAATTGCACAAATTATGACATGTCCTTCTGTATGTTTTAACTCTTTCATATCTACAGCTAATCTAGACAAAGTGTCAGGTACAATATTTTCAGAACCTTTTACATACTGTAATTTAATGTCATATTCATGTAGGAACAACATCCGGTGCATTAATGTACTATGTAATAAGCGACTACTCATTAAAAAAGATAGCACTTGATGATCCATATATACATGGATCTCTGATCCCCATACTAATGTTTGGAATTTTTGGATACTCCATATATACTGCTAATAGTTCTTTCTCTGTGGCTGTATAGTTTAATTCTTGTTTGTTAAGACTTCGGCTAGCAAAAGCTATAGATTAGAGATTTTTACTTTCCATACCTGGATGGTTGTAGTATAGGTGATTCTACCAGTGCTTTTTTCACATTTTCACATGAATCGTTGGTCTCTTGGTCCCAAACCCACGGTATTCCCTTCCTTAATAAATGTAAGAGTCTTGGATCATTCAGCTCTTTACTTTGTATATATATATATATATCTTCTATAGTATCCAGCCACGCCAATGAATTATTCCCTCAATTGTCTTATGTTTTTAGGTGGTGGACACCTTCTATGCATTCTGGATCTGGTCTAATCCCTTGCACCCCTACAATATGCCATAAAATCTTAAGCTCTTGCTTCACAAAGTGTGATTTGGATAGTTTTACTGTAATACCTTTTTCTTTAAACCTTTTCAAGGTTTTACACAAGGTCAGGCAATGCTCTTCCCAGGTAGATGAGATTACGAGTATGTCATCTACATATATTATTAAATCCTTTAACAACTGCCTTCCTAACACCTAGTCCAGCGCATGTATAAACACAGATACCGAGATATTTAGTCTGAATGCTTACACATTAAAATGATATGATTTCCCATAGAATAGAAGTGCTGTATATTTCTTTGATTCAGGGTGTAACCTAATTTGCCAATATCCAACAGTCAGGTCCATTGTGCTAAAATGCCTTGCTTTCTCAAATCTGGACAATAATTCATCAATTTTAATTGGTCTGTCTTACTCTGTCTCTATATTTATGAAAAGTACACACTTCTAGCACTAATCACAGCCCCCCCCCCCCCCCCCGTAACTTTTTTACTACTACCAAGGGATTATTCATGACGCTACAGTTGTGTCCTGTTATGCTATTGTTGATCATCTTGTCAATTTCTTCTTTAAAAGCCTCTTTTAGAAGTACTGGTATTGGATATGGCTTACAGAAAAATGGACCACTATCTTTGATTTTAAATTTACATATATAACCACTAATAGTGCCGGGGCGATCGGAAAATACTTCTTCATATTCCATTAGAATCTTATATAAATCTAGTTTTTGTTCACCAATTAATATTGGCGATTCATTTACTTTGCCCTGTATGTCCACTCAATGTGACACATGACTTACCTTTTCAATCTCTGGCGACAAGTGTGCTGTTGCTGTTAATCGTAGACTTTGATTCTCAGTTGTTTGTTTACCAACATAGCTGTCCGTCGCAGACTGTACACAATATTTGTAGTCGCCTTTACCAAAATAAAGAAGATTCTCCTCAAAATTTGATATGACATTAAATTCTGATTGCCAATCTAGGCCAAACAACACATCCCTATTGATATTTTATACTACTAACAGTGTCTGACGAAATGGGATATTCCCAATATTGCAGTTCACCTGGTTCTCGTGTTTTACGACTTTACTCTTTGTTCCAGTAATACCGACAATGTATACTCCCGTTACTGGTAATATCAGTAAGTGGTGGTTAGTTCGTAATGCGCTAAAGAATGTTCTAGACATCAGTGACACCTCACTCCCGGAATCTATTGATATGTTAACTTTAAAATCTTCCACGTTTCCTAGTATTATTGGTTGTGGATTTATGGTAGTTGAGCTCGGTTCTTCCAGTAACAACCATTCTTTGGTGGCATTTTATGTGTGAAATTAACATACTTATAAACTAGGCCTCCTAATGTATTTCTACGACCTGGGCCCTGGCCCTGGATCCAGATCGCACTATGTTTTCCTCATTACTGGTAATCACTGATTGGTTACCGGATCGGGGTATTACGTTACCACTTTGTACTCAATTACTGCGTGGAACAAATTCTTGTGACATTCCGGGGCCTATATTCGAAGTTGGATGCTTCTTTAGGTAATTTTCGTTACCCTTATTCCGGTTACATTGGTGTACTCTAGCTATGTTGGCCTCATGTCTCTTAAAATTAATATTACTATTATTACTACCTCTTCTGTAATTCTGATTTTCACTTTGATGTACATTTTTGTTGCGGTCATTGTTTAGGGCATCAGATGTGTCTACAAAAGACAACAGTTCTTCTACTGTTTTCCACCCACTACAGAGTATATCTTTCCTAGTGTAAACGGGTAAACATCTTATTAGAATTCAAACTAACCCTTCTTCCTCCATGGGGCTTATCGACGTACTTCGCACTTGTTAAATGCCAGTAAAAATACTTTCTCATCGTACCCCATATACTGTTATAATACATAGGATCTCACAAATTAGATATTAATTTTTCTTGGGCACTAGCTGACCAATACTTCTCCTTAAACTTTTCTGGAAATCTGTCCAAGATTAAACGTTCTCGATGTTGACTGTGCCCCACTCTGAATTCCCCCTAAAAGGTACCCTATCGCAAATTCAATCTTCTTTCATTCTTCCCAGTTTTTTGGCAAGGCCTGGTTCAAATGTTTCAGAAAATGAGTAGGATGTACTTCCCCATCTGGCTTAAACTTCGAAAACTGTCTGGAGAGTCCAGAATTTGCTCCCCATTGTAGACCTGTCATCACTTCACTAGTTAATACTACATTTGGAGAAGTCACTCTGTTATCTACTTTGTCCTACATAAGTTTGAATTCCTTCCGCAGTTCATCTACACCCTTCTTGGCATTACTAAATGGACTGATGACCTCAGATGTTAAGTTTCATAGTGCTTAGAGCCATTTGAATATTACCAAGCTCAAAATAAAAGATTGGAGATATGTTGTCAGAGGTTACTCTTGCGGCAACTTTTCTGTCTATCATCTCTCCTACCTGTTCCTCCAGATTACGGATATTTATTATGTCTGAAGTAGCTAGTTTCTCTTTAAAATTTCTTTCCACATTGTCAACTCGTGTGTTAACGCCTGCAATTTGCGATTAGACTATAGGAATTAGTTTGTCCTGCTTTTGAACATTTTCCTTTAAAATGTGTAGCCTTTGTTTTACAGCATCAAATGTAACATTACATACACTTTGAAGTGATCCTAGTTTTTTGCTCAATTAGGACTTTACACTATTACATTCATCTTCAGTATCAAATTCTAGTCTCTTTGCCAAATCCTGAAATTGGTTACTCTGTGTCTAGTATCTCCCACCGCAGAAGTCGAACATGTGCCAGAACAAATGGACGTGGCCAGCCCATAGAGGGCTCCGCATCTGCAGTGGTCTTTCCTCACTGGGGCTCTCGCGCAGCGAGGGTGCCACCGCCACACCACGTGCAGACCGCGGCCAATAGCCACTCTCTCCGGTTTCGTATATAGGGACCTGGGTCTCTCCGTTCGGCTGCCAGGTCCATCTGCACATGCACATACAAATAGGCGATGCGCAGTAGAGCATATTTGTTTATCCCACTCACCTCTAAAATATCGGGTGTTTGAAACGGTGGAAGACTGAGTGGTTCTAGAATTTACTCCGAAATTCTCGAAGCATTACAAGCATTGTGACCACTTGATTAACAGGGTATTGGTCCACTTTTGGAAGATAGTACTACAGCAATTCTGCGTAGTACAGATTCAACAACTCCTTGATAGCATTCTAAGGTATATGGTACCATCCCAAACAAGTTCTTTCAGGTTTACATCAAGGGAGAGGTTGAGTGATCTATTGTCTTCAGCTTCAACACCAGGCTGCCTCTTAAATGGCAAAATTTAAGTTAACAGTTTAACATTTGAAGTGGGAACTTAGGTTTGGATACTGGGTTAGCATTCGAGAAGTGCACGATTCAAACTCCCATCCAGCCAATGAGATCTAAATTTTTGTTGGTTTCCAAAATCTCTTGCAAATGCTCCATCTCTTGAAAAAGCATTCTGCTAATTTCCTCCTCGTTTGTGTGCTAACTGAACTTGTGTGCCACCTTTAATGACGTTTTTGTCAATAGGACATTACACATTAACCTTTCTTTCTTCTTTGGATCAGAACTTTCTGCGATTAAATTTTCTCTGTCAATTACCTTGCATTTTCTTTCACAACAGGGGTATAATAGCCTCAGTCTTCACAGCCTTCAGCAAATGTTATCATTAAACCAGAGTTGGACTCTGCTAATTATTATAAATTGCACTCTGTATAAACACATACCTGTTTTGATAATGGCATGTTTCAGTATCACTTACAACCTATAACATCACTACCTCTGGTACCTGCCAGTTTGGTGAAACTTTCAAAAATTCAGATTTGTTTATAGCCAGGAGATTTAAAATATTTTTCTTGCACGTGAGTTGTCATAGTAGATACTCAAATCAGTTTATCTATAAACCATTCAGTATTACTTTTCCTACCTGATAAAAGGAGAATTAATATAATCCCCAAGTTTTACCATATGATCTAAGTGTTTCCGTACTACCAAAATTTAGCCTGTCTTCAACTCTGTAAGCAATGTATCTGGATGTGACAGCCAGTATAAACATCCGATTACTAATAAAAGCCCACCATTGCAGGTTACTCTTTTCCACATGAATGCCCCACTTGGATTCATTTTGGACATCACTAGACTTATTGTTTCTTTTTGTTGCTATAAACCTTCACTTTCTGCGGCACCAATCTGTTTTTTGATATATGTTCCATGTTTTGTTGAAAATTTCTCTACATTTTACATAAAGTTCCAACCAATGTCAGAGCACAGTAATTTGTTAGTCACTGTTATAAACAGGATAGGTGGGGTAGGGGAATAATAAAGAACTTAGTAAGTAGTGTTATAATGTTATCAGAATACACACATGATAATTTTTAATAATTGGTTTCTCATGTGACAGGCATTTTGGTGAACCTAAAATATCTCCATCTGCATTCGAAGAAAGTTGCCTACCATATCAGGTGTTTCCAGTGTATAGGCACACCTGACCTATCCAGAGCAACTCTTCTGTACCATCACTGTGAAGCACTATTTGAGGGGCCAAGTCCTAGTTCACTGTAGAACCAAAACCCCTGATGTAGACCCTCCACTTCTTTTAATAGCAAACAACATTGATTAGTTCCCAGAATATAAATCAACGGGCGTTCTGAGCTTCCAACAAATGAAGTTAGCTGTCCTCACCACATTGGCCAGTGTCCATAAAGTATTCTCTCAGACACCCAATGGCAGCTGTCATTGGAGCTAGTATAAACAGTGATCTGCATATGACCTGTTGCACCTTGCAGACAAACCTCCCATGATACACGGTAGTGCACAATGCGTTCGTTCCTGTCTTGTTCTGCTTGTACGCCTCTCTTCCAATGCTATTCCATTCCAGTAACTTCTGACATGAGTTTGGTCCCTTATTTTTGACAGGTTTGACGGTGATGAAGGATTTCAGGGCTCACATCACTCTCAAACCATGGGCACTGATGACCACGTAGTTGAGCACCCAACAAAACCAAACATTATCACCTTCAAACCAAAGGCCACACCTAACTTTTGCTGTGCTTTGCCTCACCCTGAGATCAGCAGACAAGGAGAAGCTGAGCCATATGACATGTTTCCACTGATCAGCCATCCAGGGCTTATGCTCCTGAAACCATGTTTACGCTTCTTTTTGTTGCTTGTTGGCACTAATGGTTTCAGTATAGCAGCCCGTCCATGAATATTCACTTTATGGAGTTCTCGGCAGACAGTATTGGTAGGATTGGGGTCTCAAAGTCACTTCAGCCACAGTAGTTTTGTGTTGTTTTGACACTATTTGTATTAGCGTTTGATGATCTCTGTCATTTAGTTTTGATTTGCATCCAGTATTACGTTTATACAATGAGGTCTTTCCATGTTTTGTGTAGGCTGTCATGACTGTTGAAACAGTTGCTCTTGAAACATTAAATAAGTTGGCTGTCTTGGTTACTGATGCTCCAGCTAATCGAGCCCCCACAATCTACCCTCTTCAGAACTCTGTTAGGTCTTTCATTGTATGTCAGCCTCGACCTCTGAATGCAAATACGAAGTGTGCACTACCCATAAACAACCTGCATTGATGCTTAGTCCACACTGAACACTCACAGTCCAGTGTGACAAGTGCCTTACCTGCGTTGCTGACTGTCAAACACAACCATCCCGTTACTACCACTTTTCACATTATTTTGCCTATCCCCTTTACATCTGTACTCTGCAAATCAACATGAGGTGCATGGCAGAGGCTACGTCCCATTGCAGCAGTTATTTTTGGAATGTGTCTGTGCATGCAGTAATTATTCTAATCTTATCCTCATGATCACAATGTGAGCGATACGTGGGGGGGGGGGGGGGGGGGGGGGGGGGTTGTAGTATAGTCTCAGGTTAATCATTTAAAGCCAGTTCTTTTTCAAATTTTGTTTATCGACTTTCTCGGGTAGTTTACGTCTATCTTCAAGAGTCTTACAGGTCAATTCCTTCAGTATCTCTGTGACACTCTCCCACAGATTAAACAAACTTGTGCCCATTTGTGCTGCCCTTCTCTGTATACATCCAGTATCTCGTGTTAGTCCTATCTGCTATGGGTCCCACACACTTGAGAAATATTCTAGAATCGGTCATATGAGTGATTTCTACGTAATCTCATTTATAGATTGGTTACACTTCCCTAGTGTTCTACCAATAAGCCAAAGTCTACCAACTGCTTCACCCGCAACTGAACTTGTTTGATCATTCCATTTCATATCCCTACCAAATGTTACATCCAGGTACTTGTAGGAGATGGTCGATTTCAACAGTGACTCATTGATATTGTAGTCATTGATTACGTTGTTTTTTATTTTGTGAAGTGAAAAATTTTATATTTCTGAATATTTAGAGCAAGTTGCCAATCTCTTATCAAGATCTGACTGAATATTTATACAGCTTCTTTCATATAGTACTTCATTATAGATAACTGCATCATCTGCAAAAAGCCTGATTACACTATTGGTATTGTTTTCAAGGCCATTAATATGCAACATGAACAGCAAAGGCACGCCCAGAATTACTTATACGTCTGATGATGACTCTGCACCCATCCTTACTCCAGTCACAAATTTCACTTGATACCCCATACGATCATACTTTTGACAATAAGCGTAGGTGCAGTACTACGCTTCTTGGAAATCAAGAACTACTGCATCTACCTGGTTGCTTTGATCCAAAGCTTTCAGTACGTCATGTGAGAAATGTGCGTGTTGTGTTTCATATGATTGATGTTGTCTAAATCCGTGCCGGTTGGCATTGGGGAGGTCAATCTATTCAAGATACTTCATAGTGTTTGCACCCAGAATATGTTCAAAGAGTCTGCAACAAATTGATGCCAAATATATTGGACGGTAGTTTTGTGGACGACATCTACTGCCCTTCTTCTCGGTGGGTGTGACCTGTGCATTTTTCTAAGAACGGGGCACTTTTTTTTTAGTGTTATCTATGATAGATTATAATTAAAAGAGGGGCTAACTCAGCGTAGAGTCTGACAGGGATTCCATCAGGTCCTTGAGCTTTGTTCAATTTTAACAATTTCAGCTGTTTCTCAACACCATTGATACTAATACTCATTTCATTCATTGTCTCAGTGGTATGAGAATTAAATTGGGGCAACTGTCCTGGGTTTTTCTTTGTAATGGTACATTTGAAAATGGAGCAAAGCATTTCAGCTTTTGGTTTGGTACCATCAATTTCAGTTCCTCTCTTTCACTTGGAAATGGACACTAACTTTGGTGCCACTAACAGCCATTTCATATGAACAGAATTTCTTTGGGTTCTGTAATAGATTATTGCATAATATTTTGCTACAGTAGCTATTGAAGGCATTGCACATTCCTCTCTTGACGGCCAAACGCATTTCATTCAGCGTCTCTCTCTCTCTCTCTCTCTCTCTCTCTCTCTCTCTCTCTCTCTCTCTCTCTCTCTCTCTCTGCTTTGTTTACACCTATTATGCACTAATATCTGTTTCTACAGAAGTTTCTTTACAGTGACTGTATGCCTCTGATTATGAACTGTTCTGCTGGGTACTTCCTCTACATGTTCCTGTCCCGTGCTGAAAGTTTCAAGTTCCTCATTGAGATATGACACTGCTGGTTTTTATCTAGTTTGCTGAATATATATACCTTTCTGCTTGATTAAATTGTCCCTTGTACTTTGGTAATCATTGTTGCCAGAACTGTGTCATTGTCACTGATACCATTTTCAATGTGGACATCCTGAATCAGGTCTTTTTGTTGCCAATAGATCCAATATATTTCCATCATGAGTGGGGTCCCTGACTATCCATTCAGGGAATTGATTTAGTCAAGTTTCACAAGATGTCTTATCACGCCAACTACTAACAAAACTGTAATTTTCCCAATTGTTGGATGACTAAGGTCTCCACCATTGATTATAGTATGATTGAGGAACTTGCATGTGTATGAACTGAGATTTTCTCTAAAGTTTTCTGTTACATCACAAGAAGAGTATGGTGGGCAATAGAAGGATACAGTTACCTCTTTATGCCCACCCCTGATACCGAGTCTTGCCTAAACAGTCTCACATGCAGCTTCATTTTCTATCTCACTGGATTTGAGTTTCTTGGCTACTGTGACAAATACCCCACCTTCATTTCCCGTTAGCCTAGCCTTTCGATATAATCTTCACTTTTCTGCAAAAATCTCGCTGCTGTTAATTTCTGGTTCTATCCAGCTTCGTGTACCTAGTAGTATGCAAACTGCACTGTTTTTTCATAAGCGCTTCAAATTCTGGCACTTTTTCGTGAATGCTTTGGCAGTTTACCACTAGGAGGATTTTATTTCTCTCACTTGTTGGAGGTATTTCTTTCAAACTTACACTGATATTTCTGGATTTCCTAAAGCTGTCGTTATCTGGATTGGATGGAGAGTTGCCTAATCTAAAAAATGCTTTTGCAAACCCCACATACAATCAGGTACCTGTGTTTCAGCCTCTGATGGGTAGTGCACACCTGAGATATTTATTTCGGGGGACCTCACAGTTCTCAACTCGAGGAAGTCGCAGCTTAGCTTGTCACAAAACCTATGAAGTCTCTGGTCCAGTCCTTCCACTCAACTCAGAACCAAAGGGCCAAGATGAGTTCTGGGGACAATGCTGCAAATTGTGAGTTTCGTTGAAACTCCATGCACAAGGCAGATCTTCTCAACCTTCTCTCTGTCACTGGTATGACCCAAGAATGAGCTCAGAGCCCAGATGACAGCCATAGTTTGTTCCAAAGTGCACCACAATCTGCAGTCGGTTGCACCCTGTTCCCTCAATGGCTTCTGGAGTAGCCTCTTCAACATGTTGAATGAGGACCCCAAGCATACATACAGAGTGCATCTGGTGTTCTTTCCTGTCTGTTACTGCCTTTTCCCTTAGGGATCATTTGCTGTACATTTGAATTGTCAACAATTAACAGATACCTACCCTTTTACTTTTGCCCCCTCCTGACACCGGGCAAAACAGGTTTCTCCAAAACAAGTGAAGTGAGTCCCATTGGCTCAGTTTCAGTGAAAGGTAGCACATCAGACTTGTTGATTAAGGGGAGTGGTACAACACCCTGAGTGGCCATCCATCCTGTACTGCATGCCCAGATTTACCATTGACATGCCAGTCTCAGTCAGCTGGATGGGTAATGACAAATTGTGTGCTTTCTGCAGAGGAGATAGGATCCACAGGAGAGGAAGGTACTTGAGGTACTTTTGCTGCAGGTGTCACACGTACATGACTCATGGAAGCTTTTCCAACACAGTGATTCGCAAGCACTGCCAATCATTTGACAGTAGGCAAATCAGGGCAATTTCCAGCTGCTTACATACATCAACCAACTTATCCAATGTTTGAGAACAGCATACACAGTGGGCTGCACTTTGGCTGGTGCAATGTATTACAAGGCACTGAAAAAATAACTTTAAGTCCACTGATTGTCTTTTAATCTGTTGATCTAAAAAGTTGCTAATTCCCTATAAGAACTAAATCAGGGACACAAACTGAGCTTCCTATTAAGGCAACACAAAGCCGGCCGTGGTGGTCTCGCGGTTCTAGGTGCGCAGTCCGGAACCGTGCGACTCCTACGGTCGCAGGTTTGAATCCTGCCTCGAGCATGGATGTGTGTGATGTCCTTAGGTTAGTTAGGTTTAAGTAGTTCTAAGTTCTAGGGGACTGGTGACCACAGCAGTTGAGTCCCATAGTACTCAGAGCCATTTGAACCATTTTTGAAGGCAACACAAAAACATATAGGAAAAAATTACTAGTGTACTAAATGTTTATGTTAATTATAGTTGTTAGCAAACTGGAAAACAGAGTTAATTTACGATAAAAGCAGGTGATATATAGGGCAGCTCCTCTTTTAATGGAAAACTAGATGTAGCACAATATGTTAGTTAGAAAATCTTCTGCAGTAACTGATTTGCTACAAGTTGCTCATAGATTATGCAAAGAAAAGTCTCAAAAATGCATGTTTGTTTGTATTGATATACAATGAAATTCAGGGTTGATTTATTGTTCGGCTGCACTGTGAACCACAAACAGTAATTTGCTACGAAATAAATGACGTATCCAAAATACTTGTACCAATATTTATGAAAATATACTTTTGTAAGCATCCAAAAATTCCCTAACTAACATATTTCTCAGGTCCAGTTGCCTTTTGTAACATTAGAGGCAAATGTGGAAATGAAGATGTCTCTAATGTTATACATAAACACCTTAAATCATGGTCTAATGAACAAAATTGGCTGTGACACGATAAATATGAATCAGTACAGCTTTAGTGGTTCTCATTGATTGTTAGTTTTAGCATCAATCAACTGTGGAGCTCAAAATGGTAAAAAGTTATTGGTAGTTTATTATTAATACAATATACAGGTTAAGTTTCTATCATTTTCTTGTCTGTAGCTCAGTCAGTAGTGGACTTGCCCGAAAAAGGTAAAGGTCCTGAGTTCGAGTCCCAGTCTGGCTCACAGTTTTAATTTCCCAGGAATTTTCATACCAGTGCACAGTCTGCTGCATAGTGAAAAATTCATTCTGAACATGTAAAAATCTTTATCTCAATAAATATTCTACAAAAGTAGCTGATTAATGAATAACTTTATTGGTTTCTACTTAATCATTCATTCTACTGTATTAACTTTGATGATAAATTATATGAAGCTACTGTAACATCTGGAAGGCAAATTTGGTGAGAAAATGACATCCTCCTTTTAAAAATTTTATTTTTTGATAAAATCTGTCTCTCTATGGTCTGAAGTACGTACTGTTTCTGTTTCTCATTTCTTAGAAATTATTATTTTCAGTTTAATAACTATGTGTAGATTGTTAATGATTCCTTCATTTTCATGCCACTGTGAGGAACCTGTCTTAAAAAACTCATCAGTCAAGTCAAATCTGATAAAAATGGTCTTATTTTATTAGAAACAAAATATGCAATGCCATTATTAATAATTTCAGAGATTTGATAAGTTACTTGTATTCTTACTATATTTTCATCTGCCTGTCCTGCTTCACCCTTCAATGCAATGAGTGTTTTCATTTTTCTATTCAGAAGACTATAGGATCACAGATGGCCAAAGCAACAGAATATGAGACAGGTACCAAAAAATATTTTTTTAGATTTGTAAAGCAACACCAAACACATGTCAAGCACAGACTGGTGTGTGTAAACTTTTGGAAGAACTGAAATTTTAAATTTGGTACTTTAAGTTCAAAAAATACACACAGAATCATGCTGATACATACACAGTTAATGAGAAAATACAAATATGATAAGCTGCATTTTCTTCTTGTGGTGGTGATAATTAAAATTCAGCATGGAACATAAATGTGTTCAAGTCGTAAACATCGCTTTCACATTATAAGACAGGCTCTAGAGCATGGAAAGATACTGTGATAGTGTTGTTCTTAAACTGTCTTGAACAAATGAAGGATTTGAGATACATCAGTTTAATCTGAATATTCCATGACGTTATAGGGTTGAATTCTAATATGGAGTTTATCCAAATAGATTGCAAATGAAGAAATTTGTGTTTTTCAAAAAAGGTATAAGCTCTTAAAAAAAATTTAAAGTGCTCCCATATTTCAGTTTCAGGTGCCAAAAGAAAGCACCTAAGTACAAATCATTACAGGTACTGAAAGCTGGCTAAAGCCGGAGTTAAGAAGGTTGTTCAGGAACAATAGACGAAATACAGTTGGTGGTGTGTTAGTAGTAGTCGAACTTGTAGTGAAATTGAAGAAGATAGTTCCTGTGAGTTAGTATGGGTAGAAGTTTTACTTAACAGGAAGACATTAATAACTATTTCCTTTTACTGATCCCCGATTTAGTTGATACAATTGCTGAAAAGTTTTTTGAACACTTGAGTCTCATTTCAAGTAGGTACCCTACTCATACAGTTGTAGTTGGTGATTATTTTGATTTACCCTCAATATATTACCAAAAATACATGTTTAAAATCGGTGGTACACATGAAATGCCATCCAACATTGTACTGAATGCTTTCTCTGAAAATTATTTTGAATGATTAGTTATGAAGCGAACTTTTAGTGTAAATGGTTGCAAAAACATACTTGACCTCTTTGCAACAAATAATCCTGAGCAAAGAGGAAGCATCATGATAGATACAGTGATTAATGACCACATGGTCATTGTAGCAGGATTGACTAGCTTAACATCTAAATCTATCAAAAATAAATGCAAAATATATCTGTGTAAAAAAGCAGATAAAAATTCACATGATGCCTTCCTAAGAGAGACAGCAATCGAGAGATATATACCAAATAAATAAATAAGAGATGGTACTAATCCCACATAGTACACGAAACAGGTCAGAACGCTGTTGTGGAAACAACGAGAAAAGCTGACCAATATTAGAAGAATGAAAAAATTTCCAAGATAGCTGACATTTTACTGAAGTCAAAACCCAGTGTGGACTTCAATGCGATGTGCTTTACGATAGTTTTCTAAACAAAATTCATCTCTTGAAATCTTGTATGTAAAGTACACCAGTGGCAAGACAATATACTCGCTGTGCAATAGCCATGGTAATGTTACCAATGGCTGTGCTACTCATGCAGAGTTACTAAACATGGTTTTCAAAAATCTGAATCAAGGGCAACCTCAAGGTGGTGAAGCAGCTTAAATCACTTAGTAAAGATGCGGGCCTCCACTCCAGATAGTATACCAGTTTGGTTCGTTTCAGAGTACCCTGATACAATAGCTCCATACTTAACCATCAAATACAACCGCTCACTCGGAAAAAGGTCCATACCTAAATACTGAAAAGTTGCACAGGTCACACCAGTACTCAATGAAGAAAATAGAAGTAATCTGCTGAATTGCAGACCCAAATCATTAATTCTGATTTGCAGCAGGATTCTGCAACACATGAAGTGAAGTGTTAAAATATTGTGAATTACCTCTAAGAAAATTATTTGTTGACAGATAGCCCACCTGGATTCAGAAAATGAGTGCTATCGACAGGGGATCTCGGATTGATTTCATATTTTTAGACTTCCAGAAGGCTTTTGACACCGTAACTCACAAGTGACTTCAAATCAGATTGTTTGCATATGGAGTATTATTTCAGTTGTATTACTGGATTCATGATTATCTGTCAAAAAGTCGTAGTTCATAGTTATTGACAGAAAGTCATTGAGTAGAAGTAATATTTTGGGACCCCCAAGGAAATGTTGTAGGTCCTCTGATGTTCCTGGTCTATATGAACGAGTCAGGAGACAACTGGAGTAGCACTCAGACTGTTTGTAGATAATGCTGTCATTTACAGTCAAAACCAATTGCAAAATGATTGAGAGAAGATACGGTGAAATAATGAAATGTGTGAATTCGTCCACTAAGTTTCGGTTACACAAATCTTACAGCCATCAGTTTAATTAAATATTTACAGCTTACAGTTAAAAATAACTTAAACTGTATTGCTCACGTAGATAATGGTATGGGGAAAGCAAACCAAAGACTGCATTTTATTGGCAGAACAATTAAAGAATGTAACAGTTCTACTAAAGAGACAGCTGCACTACACTTGTCTACCCTGTTTTGGAGTGTTGATGTATGGTATGGGATCCGCATCTGCTAGGGTTGATGAAGGACATCGAAAAAGCTCAAAAGGACAGCTTGTTTTATATTATTGTGAATAGAGGGGAGAATGTACCACAGCTATGATTGCCACCACATATGTGTGGTTTTTTTTTCGCGGCAGGATCTTCTCATGAAATATCAACAAACTCTCTCCTCCAATTGTGAAAATATTCTGTTAGTGCCTATCATTGTAAGGAGAAATGTTCACTGTCATGAAATAAGAGCTCCCGCAGAGAGATTTAAGTGCTCATTTTTCCCAAATGCTGTTCAAGACTGGAACGGTAGGGAAATACTTGAAGGTGGTTCCATGAACCATCTCCAAGGCACTTGATTGTGCACCAAATAGTAACCTTACTCACTTCAGTTAATGGTAACAGTAAATCTGCAGTTTATAAGAACAGATCCATTTCCCCCAATGTTACAAACCATATGGAAAGTGCATTAGCCTGCAAATTTGTGGTCAAAGCGAATGCCAAGGCTTGATATTGTCATTGATGATCCACAAGGCCAGTGCTGGGTCCATTCCACCATTGTGCCGATTGAAATGGTGACCACTTGAGGTAAATCTTTCTCAAGTTAAGGAGACTAAGAACAGATTGTGGGGCAGTTATGATCTGATGTTCAGACCATATTTATCTGCACATTTTTAAATGCAGTATATACTAGTGGAAAAATGCTCCCATTTAAAAGGCTGACAGAATAATTGAGTACCAGCTGCATCATTCTGGCTTCCTCAACGCCTTTAAAAACTTTCCCACACAAACATATTCGCACTCCTTTGAACATGCAGCTCACATCTCACTCCCAAGAGCTCTCGTAACTGTAACTTGCTCACACCCATTAGTCAATTACTGTAAGTTGCTCATGCCTAGGTATGAACTCCAGAAAAATCCCATTTTTGTGTGTGGAATTTTGGAACATATGCTGTACATTAACTTGTTGCATGCATACTGATTTAGATGTGTGATAATAATCTTTGACAGGTTGTTAAGTTTTGAAAATGAAAATACTATTGATAGTTTCAAACAATATTAATATTGAAACTGCTTTACAGGTTAAAACAATGTAGCAAGTCAGAACTTGACCTCACAGAATTGCATTTTACAGGCACTGTTCTTACTCAAGATAGAATAGCCCTTGTGTGCATTTAGAAAGTAGGAAAGATTCACTAGCAGGTGGTTACTTGATAATTGTCCAAATAGGTCACTGCATAAGTGTGTTACCCAAGCTACAGTCCAAACAACCATATAATTTTAAGAACTTTGATTTTGAGAAAACTTTTATTCACATTGATATGGTGTTTATCTTTCTTTGCAGGTGCGTATCAAGGAAAAAAAATTGCATGTGGCAAAATGCCTATCTTGGTATTCTAAAAGGTGTGCAGAAAGTAATAATAGAAATATACAAAGTGAAACTCAAATTACCAAAGGATTTTTTGTGTGAAGATGGATGCACAAACAAAAGTAATAATCTGTCTTAATGCCAGTGCGAGTGGGTTGGGGGTAGGAGGAGGTGGATCCATCCAATATGTGTCAATGTCCTAGTCTGAATGCTTATTTTCACCCTGTGTTTTAAATAAAGATAATCTCTTTTAAATAGAATTTGTTGGCTCATTTTTAATACAAAAACTCAGTAACTACCAACTGAAGCAGTGCTCTGTTCGGTGCTTTATTTTAAAAATGGATCATCCAACCTGATGATAAAACCTTTCACATTGATGAGTATGACCTGACATAAAAATTCAAAATTTTTTACCATTTTACAGATTCTACGAAAGCCTGCTGACAAGAAGACTAATCTATTTACAAAATAATACTTTTGTAAAGGAAGTTGTTGTTCTTTCATTATGGAATAAATATTATGTAATGATTTGAAGATGCAGACCATGTCTCATGTGTTTCCGTTTCAGTAGTTATAGTATCACATTTTAAGTTGTCACTTTTTCAATTGTACATATGGACTTCGTATTTTGGATAGTTGTGCTTGCACCCACTATGGTTAGGCGAAATTCTAACGAGAAGCACTATTATGTGTTGCTTCCCCCTTCCCCACGGATGTGTGGAATATAACATGGTGTAAGCATAGCAGTATTTATTGATATTACCCAATGGGGTGAAATTAACTAATCACCAAATAATGAAGTAAAGTGTTTATTTCAAAATAAAAGAACAACCTATGCAGGAATATGGCTTCCTTCAAGAATTTTACAATGGCTGTGAAACAATACAATTCATATTCATTTTAGTAAACAATCATTCTCAAAGTTTAATCATTCACTTTTCTTGTCCAGTTTATCCCCATGTACCAGTGATATATGTAGAATTTACTAAAAGAGAAGAAAACTTACGTTTCGTAGCATAATACCTCAACAAGATTCTTGATGTTTATAGTGTCATCAAACATATCGAACAACTACTCCTTGGAAAGAGGGGGGGGGGGGGGGGGTGAAAGAAAGGTTTTTGTAGAATAAAAATGAGAAAAATATGAAGAATTTGCACAACCAAATAGGCAGAAAAAGGTCACAAATAAAATCTTAACAAAGATTGAGTAAGCTATTTTCAAATGTAGACATCAAAACAAATACATGGGACCATCATTAATGAGAGATTAAAACCTAATATTTCTTCCCTTCTTTTGTAATGTCTGACTCAAGCAGATACAGCTTGAATGTGGGAAAATGGAACTAAGAATTTCAAATCACTATTAGAGCTACAGTTCATGAAACAAAAAATAATATTAAAAACAAATACACAGTATTAATGTTCCACAATAATATTTATTTAATATTGGAACATTAATATTATTCAAGCTTTTTATATGTTTATATTCCTCCGATAACTGATGGAATATTCCATAAATATTGCCTAAATATTACTTGTAGAAGACTGCAAAAGCAGTTCTGCACTGTCACCTAGTATATTTACTTGTAGAAAGTCATGAATGTGAAGACTTCTTGGGAGATAAAACCCAATACTGTAATCATTCGTAATGTGGCAATACAATAATGCGCAGAAAAATTATCATCATTGCACATTGAAACATCGAATGCACCTTGTGTCATTGTGGGCATGTGGAACAGCAAGGGAAATATGTAAATTGGGTCGAGCAGAGATGAATGGGGAATTATTCTAGCTACAAAATGAAAACTCCTCTGACAAAGGGCAGATTGTTATGGTCATGTGCCAGGGAACAAATGTCTCAGAAACAGCAAAGCTGTTCTTGCACTACTGTCTACCACCTATGTAAAATAGTCAAAGGATGGTGAAACCATGAGTATGGGAAAATATTTTGCACATTGATGCCCCATCACATTATGTGGAGGCTTGCCCACTATGTAAAGGTGGTAGGTGCAGATTTGGGCAGATCTGATGATGGAAGTACAGTGATTGTGCAGGTACAACTGTTTTGCAGCTCATATTCAGTGCACATTGTTGAACATGGAGCTCAACAGTAGACAACCCACATGTGTTTTAATATTAGTCCAAAGAGTTTGCCAGTTATGATCGCAGTGGGCATGGAATTGTGCTTTCAGAGGATCTGCAGCAGTAATCAAAGACACGCCTGTGGACTACATGAACATTATTAGAGATCACCTGCATCTCTTCATGCTAGATATCTTTTGCAGCAGTGCTGACATCATCCAGCAAGATGATTATTATTATTGATTTAAGCCCACTAAGGAGCACTTATGACTAGTTCTTCTTCAATGCTCTCTTCCATTCCCAATATCTCTTGAGCCCTGCTGATAATTTCTCCTTCCTCTCCTGTGAAAGCAGCTTCCGATGTTTAGGGGCTCTAGGTGGTGGGGTCCAAGACTCTACCATAGCACAAAATTTGGAACAATCTTCTACCTCAAGATCAGAGATCTCAGCCGAATCCAAGTTCTTTAGTACTTCATTAAGCCACAGGCTTCCAGTCTTGTAGCTTTTAACCAATTAGATCTTCTTGGTAAGCCTATTGTTGTTCATTCGTTGTAGGTGCCCATAGAACTTGAGCCCCCCACGTCTCACACAGGTGTTGGCTGATTGTAACTGTTGATACAGTTCAGAATTAGATTTCAATCAGTAGGTTCCATCTTGAAGCAATCTCGGGCCATGAATTTTTCTGAGAATATGTCTTCCAGCTTTCTCCAGGTAGTCCATTGTACATTTTCTGTTCATCAAGAGGGTCTCTGCAGCATACAGAAACTGTGGTCTGGCAGCAGTTCTGCAATTACAGACCTTAGCATTCTTCGAAATGCACTTGTTGTACGATTGTGGGACAGATGATTTGCTGTGTTGTGTTTGTTACGCCTATCTAAGATGGAGGTGCTGTCTGTACTATTGGGGTGGATCCATTCACCAAGATAACGAAAGCGATTGACCCTCCCATGTTCCATGTTTAGTCGCCAAACGGGTGTTACTGGATTGCCGGTTCTCAAAGTATTTGGTCTTGTCATACGATCTCATGCAGGTCTTGGACAGCAATGACAGCATGTTGGTTAAGACTGCTATGTCATCTGCAAAAGTAACACACCTTATCTCTATTCTTAGGGTTCCGGCTCCAATGGTAACTGGTTTGATTCCTAAATTCCTCAGTGTACATTCTCAGGGTTTCATGATTTTATCAAGTACCAGATTAAACAGAATGGGTGATAGACCATCACCCTGCCATACTCCTGTTTTGATGTAACTCTGAACTTCATCTTAGAGGTTGTATCTATGAGTGTCCGTTTCGAAAACCACTGTTATGTTCATACTCCTTTTTTTATTTTAGTTGGAGAAAGGTTTTTCAGGTTGAAGATCTCAGTACAGGACCTCCCCCGTTGAAATCCTCCTTGATATTCACCAATTGTTTGATCACATTGACTTTCTATATTGTCCAGTCAAAGCTCTGAGAGCACTTTGTGTCTTATTGGCAGCAGAGAAATCCCCTGATCATCGCTGCGGTCGCCTTTCTTATGTCATGGGTGTATGATATCTTATTTCCAGTCATGAGGGATCCTGCCAGTCTCCCAACAGTCGAGCAAGATCCTGTGTAGGGCCCTTGTGATCTTATTTCCACCTGCTTTCAGAGCTTCTGCAATAATGCCATCTTCCCCACTCTCTTGCAGTTCCTAAGATGGTTGATGGCATTAGCAACTTGTATAGTTGGTGGGTTAGATGGTAGGTGTAGCTCTTGAGGATCTTCAGCAGGCAGTCTTTCTGTGGGCTCTTCACAATTAAGCAATTGCTCAAAATAGTTTGCAAAAAGTTCCACGTTCTCAAAGTTATTAGTGGCCAGCTCCCAGGCCACATTCTTAAAGTGAAGGCATTGTGGTTTATACCCTGAGAGTTCTTCTTTGAAGGCCCGATAAAAGTTTCTGGTGTTGTACATTTTGAATTCTTCATCAAACTTTTCCAGTCTTGATGAGTCATAAGATCTCTTCACATGCCTGATGGTCTTGCTTGTCAGTTTCCGCACCATTGTGAAACTCCCCCAGCCTTCTTGTCGTTTAATCGCGTTCCACTCCCTGCAGGCTGTGGCACAATCATCAACTGCAAGGTCACATTCAGAATTCCACCATCTATGACGTTGCTTCCCTCGAGGTTGTCTCAGATTATTGGGACCTCAGTTGTTCCAGTCTTCATTTCTTTTTGCACAATGTCAGTTTTAAAGTGTTCTTTATCCTCTGTAAGGAATTGAGGATCAATACTTGGAATCGTGGTAGGAGGTACCTTACGATTACGTAGTAGTCTGGTCTTTTATTTGTGTGAAGAAATGGTCTGAGTCAACATTCCAATCTCTGCGTACTGTGACTTTCATGATCTCTCTCCTACTTTTTACGCTGATTGCAACATGATCAATTTGAAATGATCCAATAGCAGCATTTGGTGACTGCCAAGTGCTCTGGTATCTTGCCTTTCTAGGGAATACTGTGGACATTATCTTCAACTGATAAACTTACCTACACAGTTAAGCGTTTGCCGTTAGCATTTGTTCATCTATCTGTGCTGTGTAAGGCCCCAGTATGTCTTAGTATTGTCATTCTTTTCCCAGTTGAGCGTTGAAGTCACTTACCAGTAGTGGTATTCGGAGATCTTACTGATGTTGTCTTCTAGCATCTGCCAAAAACTTTGGACCTTTTCAGGGTTCTTCTCGATGTCATCATTAACTGGAGCACATGCATTTACAATGGAGTAGCCCTTGTTGCCGCGTCTTAGGGATAACACAGAGGTGCGTTCGCTAGATGATGTGAATCCGATGACTAAATCCATCATATCACATCTTATTAAAAAGGCTGTTCCAAAAACACTGGAGCCATGGGTTTTCTTAGATGCCAGCTTCCTTTTAATTATCCTATAGCCTTCAGACTCAAAAGCCATACCGTCAGTGAATCTGGTTTTTGGGTACCCGATATTGACATTTTGTTTTTATTCAGGATATTAGTCGATTGCATGAGTTTTCCGTTCTTACAGAGGGTTTGAATTTTGATAGTTCCAAAGTGTGCGATCGTTTTGGGTCTCAATCGAATGGTGGTTTCAGGGAACTCAACTTTTCCCACACGATGAGTAAGATAATTGTATGCCACAAGGCTAGAAAGCACTGGCCCTCAAATTGCAGGGATTGCATGAACTGTGCAAAGATGTGTGGTGCCACATAACTTCAACCACATTTTTGAAACCACATAACTGTCTCCCTTTCCAATGCGTAAGTTCAAAATGTGCCTGGCCTATGGCCTTCCTCTGTAATTGTGCAAAAGCATGGCACCCTGCAAATTCACCCTCTGACTCAGCAATGCCTCAAACAGCAAGGTATCAACATGCTTAAAAAAGAGAGAGAGAGAGAGAGAGAGAAAGTGGGTTAGTGATGTGCATTAGCACCTAATTCCACCATAATTCTTCCCAATGTCAGCTTGGTCCTTTCACATACTGAATTCATGTTGTTTGCTGTTTGAAGCATCACTGAGTCTGAAGTCGTCATGTTTTTGCAAGATTACAAAGGGAAGTTGTTGCAAACTTTTGTGTCTCAATGGGAGACAGCTATGGAGTTCCAAAGAAGTGATTCTTTAATTTTGTTGCACACTTTATGTTGTTGTTGTTGTTGTTGTTGTTGTTGTTGTTGTTGTGGTCTTCCGTCCAGAGACTGGTTTGATGCAGCTCTCCATGCTACTCGATCCTGTGCGAGCCTCATCATCTCCCAGTACCTACTGCAACCTACATCCTTGTGAATCTGTTTAGTGTATTCATCTCTTTGTCTCCCTCTATGATTTTTACCCTCCAATACTAAATTGGTGATCCCTTGATGACTCAGAATATGCCCTACAACCGATCCCTTCTTCTAGTCAAGATGCGCCACCAATTTCTCTTCTCTCCAATTCTATTCAATACCTCCTCATTAGTTATGTGATCTACCCTTCTAATCTTCAGCATTCTTCTGTAGCACCACATTTCAAAAAGCTTCCATACAAGGCTACACTCCATACAAATACTTTGAGAAACGACTTCCTGACACTTAAATCTATACTCGATGTTAACAAATTTGTCTTCTTCAGAAACGCTTTCCTTGCCAGTGCCAGTCTAAATTTCATATCCTCTCTACTTCTACTAGCATCAGTTATTTTGCTCCCCAAATAGCAAAACTCGTTTACTACATTAAGCGTCTCATTTCCTAATCTAATTCAAGGCAGCATCACCCGATTTAATTCGACTACATTCCATTATCCTTGTTTTGCTTTTGTTTATCTTATATCCTCCTTTCAAGGCAATCTCCATTCCGTTCAACTGCTCTTCCTGGTCCTTTGCTGTCTCTCACAGAATTACAATGTCTTCTCCATGGATTTTAATTCCTCCTCTGCATTTATCTTTTGTTTCCTTTACTGCTTGCCCAATACACAGCTTGAGTAGCATTAGTGAGAGGCTACAACCTTGTCTCACTCCCTTCCCAACCACTGCTTCCCGTTCGTGCCCCTCGACTCTTAAAACTGCCATCTGATATCTGTAAAAATTGTAAATAGCCTTTCACTCCCTGTATTGTAACCCTGCCACCTTCAGAATTTGAAAGAGTATTCCAGTCAACGTTGTCAAAAGCCTTCTCTAAGTCTACAAATGCTAGAAATGTAGGTTTACCTTTCCTTAATCTTTCTTCTAAGATATGTCGTAGGGTCAGTATTGTCTCACGTTTTCCAACATTTCTACGAAAAACAAACTGATCTTCCCCAAGGTCAGCTTCTACCAGTTTTTCCATTCGGCTGTAAAGAATTCGTGTTAGTATTTTGCAGCCGTGGCTTATTAAACTGATAGTTCGGTAATTCTCAAATCTGTCAACACCCCCTGTCTTTGGGATTGGAATTATTATATTCTTCTTGAAGTCAGAGTATTTCGCCTGGCTCTCCCACAGTTGTCAGTAGTTCTAATGGAATGTTGTCTTCTCCTGGGGCCTTGTTTCGACTTAGGTCTTTCAGTGCTCTGTCAAACTCTTCATGCAGTGTCATATCTCCCATTTCACCTTCATTTACATCCTCTTCCATTTCCATAATATTGTCCTCAAGTACATCATCCTTGTATAGACCCTCTATATACTCCTTCCATCTTTCTGCTTTCCCTTCTTTGCTTAGAACTGGGCTTCCATCTGAGCTCTTGATACTCACGCAAGTGGTTCTCTTTTCTCCAAAGGTCTCTTTAATTTTCCTGTAGGCAGGATCTATCTTACCCCTAGTGAGATAAGCTTCTACATCCTTACATAGCCATCCTTGCTTAGCTATTTTGCACTTCCTGTCAATCTCATTTTTGAGACGTTTGTATTCCTTTTTGCCTGCTTCATTTACTGCATTTTTATATTTTCTCCTTTCATCAATTAAATTCAATATTTCTTCTGTTACCCACGGATTTCTATTAGCCCTCGTCTTTTTACCTACTTTACCTTCTGGTGCCTTCACTACTTCATCCCTCAGAGTTACCCATTCTTCTTCTACTGTATTTCTTTCCTCCATTCCTGTCAATTGTTCCCTTATGCTCTCCCTGAAACTCTCTACAACCTCTGGTTCTTTCAGTTTATCCAGGTCCCATCTCCTTAAATTAGCACATTTTTGTAGTATCTTCAGTTTTAATCTAGTTCATAACCAATAGATTGTGGTCCGAGTTCACATCTGCCCCAGAACTGTATTACAGTTTAAAACATGGTTGCTGAATCTGTGTCTTACCAGTATATAATCTATCTGAGACCTTCTAGTATCTCCAAGGCTGCTTCTATGTATACAATCTTCTTTTATGATTCTTGAACTAGCTATGATTGAGTTACATTCTGTGCAAAATTCTACCAGGCGGCTTCCTCTTTCAGTCACACTGTATATAATCATTAGCATTCATAGATGTCGCCAATTGCACTAAAATATTCTGTTACACATGGCTTGGTGGCAGTTTGGCACTGTCCTATGATTAAGATGGTTACAGGCCTTTTGCAGAATATTGTCAATATACATTTTCCAGACTTTTCCTCTGCATTTTTCATGTGAGGAACAATTTATCTGCAGAAAACACCATCCTACTACCCTGCTGCTTGATGTCTGTCACCAATTCTGATGACCCTCGTCCTCACCAAACCAACAAACATGGCTCCCATATAGATAGCCATAATCTCATGTCGATTCCTTGAAGGATATACCCCAACCTTCCTTGCTTAATTTAATAATACACATTTTGTTTGTGCTTAAGCTAAACTTGTGCAAACTTTCTGAAACAATTGTTATCTTACATGGCAAATTCATTGTAATAGAATACAGCCATGTTACACAGTAGATGTGCTCCTCTGTGCTTCATTGTAGACGCAGATGCATCTCTTGGAAACTGAACATGTTTCCTCTGTTAAAAGTGAAAAATAAAACAGCATGTAAAGCAGAATTACAAATTTTTCAATCCACAAACCTAGCTGTACATTAATGTTAAAATGTGGATATAAGGAATGCAAGTTGTTAAAGTTGGCTCTTTTTCTATTTTTAGTCATCAGTCTTCTTACTGGTTTGATGTGATATGCCACAAATTCCTCTCCTGCACTAATCTTATCGTCTCAGAGTAGCACTTGCATGTCCTCAATTATTTGTTGGGTGCATTCCAATCCATCTTCTCTACAGTTTTTACCCTCTATCATTCCCTCTAGTACCATGGAGATTATTCCCTATGTCAAGACACATGGTTCTACATGTCAATTTTAAATTGGTCTTGGGATATTTACTGTATGTAGATGAATGCTGGGTCTGGGTCACAGACAAAAATGATCTAAAACATGTACCTTATAACACACATTCATTAAAGTTAATTGTGAAATTCGTCATTAGAATATGAGGATGTGGAAGTGTGTGGCCTCAGCTGCCGGAGACTGCAGTCGTGTGTGAGTTGCGTTTGCATGAGTAAGTGTGTGTGTGTATTGTCCATTTTGAAAAAGGCTTTATTGGTCGAAAGCTCACTTTCTGACAGTCCTTTTGTTGTGCATGTCTGCGACCCAGCATCTCCGCTATATGGTGAGTAGCAACTATCCTTTTCATAATATTGCTACATTCCATCCTGGATTTTCCCTTGTTTGAAGATGTGGAAGTATTGCATAACCAAATGTGATGTTTTCTAAGCAAAGTATCAAAGAAATAGGTTCATATAAAGATGCTTCCAAAATGTCTTTATTTTTGAGTTATTGATAAAGCTTCTTCCACATCCTAAGGTCAGAAGTTGCTAGATGACCCAAATGTCCTCCACTTGCTTCTAGACATGCGTGCACTAGTGGACTACAGCACACTTTCAGATGCCCTTGAATGCTGTCAAATGGTTCAGAGTCTTCTATGGCACATTGATTAAAGAGTGTTTGCATCATGAAAGACTGCTTGATAAAACAATTGTCTTTGGTGGCCTTTCATGGAATGAACAATTAGGCTTAAAAGTGCACTTCACATACAACCACATTTTTAAGGATGGATCCTGTAGCTTGACTGGAAAACTGTGAAGATTGTATCCAAGTTTGGCTGGTGGTGCCAGTGTTTTCAGAGGCATGCAAGCAATTCAATCCATTTCTCTCTGTCTTCTCAGTATTGAGAGCTTGCGTCTATGCAACACTGAGACTGTAGCCGTTAACCTGGCTTAAGTTCTTGCACATTATAATTTTTACTACTTCTTTAATAACAAAATCTCTGTATCTGGAAGTGTAGCTAGATTTATTATTCTGTATTTTTTTCTGAACAGGTGTTCAGGTAATTACTAATTTCTTAATTTTTAACATGTCATTGGTTGTCTGCACAGCAGTTGATAAGGGTACAGAGAGACCGACAGATTTAGTTGCTTCTGCACTTGTGAATCACAGTGAATGAGATATCACACATCTCCTTATCTTCTTGAGTGATCAAAAAATTGCTCTCATGCTGCTTCTTCCAAGGACCCTACCTATTTTGTTATGTAGCACCTCAGACACAGAGGACAATAGGTAGATAGTCAACCCAACAGCCATTCTTTCGTAAGATGTTCTTCACAATTAATCTTGGAATCTGGTTGGTACTTTTCAAACAGTTTTAACTCTATATACAAATCTATCTAAATCAGCTCTCTTATGGACTGAGTCATGAAAACTCTGTATGTCGACATATTTATCACTGCGCATCGGCATGCGGTAGACAGAGTGGTCGAACCACCCCTCTTTTTTTTTTTTTCTTTTCTTCAAACAAAGCTTCGAAAACTGGAAGCTTACACACTCTCACTCTCTCTCTCTCTCTCTCTCTTTCTCTCTCTGTGTGTGTGTGTGTGTCTCAACAGTAAACTAAATGTTCAAGTGCTTGATGGTGTGCTCCAGAGCTTTGGCACAATGCAGCCAGACCATAAATTTGTCATCAGTGTATTGATAAAACAAAGATGGGTAAAACTAAGACAAATTTAATGTGAGATTCTGGAGACCTGTGTCACATCCAGTAGAGCTCTGTTGTGTGCCTTTACCTAGATCTTCTTCCATAGGCACCAAAATGTCTTCTACTTGGTCAGGTGTACAAGTAAATCATATTCTAATACATCAATTATTTGTGGTGCTACAGAGCCTGCCTCACAAATGTAAGTTCAGTGACAACAGTTGGATTACTGCTGCTTTCTTTCTGGAAACAGCCATTCTACTTCACATCTATTAATATTCATGTGATGTAATAAAGTTCACATGTGCCTCCTCAGAAATTGAATATCCTACCACAATTAAACAGGACACTTATCAGATAACTGACTGCAACTATATGTGTGACAAAATGGTCAGCATGTCTGATTGCTAAGCATAGTATCTGTATTGTTCCCAGTACTCCCAGGGATTTTTTCCTTGGTGGTAGGACTGGGATAGGGTGCGCTCTGCCCCATGATACCAACTGAGAAACTACTTGAATGAGAAGCAGCGACTCCAACATCTGCAAAGCCAGGAGAGTGGTCTGCTGACTACATGCCCCTCCTTATCATGACCGAATGACGAATGATGACATCAGTAGAGGATAACTCAGTGGCTAGTCACCATTGAACGACCTGACAGGGATAGTTGACAGAGCTTTAGCTATATATGTGACCGACTGACAATGTTAAGCATAAAAATGTCTCCTTAGCAACACGTTGCCAACAAGGATATAATGAGTGCATAAGCTGTTTGAGTTACATCAATATTATTGCTCAATTATGAAACAAAATTGATCTTAATTATTACTTAATACATACGAATGATATCAAATGGCAGAATGTATATCAACATGAGGAAGTGGGGATATGCTTGTGACTACATTATGTGAATGTGGCGAAGAAGAGACAATGAACCATCTGCTTGTCTGCAAGTTGTGGCCAACTGTGTGTTCTTCCCAGAGCATGAAGATGCCATGCCACCAAGGAAGCATGGGAATTAGCTGCATATTGGTCACACCATACCTGCATATATGTATTTGTGCAGCAATAATTATCAATGCCATTAATTGTTAGTAGAAAAGATAAATCTTACAGTTCCAATCTATAAGCAGTATGTTAGTAATATTCTGTAAATTATAGTGTCATAATTAAAAATGTGTACCTTTAGGTAATCTGCCTACAAAAAATACTGAGTTATTAACTATCAATCCTTTGGCATGTTATAAGTTTTGTATATTTCTTTTGATGCCTCCATCAACAGATATACAATCCAAGGCTTTATGGTTGAATATTTCACTCATTTCTGTGTTGTGTTAAAACTGCATAAACATGTAGAGTAAGTAATTTCGACTAGGCAGATGTCTGGAAAGCGCATTGTCAATATTAAGTGAGTCATAAAATATCGAAGTGTATACAACAAGAGTAAAGTCATAACTGGATAACATTATATGAAATGAAACGTCCAATAAACTTCATGTTTGATAGAAATATAAATGGTAACTTTGTTGGTTATGCTGATGTTCTTCTACTACCGACAAACAATGTGAATGAGGCTAAATAACAAACTGAACAACTAGGAAATAGTAACAAAAGTGGGAGTAGAAATTTTGTTTAGAAAGACAGTAATGCTTCAAACCTTCAAGACAAACTCTTTACATATGACCACGAAAGACCACGGTTTTAACTGTGGCAACATGTTGGGAGAGGGAGTGGCATAGCACCTCAAGAATGGAGGAATGGATCTCGAGTACAAGGCACGATGACTGATACTCTAAGAACTGGCAAAGAATATTTTCAGTTGCTCCATTCCATAGTTACATTGTGTACAATGCAGGTACTGTTGGTGGTTGCAGAGGTGTGTAAAGAGCCGGTAAATGATTCAATGAAAATAATGGTACTCAATGGAAGATGACAAAGAGAAGACTGAAATAATGAATTTAACCTCCAAAATTATTTCAATGCAGTACACTTCTATACGGTTCCTCCTTTCATTCTTTGCATAATGGCCAAAATGGACACACACTGAGAAGGTATTGATGAAGAGAAATTCAATTAACCACTAAATAGAGGAAGGGCATCTGCACTTAATGATATAACTGTCAATTTTATATAGATTATGGGGAAGAACTTTCTTCCCTTCTAAAAGCAGTTCATGACAGGTTAATGTAGCAACAGAACAGTTCAACAGGAAACTGTGTTTCTTTTATACAGTTCGTTGTGGCGGCTGGTTGAGTGCGGGTCTGTTAGAGCTTGTTGCCAGATTCTGTCTGCATGAAAATGGACATAAAAATGGAGCGAGTTTGTGTGAAATTTTGTTTTAAAACTGGGAAATCAGCTTCTGTGACCTACAAACTATTAAAAACAGCTTTTGGAGATAATTGCATGAGCCAGTCAAATGTTTTTGTCTGGTTCAACAGATTTAAAAAAGACTGCAAATCATTTGAAGATGAACCAAGGTCCGGCCGTCCTCTCCCTCAAAAACAAATGAAAATGTTGTGAAAGTTTGAGACAGAGCGCTGTGATTGTAGACTTACAATTAGGGAGATGGCTGATTAACTTAAGTTTCTATGTAGTTCAGTCAATTTTAACCGAAGATCTAAACATGCATACTGTGTCCGCAAAATTCATTCCAAAAGTGTTGTCAAGTGACCACAGAAAATACCGACTTGAAGTGTGCCAAGAACTGAGGAACTAGACTAAAAATGACCCAGATTTGTTACATAGGGTAATTACAGGTGAAAAATTGAGAGTACATGGATATGATCCTGAAACCGAAGTGTAGTCTTCGCAGTGGAAGACTCCAGGTTCACCAGAACCGAAAAAAGCATGCAAAGTTGGTTGAAGGTGAAGACAATGTTGGTGACTTTTTTGAATTCTACCGGTATTGTGCATCATGAATTTGCCCCTGGAGGGCATACAATTAATCAGGAATACTACAAATGTGTCCTTGAGCGTTTGGACGAAAAGGTGTGGAAGAAAAGGCCAACATTGCGGAAAGACAGGGAGTTGCTCCGGCTCATCGTGCCTTCTCCATCGTTGAATGTTTGACAAAATTCCTGTGCTTCCACAACCACCATATTCCCCTAATTTGGCCCCTGCGGACTTCTACCCCCTGCAGACTGTGTTATGGGGAGACTGAAACAGCACTTAGTCTGACTGGGGTTCAATCCCACAAACTTCTGGTTTCTTGACAGGCTTTTTACTGCTAGACTACCAGGCCTCACATAAGCTATGTCAGTATTCTGCAGCAATTATAAGCTGTGGTTTCAAAATACTGATACGAATAGAGGAATAGAAATAGTGATACAATTTAACCTCAGGAGACATAAATTCAGGTCCCACAGAATTGCAGAAACATGCAAGACAATACAGACATTTCAACTTATCATAGATAATCGGCTGAAGTAACGGAAACTCTAATATGAGTATTTGCAAGTTTTGATAAAGCTTTTGCCTGCGTTGACTGGAATACACTATTTTAAATCCTAAAGGTATCAGGGAACACGGAACAAAAGCTTATCTAAAACTTCTACTGAAACTGGATTGCAGTGAAAGTGTGGAAAAGACATGAAAGAGGCAGTAATTGAGAAGAGAGTGAGACAGGTTTGTAACTTATTCCCAAACTTATTCAACTGTACACTGAGCAAGCAGTAACGCAAGCCAAACTTCAAAGGACGATTAGCCTAGTTTCACACCGCACTTAAAAATGAAAACAAATATGGCCCATTATATGATGATAAAGCATAACATGGCCTCATCTCTCAGGGATCTGCAGGAAACTTGAAATTATTATTAACATCACAAACTCTAATGGCCATGAGAATTCACAATCAAAACATTCTGTACCTACACAGAGGTGAGTTGTGATGTCACAGGCGAGCTCACTGCATTGCAAACCAGACCATTACTTTTCATGGTCGGTGAAACGATAGTATAAAGCCTCCTAAGGACATCAACCTCTTTTGCCATCTGTGTGTCCGCCTAAACCCCCCCCCCCCCCCCCTCCAATCTTCGACTGTGCTAGGGAGAAACTCCCAATAATGAGGAAAACAAGAATACATATTTCCAACACACAACAGAACAAAACGACATAAATAACTACATAAACATGTACATAAGAAACTGATTTGATACTGTCACATATCTACAAAGAAAATGACTTAGAAATGAAAAGTGAAAGTACAAAATAGAAATTTTATTGAACTATCATAAATGCATGCATACTGGTTTTAATCATTAGCCAGATGATTCTAACTCTTAGTGACTTAAGTCACTGTCGCTATTTTCATAGAGTGCATTGTCCTCTGTGCCATCACACACATTAGAAACACAGCATTTTTTAAATGCGCGATGAAGAGTTTTACTAATGATATATTTCCACAATTGATCAGTCCACTTGCACACTTAACATCTCATGTAGGCATTAACAACCTATCTTCTTTATTTAGACATTAGGTGTACGTACGTTGAAGCTTGTCCTTAAATGGTCTGTTTACACAAACACCTAATCGCTGTCTAATTAAGGTCATCCCTCCTGGAATTACAACCAAGCCCGTTCCAACTCATTAATTTTCTCTATATAGCTAGAATAAGTACAACCTGCATACATATCTAATACATGCATGTTTGGCAACCCTAGCAAGGCAACACGATGATGTTGCCATATAAGGCTGACCCACCCTATACCATGTCCTCTGTGAATCAGCCATTTTAGTGAGCAAGTATAATAACTTCATTCAGAAATACTTTTGACTTCAGTAACATCTCCCACTTAAGAATAAATGGTGGCAGTTTATGGCCATCAGCTGTGAACGCATGACTGACATGCACTGTTTTTCACCATCTGTGGAAGTTATCTCAATGTCTTTTTCCCATTTTGCCTCTATTGTGTAATTATTTGGCACATCCAAATACACAGGAGTTTGATCCCCAGTACCTGTCTGATCACAAAGATCATTATTTTCAATGTGCAATACGAAGCACTGAAATTCGATAGGTTTTCCCCAATAGTTTTCTGGCAGGTTCTACGCAACTAAAGTGCACCTACAAACAGAAAATGCCCAACATTTCATTTCATGAAACAGGCAAGCTAACAGTGGCTTCCATTGAAATCTTATATTTTCTGCTGTAGATCAACATCCTGTGCTTTGACTTGTATAATTTCTGCACTCATGGATAAGCACTGCTGTTGCCACTCGTTAATAAAATCATTCAGCACGACTTCTAAGGTGTAGAAGCGGCCACGTTTTGGCCCAGAATATTTTTTTTTTTTTTTTTTTTTTTGTAGCTGGAACAAGCTAAACATTGTTCCTTTTGCCCTGTGCATAATCTCTCATTATTCTCGCTGATCCCATATCACTGACCTGCAGCATAATTTGATTTTGTCCCTGCAAGAGAAATCACTTCTTTTTTCAAATTCGAGGCATAGTGAAAACACTTCATCATGACAGACTACAACCTGGCACTTCACTTCACGAAACTTCAGAAATATGAGGGTCATCCAAAAATTAAGTTCCGTTTCTATTTCCATCAGCGTCAGCACTATGATCGCAGTTCCAAGCATGCGCGGCATTTACTCTGACTCAAGGAGAAGACATGTATCCCATTTTCCGATCCTGCTGCCAACGTGTGCTTTGTAGTGTTTGTTTATAATGTCAGCCGTAATTGAAAATGCTGCTGCGTGTGAAATCAGATCTGTGATTCGTTTTCTAAATGGGGAAAAAAAAACCACAGGAAATTCATCAGCAAATTTGTGATGTTTATGGACAAAATGCTATGAGAGATTCAATGGTTAGAAGATAGGTCAGACTGTTCAATGAATGCCCAACCTCACACAGTGAATGCGACCAAACAACTCTTACGGGAATTTCACTGGGACAAGTTTGATCATCCTCCATACAGCCCGGACTACGCTACTAGCCACTTTCACCTCTTCTTACACCTAAAATCTGTCCTTGGTGGTCAACACTTCAATGATGATGATGAGCTGAAAGAACAGTCACCACATGGTTGAATACACAAGCGGCAACCTTCTATGAAGAAGGCATACAAAAACTTGTGCCACTTCAAGTGCCTACAAAATTTCGGAAGCTATGTAGAAAAGTAGTTTAACAGATTTAGATTTTTGTACATTAAATATTTTATCTGTATCTGTACACGTTTGTTTTATATAACCAAATGACACTTTCTTTAAGGACATACCTCGTAAACTGAAACGAAAGATGAAATGCTTTTGGCAGCATTGCTCTCATTGGCTGGAGCTGTCAAAATGTTAAACCTAACTTGCTCAATTCTGCAAGTTTCTTAAAAATATGCCTTTTTATTGCTATGAATATTTGAAAAATTGCTAAATTCAAAGATAAACACTATTAAATTTGAATTTACCCATGATAAAAAATAATTGACATTCAGTACTTGAAATACTAACACAATGGGTTCTGGACAAACTACCTACTTGTAGCAGCTTCTAGCGACATTTTTCAGAACTTCCTTAGGCTTTGCCCCTGAATCTAAGCTGCAGGCATATTTATGGACCAAGAAAATTGGGGAAAAAAGGTTCTTTTGCATTCGGGTAAATGCATAGTTGCCTTCACACGTGGCCCTACCCTAATGTAGAGTAGGCGACAACGAGGTGTGCTGGAAGGGAGTAACAACAGCTGTTCTCTCTCTCTCTCTCTCTCTCTCTCTCTCTCTCTCCCCCCCCGTGTGTGTGTGTGTGTGTGTGTGTGTGTGTGTGTGTGAAAGAGGGAGAGACCTTTGAATGCATGTCTGGGAGCATCGGGGGGGGGGGCAGCTATGGGCTAAGATATACTATGTCTCCAAGCACAATGAGATGAGATTGACAAAAAAAATTGTTTACATTTTGCAAGAACAGGATGGCAATGAGATGTAAGGCTTGTACTGATAGTACTGCATTTGTTTACATTTTCAACAAGTCTTTTAGTGATTAATAAAGTTCTTTTCCGGGCTATTATGCCGTGGTCTGATGGATTTCGCATTGTAACCCAACGTTTCGTCCCCATCTGCGGAGGACATCTTCAAGGGGGTTCGTGGCTTCTGTTAACTTCCGAAACACACACTGTCTCACTACTGACTGCAGCAAATTTTTGTTTTCGCATGCTCCCGCGCATAGGCGTGACGTCACATGTTTTGAATACGCGAGCGCAATTGGCCGTTGTCGGTTGCCACCGTCCGCTGTTGCTATCATCCCATGGCGGAAGACTGGTACACATCTTCTTCAGCACCGGCATCCAGATGTCATTCAATTTCACGCCCTCCTCCTTCCTATTAAAATTCCTGGGGTGTTTCATAATCTCTATAGCCTCTCTGTAAAGCCTTTCATGATATCCGCTTGTGGCTGCCAGTACTTGAGTTCTATCAAAATAAATGTGGTGGTCTCCTGACTGCAAAGTGTGTTCCGCAACAGCTGATCTATCAATCTCTCCCCTTCTACAATTGCCCTTGTGCTCTTCTAGTCGTTTTTTGACCGTTCTTTTTGTGGTACCCACATATACCTCCCCACAACTACACGGGATCCTGTAAATTCCTGCTTTTTCCAGCGGTTTACGAGCATCCTTAGCCAATCTCAGGTGTTCTTGTATCTCCCGGGTAGGTTTGTAAATCACCGCGATATTCCGTTTTTTCAATATTTTCCCTATGCGGTCAGTGACGTCCTTAATAAAAGGCAGGAAAACTTTTGATTTTGCAAGCGCTTGTGCATTGCTATGATTTTCACGCAGCGGTCTTAACGCTCTTTTTATCTCAGCAGCCGAGTGTGGACGCGATTACAGCCGAAGAAATCCGCATAGAAACTGTGAGAGTATTAGCTCGCGCAAAGCCTCCAAAAAGTAATTTAACCGTGGGTGAGAGGAATGCAATAAAACACCTAAATGAGGACGATAGTATTATCATTGTCCCCGCTGACAAGGGAAATGCGACGGTGGTTTTGAATATTACTATCACAGCAAGATTAATGACTTACTAGATCCGCAGACTTACAAGAAGCTGAGTAAAGACCCGACTGATAAAGTTCTTAGAACGGTTACGCGGTTAATTAAGAAGTCCTCTATCGAACAGAACGTTCAGAAAAGTCTGTTCAATTCAGTTGCGCTGCCACCAAGACTCTATGGCTTGCCGAAGGTTCATAAACAACTTGTTCCTCTGAGACCTATAGTGAGTGCCATTGGTTCGCCCACCTATTCTATTGCCAAGTTTTTGACAACGCTATTATGGCCGCATGTGGGACGATCGGACTCCTATATTAAGAATTCTGCACATTTCAGCGGCATAGTGGTCCAGCCGGAGGACATGTTAGTCAGTTTCGATGTGGCATCGCTATTTACTACGGTTCCTCTCAACGAGGTGTTGCAACAGCTGAATAGAATTTTTCCTCCCGACATTGCAGAACTATTTAAATATTGCCTTACGACCACATATTTCAAATGGAACGATGAGTTCTACGAACAGACTGATGGCGTGGCAATGGGGAGCCCCTTAAGCCCGATTATAGCTAACTTTTTCATGGAAAAATTCGAGGCGCAGGCTCTAGAAACTGCCAACAAAAAACCGAATATCTGGTTCCGCTACGTAGATGATACGTTTGTGTTGTGGAGGCATGGCAGAGAGGAACTAGGCCGTTTTCACAAACATCTAAACGGTATAATCCGAAGATTCAGTTTACCATGGAGGAGGAGGCAGAAGGGAGACTAAATTTTCTGGATGTGCTAGTTTACAAGAAACAGGATGGTAGCTTAGGCCATACAGTTTACCGGAAACCCACGCACACGGATCGTTATCTACACCGGGATTCGAACCATCACCCACAACAAAAGCGAGGCATAATAAAAACGTTGGCGGATAGAGCGAGGAACATCTGTGAACCTGGGCTACTGGATACGGAACTGGAACACCTCACTGATGCATTACTCAGGAATGGTTACTCGGCTGCTGAGATAGAAAGAGCGTTAAGACCACCGCGTGAAAATCGTAGCAATGCACAAGCGCTTGCAAAATCAAAAGTTTTCCTGCCTTTTATTAAGGACGTCACTGACCGCATAGGGAAAATATTGAAAAAACGGAATATCGCAGTGATTTACAAACCTACACGGGAGATACAAGAACACCTGAGATTGGCTAAGGATGCTCGTAAACCGCTGGAAAAAGCAGGAATTTACAGGGTCCCGTGTAGTTGTGGGGAGGTATATGTGGGTACCACAAAAAGAACAGTCAAAAAACGACTAGAAGAGCACAAGGGCAATTGTAGAAGGGGAGAGATTGATAGATCAGATGTTGCGGAACACGCTTTGCAGTCAGGAGACCACCACATTTATTTTGATAGAACTCAAGTACTGCCAGCCACAAGCGGATATCATGAAAGGCTTTACAGAGAGGCTATAGAGATTATGAAACACCCCAGGAATTTTAATAGGAAGGAGGAGGGCGTGAAATTGAATGACATCTGGATGCCGGTGCTGAAGAAGATGTGTACCAGTCTTCCGCCATGGGATGATAGCAACAGCGGACAGCGGCAACCGACAACGGCCAATTGCGCTCGCGTATTCAAAATATGTGACGTCACGCCAATGCGCGGGAGCACGCGAAAACAAAAATTTGCTGCAGTCAGTAGTGAGACAGTGTGCGTTTCGGAAGTTAACAGAAGCCACGAACCCCCTTGAAGATGTCCTCCGCAGATGGGGACGAAACGTTGGGTTACAATGCGAAATCCATCAGACCACGGCATAATAGCCCGGAAAAGAATTTTATTAATCATGACAGTTCCGGCCGTGAAAGTTTACATTTTACAAGTCTTTTAGTGTCAAGAGAAGATATGATGTGAAGAATGCTCTTCTAATAACTCTTGCTTCCCATTGCAATTGTGGTGCTCACAGGAGGAGTGGATCCTTTTTGCATGGAATGAGTGATAGCTGTCAAAATTAATGTACCCTTGGAAGTTGGTGCATGAAAGGTTGTTTGATGGGCCATAGTACTCCCAGGAGAGTCTAAAGAAATTATCTAATTGAACAATTTTCTGATATAAGTGTTACAGATGTTGAAGTGCAAATCTTGAGCGCAGAAATGGAACGCAGGAAGTTAAAGAATGCCTTACCATGATAAATGCTGATTTGCAGAGCATCCAAGTCACCCCAGGCCATTGCAAACAAGCAACTTAGCTGTGAACATCATCATCAGATGAGGTATGGTGAAATAATAATTTTGTCTCAAGTCACATATTTCTGGGATAGTGCAATGAAGGTTTCTACTGAGATTAGAATGGCAGATACTGTCATTAATATAAAGGCAGGAAACCAGTGCAGCAAGTTTGAGATAGACCCTACACACAGCCTATTAGGGGAGCCGAGATCCTATACACAGCCTATTAGGGGAGCCGAGTTGCAGGTGCAACAGCACGGGAATTAACGCAGAAGGGACCATCTACTCATCTCTCACCAGCAACAACAGTAATCAAGAGCAGTATTACTGGGATGACCTGCAGTTGAATGTGCACCAAGATGAAACTTCCTGGCAGATTAAAACTGTGTGTTTCCTGGGAACCGTTGCCCCTGAAAGGTAAAACTCTTGGGTCCCAGTCCTGTCCAGCACACAGTTTTAACCTACCAGGAAGTTTCATGAATGATTATGTACATACAAATTCAACACTCTGGAGCAGACACAGTTAAAGTTAGTGGCCTCCATGTTTGCAATAGGACTGGGATGCACATGGAACAGTCAACAGCTGGGGAGTGGACTGCCAATACACTTGAGGCAGGAGCAGATCAACATTTGTATACAACTCAGAAACATCTGAGTAGAACATACATAGATTATCACAACATACAATAGGTGTCACTATGAGAACAAACTATGAGGGGACGGTCACAGACATCTAAGATGGGACCAAATGCAGAACACATTGAACTGATGGATAACCGCTGTATACAGACAGGAGTACATTGTTAACACAAGTAGCACCCCTGATAGCATGCCTGGAAATCTGTTTTCCCACAACTTCTTTCTTAATCCACTTGGCGAACCGCATTACAAATTTATTTCTTCTTTGAAGACTATCTCTACTAGAATAAGGAGTAAACAGGGCATGGTAGAGGAAAAAATTAAATAAATAGAAAAATGCAAGAGAAATAAACTTGGGAAAACCTGTTGCCAAAAGATAAACAACAGAGGCAGTGGAGTGAACACTTCTGAGGTAACAGGGCAGGAAGTAAAAGTTTTAGAGAAACAATCACCTGTGTACATTAGTGGCATCTGTCGTGGGAGGTAGGGTTCAGATGAACATGATATGTGAGGTCTCCTGTGCTGAGCAGACTGTTCTGAACTTGGGGCAGAATTTGTCCTTGGACATAGGTTGTTGCTGTGTCTTTTTGCATTTCAACACAACTCAGCTTTATGTCACTGTGGTTTTACATCCACATAAATCATACTCCACGTGCCACTGTGCACTGAAAAGTTGCCGTAAATTTGGCATAAGATATAGGTGCTCTACTTGTTTTAGTGTCAAAGCATGGGTGTAATAGGTGTAGGTGGTGTATGGGGCACATACCCACCTCTTGGAAAGTATACCTGTGAAAACAAAGAGTACACACTTAACAATTAGCCATCTCAGCATTTTATGTGACAATTACCACTTGCAAGTTAGTTTTTTAAGTTGCACATACCTCTCCATTCTCGCAGTATGTTTGCCTTGCTCAGCAACTTTTTAATATAAATTTTTACTCAAGAAATTAACTGTTTTATGGAACATTCCAATTCCTTTTATAAAACTGTCTATGATTGAAGTATTTAATAATGTGGACTACTGAATGGTAGCCTTAATGAAGACAGCAGAGGTTTAATACTACTTACAAAAAATTAGGCAAATATAAAAATTCCTACTTTGCACTTATTACGAAGGCTGTTTGTGTCAGCAGAAATGCATGGCTCAACAAAACCTAAGGACCAAAGAATTAACAGGCTTGCAAACACAAGACAATACAAATTTATAATGCTTCTTTGTATTACACTGATAAAAGCTGTCAGATAAAAAATTCTTCAGTCATAATTATTTATAACAAATGATATCCTGAACAGTCACACTATCACATTCACAATCTCAATTAAGTTTCACTTAAAAATTACAACTTCAACAATCAGGCCCAGGAAATCATTATCTCTGCTTATCTATTTGAAATATGTACATAGCTTGTGCATGGCATAGATCACTTTTTCCGTCCTGATTTATACGGGAGCAAATGTCTGAACACTGTTATCCACCAAAAAAAAATCTGTCACATGAACACATATTTACAAGCACTTGTGACTCCAAATGTTAACAGTTATTGCAATAACACTGTGCAAATGATGCACCATGGTACAACACAAACACAACCAATGTAACAGAAATCATTCCCATTCAGTTGTTCCAGGAGGTTTCGTTGTCAAATCGTAGAGCACTCTTGAAATGCCAGGCACAGTAAGAATTTCTGTTATCATTCTTGCTACAACCTAGAGAGAGAGAGAGAGAAAAACTGGTATTATAATGCAGTAATTGATTTTAATAGAGGGAAACTTTCCACATGAGAAAAATATATATAAAAAACAAAGATGCTGTGACTTACCAAACTAGAAAGTGCTGGCACACACACACACACACACACACACACACACACACACACACACACACACACACACAAATTTCAAGCTTTCGCAACCCAAGGTTGCTTCATATTAAAGACAAAGATTCCAAGACTTATCAAGCGGGAAAGTGCCTGTCTACCAGCGCAAATATGGCAAAGGAAAAATATGCCTTTAAATATGTCTGTGTGTGTGGGGGGAGGGGGGGGGGCGGCTATATACCTTTCCTTTTTTCCCCCTAAGGTAAGTCTTTCCGCTCCCGGGATTGGAATGTCTCCTTACCCTCTCCCTTAACACCCACATCCTTTCGTCTTTCCCACTCCTTCCCTCTTTCCTGAAGAAGCAACCATTGGTTGCGAAAGCTAGAAATTTTGTGTGTGTGTGTGTGTGTGTGTGTGTGTGTGTGTGTGTGTGTGTGTTATTTTATTGTGCCTGTCTACCAGCGCTTTCCCGCTTGGTAAGTCTTGGAATCTTCGTTCTTAATATATTTTTCCCATATATAGAGAGAGGGGGGGGGGGGGCTAGAGGGGGGGGGGGACATTCCACGTGGCAAAAAATTTCTAAAAACAAAGATGTGACTTACCAAACAAAAGTGCTGGCAAGTCGATAGACACACAAACAAACACACAAAATTCTAGCTCACATCATAGGGAAACATTCCACGTGGGAAAAATATATCTAAAAACAAAGATGATGTGACTTACCAAACAAAAACGCTGGCAGGTCGATAGACACACAAACATACACACAAAATTCTAGCTTTCGCAACCGACGGTTGCTTCTTCAGGAAACAGGGAAGGAGAGGGAAAGACGAAAGGATGTGGGTTTTAAGGGAAAGGGTAAGGAGTCATTCCAATCCCAGGAGTGGAAGGACTTACCTTAGGGGGAAAAAAGGAAAAAGGACGGGTATGCGCGAGCGCGCGCTCCCACACACACACACACACACACACACACACACACACAGTGTGTGTATACTTGTTCTTTTTTCCATCCTTTTTTCCTTCCCCCCCCCCCAAAGGTAAGTCTTTCCACTCCCGGGATTGGAATGACTACTTACCTTCTCCCTTAAAAGCCACATCCTTTTGTCTTTCCCTCTCCTTCCCTCTTTCCTGACGAAGCAACCGTTGGTTGCGAAAGCTAGAATTTTGTGTGTATGTATGTTTGTGTGGCTATCGACCTGCCAGCGCTATATAGACACACACAGGCAGACATATGTAAATTCAAAGAGGTTGGGCAGAGATGTCAGTCGAGGAGGAAGGACGCAGGTAACGATGATGTTGAATGACAGGTGATGTACAAGGGGCGGCAACTTGAAATTAGCGGAGGTTGAGGCCTGGTGGGTAACAAAAAGAGAGAATATATTGAAGGGCAAGTTCCCAGAAAATAGCCATACCACAATGGAGGGGTATGGTATAGACCACACAAATGTGAGGTTTCTAAGGAGGGAAACAGCTTTTTCTGTAGTTTCAGGGCAACAGTCTGAATGGCTGACTGATCTGGCCTTGTAACATCAGCCCAAATGACCTTGCTGTGCTTGCACAGCAGACAACTGAAAGAAAGGGGAAAGTACAGCTATAAGTTTTCATGAGGACATGTAGCTCTACTATATGGTTAAATAATGATGGCATCTCCTTGGGTAAAATATTCCGGAGATAAAATACTCCCCCCCATTTGGATCTCTGTGCAGGAACTAATCACGAGGGTGTCACCATCAAGAGAAGCATGACAAATTCTACAGGTTGTAACATGGAATTTTAGACCCCTTAATCGGGCAGCTAGGTTAAAAAATTTAAAAAGTGAAACGGATAGGTTGAAGTTAGATATAGTGGGTATTAGCAAAGTTCGACAGCTCGAGGAACGGGACTTCTGCTCCAATAAGTACAGGGTTATAAACACAAAATCAAATGAGGTAACCCAGGAGTTGGTCTAATAACGAATAAGAAAATACTAATGCAGGTAAGCTATTATAAACAGCCTAGTAAACGCCCTGCCGTAGCCAAAACAGACACAAAGCCAACACCCACCGCAGTAGTACAAGTTCTTATGTTAGCTTTGCAGATGAATTTTGGGACAAGATGAAAGAAGGTATTCAGACAGTTAGGGGGAGACAAAAATTTAATTGTTTTGGGAGCTTGAATTCAATAGTAGGAGAAGGAAAATTAGGTGAATTTGGACTGGGAGAAAGGGATGAAAGAGAAATCCATCAGCTATCATTTTGCACAGAGCATAATTTAATCATCATTAACACTTTCTTAATGAATCGTGAAAGAAGGCGTGTATGTGGACAAGACCTGGAGACACCGGAAGATTTCGAATTGATTACACAGTGTGCACAGAAACAGTGAAAAGCTGGTAAGAGTGCTGAAGAGAAGGTTGTGCTGAGAAATAAGAAAATGATTCGATATGCTGCACTGTTTTCAAGTTATTTGGCTTCAAAGTTTGCCAATCACATCGTTGCACATACAAATTCAAGCAGTTGCACAGTGGTAATGCATAGACATCTGTGGGTCCATGGGTCCATGGGTTACCACTTACTGAAATGCTCATTACCAGTTAAATTGTGCCTTTTTTTGAAATAGATACTTTTAAGGTACGTGAGCAAAAGCTATGTTTGTTCTGATTGAGGAAACCCAGGGAAGAGCACATTCGGGGACAACCCAGGGAAGAGCACATTTGGGGACATCACCTCTGGTAGGCTGCTTGAATGGGCAAGCGCAACAATCTGATCTTCAATGCTAAATGACTAAAATGGCACAACACATCAGTTTTTTATTAACAATTATTTCTCAGCACAACCTCACCTGCAACACCCTTACAATCTTTTCATGCTGTTTCTGACAACTCTGTATAATATAATAAGACAGATTTTGGAACCAGATTTTCACTCTAAGGCATTTTCATGGGCAGATGTGGAGTCTGACCAAAGTTGGTTGTTTATGAACTGTAGATTAAAACTGATGAAAGTACAAAAGGTAGTAAATTAAGGACATGGGACGTATTTAAGTTGAAGGTGTTTGAGAGTTTCAGAGGGAACATTAGGTAACAACTGACAACAACAAGGGAAAGGAATACAGTAGGAGACTAATGAGTAGCTTTGAGAGATGAAATAGTGAAAGCAGCAGTCGATCGAATACATGACAGACAAAACGTAGGAGAAATCCTTGGATATCACGGGACGTAGTGAAATTAATAGATGAATGTAGAAAATAAAAAATCCAGCTAATGAAGCAGGTGAAAAGTTTGTACTAATTTCTAAACAAAATGAGACTAGACAGAAAGTGCAAAATGACTAAACGGGAATGACTAGTGGACAAATTAAACACTTTGGAACCCAACCACTTAGAAGAATATTGGGCCTAGGATCCAGGCTATTTATGTATGTTCAAGATAAGAGTCTAGCTTCAATTTTTATTTTTCATGTCCACTTCAGTTCTCTGATAGATCACAAATTTGAAAATAATGCTTAAGGAAGTATAACTGTCCTCGCAAGAAAAAAGTGCAAGGTGAATTACTGACACAGTCTTTTTAACACAAAGTTGCTGCCCAAGCTATGGTCGGGCTTCGTCTCAAAAGTTTTAAGGATACATAAGCATATAAAACTAGACAAAAAGTAGAGACTGCCTACAGGAAAATTAAAGGTGCTTTTGGAGGAAAAAGAAGCAGTTGTGTGAATCAGGAGCTCAGATGGAGTATCAGTAAGCAAAGAAGGGAAATCAGAAAGAGGGACCAAATATATAAAGGAGTTATACAAGGGAAATGAGCTTAAATGCAACATTAGGAAGGGAAGAGTATGTGGATGAGGATGAAGTGGGAGATATGATACTGTATGAAGAATTTGACACAGCACTTAAAGACCTAAGTTGAAATTAGGATCCTGGAGTATAGCACATTCTGTCAGAACTGCTGACGTCCTTGGGAGAGCCAGTCATGACAAAACTATTGCATCTGGTGTACAAGATTTATGAGTGAGGCAAAATAGCCTCGTACTTCAAAAGAATGCAATAATTCCAACTTCAAAGAAAGCATGCTTTGATGCATGCAATTCCAATTACAAAATGATCTAGAGAGAATTTCTGTATGGTGCGAAAAGCGGCAAATGTTGGGTATACGATAAATTGCACAAATCTAAGGGCCGTCCATTCGACTAAATACCTAGGAATTACAATTACGAGCAACTTAAATCGGAAAGACCAACTTAAATTGGAAAGACCACATAGACCACATAGATAATATTGCGGGGAAGGCAAAACAAAGACTGCACTTTGGTGGAAGAACACTTAGAAGATGTGACAAACCCACTAAAGAGACAGCCGACATTACACTTGTCCATCCTCTGCTGGAATATTGCTGTGCATCTGCGCATTGTGGGATCCTTACCAGATAGGGTTGACAGAGGACATCGAAAAAGTTCAAGGAAAGGCAACTTGTTTCGTGGTACTGCACAATAGGAGTGAGAGAGTCACTGATATGATACGCGAGTTTGGGTAGCAGTCACTGAAACAAAGGCGGTTTTCTTTGCGGCGAGATCTATTTATGAAATTTCAATCACCAACTTCCTCTTCTGAATGCGAAAATATTTTGTTGGCACCACCTATGTAGGGAGAAATGATCATCATCATCATAAAATAAGAGAAATCAGAGCTTGAACGGAAAGATTTAGGTGTTCCTTTTTCTCCCACACGCCATTTGATAGTGGAATGGTAAAGAAGTAGTATGAAAATGTTTCCATGAACCCTCTGCCAGGCACTTAAGTGTGAATTGCAGAGTAACCATATAGATGTAGATGTAGACTATTATGGAGTATAAGTTTAATAAGTCATGGAACAACAGAATGGAAAATCTGCTATGACTTCAGATAATATAATTTGGGTTCGCAAAAATGTAGGAACACATGATGCAATACTGACGCCCTGAAATATCTTAGAAGATAGATTAAGGAGATGCACACCTACATTTACAGCATTTGTAGACTTACAGAAATCTTATAACAAGGTTGACTGGAATACATTATTTGGAATTCTGAAGATAGCAGCCGTAAAACACATAGAGCGAAAGGCTATTTACAAATTGTACACAAACCGGACAGCAGCTGTAAAAATTTGAGTGGCATGAAAGGGAAGCAGTGGTTGAGAAGGGAGTGAGACAGGGCTGTAACCTATCCCCAATGCTATACAATCAGTACACTGAGGAAGGAGGAAGGGAAACCAAAGAAAATTTTTGTGAAAAGTCCAGTGAGAAGAAATTATAACTTCAAGGTTTGCCAATTATGGCAGAGACAGCAAAGGACTTGGAAGAGCAGTTGAATGGAATGGACAGTGTCTTGAAACGACAATATAAGGTTAATATCAACAGAAGCAAAACAAGGGTAATGGAATGTAGTGGAATTAAATAAGGTGACGCTGTAGGAATTAGATTAGGAAACAAGACACTACAAGTAGCAAATGAGTTCTGCTATTTAGGTAGTATAACAACTTATGATGCCTGAAGTAGAGAGAATCTAAAATACAGACTGGCAATGGCAAGAAAATGTTTCTGAAAACAAGATTTCTTGACATCGAATATGAAACTGTGTGTTAGGAAGTCTTTTCTTAAGTTATCTGTATGCAGTATAGCCTTGTATGGAAGTGAAATGTTGTCGATAAGGCAAGATGAGTAGAGAAGCTTTTGAAGTGTGGTCCTATAGAAGAATGCTGAAGATTAGATGGGTAGATAGTGTATCTAGTGAGGCGGCAATGAACGGAATTGGGGAGGACAAAAAATTTGTAGCATGATTTGACAAGAAGAAGTAATAAGTTGACAGGGCTCGATCTGAGCCATCAAGGTATCACCAATTTAGTACTGGAGCGAAGGGTGTGGGGTAAAAATTGTTGAGGGGGATAAAGAGATGACTACAGCAAGCAAGTTCAAGGTTGCAGTACCTATTTGGAGATGAAGAGCCAAGAGGATAGAGTAGCCCTGAGGGCTGCATGAAACCAGTCTTTGGACAGATGACAATGATCACCACCACCACCATTGGATTTGCAGTCTGGCACTTACACACTGAGCAATGCTTATTGGTTTATAAGCACTCATTAATTACTGTAGTTGTTAAGACTGTAAACAGACATACTGTAAAAACTGACTAGAGTATCAACAAACTCCACACATTGAAGACTATCTGTTCAGTATAGAATTAGTTATTGCAACACATCTAAAAGTATCTCAACGTGATTTCAGCAATAACTCACATCAAGAGGTAGATCTCTTCCAGGAATAGCAGGAACACCTGTCATGAAGTCGTGGGTACAGAATGGCCTCAGAACAACAGAACGCTGACATGATGGAATCCGAGATACTTGGTCTCTGTCGAAATGTATGGGTATCAACACCACTGGCATTTGGCTGATGGCATTGGTGTACCCTGATGCTGCAAGAACCTGGAAACAGTGAATACTGTAAGTGAATGGTTAAGGCTGAGTTCTTGCATATGATAATACTTTCATATTTTAGAAACTAAGTATAATATTATTACAATATTACAAAATATTGAAAAACTGTGGAAAAAATATAATGGTATCATAACACAATATTTTGGTAGAAGTAGCACACCTTCTAAAGGAAATTTTCGCCATGATAATACATAGTAACTAATGGTGATGTGTGTTCTTTACTCTCTAACACCACTGGTACTATACTGAATACTACCATCATTAGTTCATATAATGAGGAACAGAAATCCGTGAACAAGTGACCACACAATTTGAACACACAAATACATATATAAGAAAGCTAAAGTGAAATGAGTGCAGACATGTGTGTGTTCTAGGGTGTCTCTGTGGGTGGTCTGCATTTGAACCTCCACAATAGCACTTTTCTGGCCCTGATTAAAAATATTATACTTGTCACTCCATCGAGACAGTGCTTAGTTCTTAAAGTGGCCAAAGGTCTGAGAACCACATTTGTATAGTGATCGACCAAATCTTGGACTCTGTCCTGGTGTCTGGGAATAGCTAATAGCTAAGAATGACCCTGAAGCAATGCTGAAATCAGTACTTTATCAATACTGAGGATGCACAATGGTTTGGACTGGTCGATACTCTTAACAAATAGAACTGCATCTAGGAAGCAGGGGACTGCAGATAGCTGGTACTCTGTGGGAGTGTGGGTAGGCCAGGAGGCATGCCGAGATAGTAAACACAATTGTGACAAACTCTGTGTCCAGATGGTGCAGTGGTTACTGCAACTGCCCAGTAAGCAGGAGACACCATGTCAGAGTCCCAGTTCAGCAAACATTTTCACTTGTCACAGCTGATCCCACCAAGTCCTGACTCAGCTGACAGCAGTAATTCCTGCCCTTTCCTCTCTCCCCTCCACACCCCCCCCCCCCCCCAGCCCCCTCTCCACCTGCAATTTACATAATACGTATCACAACTGCTGTTTCAATGTGGTGTCTGTTCCTTCGGAAATGTCTGAAAGAACTGACACCGTGCATTCATATTATATTCTCACAGCAACTGCTTCCAAATCCACAATAAGAAAAACAGCTAAGGCATTCTATTTGTGTCTACTGTAAACTGTCATCTTCCTCCGTCCTTCTTGTTGAGGTTGTAACACACTAATACTGATATATCACTAGAGTAAGAGTGCATCTTACTGGTACAAATTTTATGAGATTAATCCCTCCGTGTGAGCTCTGAACCCCAAATATCAACTGTTTTGCCCCACCAACGATCAATCTTACTAGCACGTAGCTCACCTTGATATTATTAGTTCCTTATTTTTATTCTTTTTTTTTTCTAATTATTAGTTTGTACCATTCTTGGAATCCAACCACTAACCAAAGATGATCTTTCTGAAGCAGACAACATTCCACCATCACAAGTGGTCACTGGTGTATCTCAAGACAAATGGCAGCATTGACCAGTTCCTGAAGTTTGGGAACCTTGGGCTTACCGAACCTGTTGACAGGACTCTGAACCCCGATCTTCCTTCCTTCTTCCTTTCTTTCATTATTTAGAACAATCAAAATAAGTCATTTAGTACCTTAAATAACTGCAACTCTCTGCAGATGCCTCTAAACAAGAGTCCATGAATTTCACATCCACACTGAAGATTTAATGGGCACGAATTCTTACCTCACAGGCAAAGCGACTAAATATGAGGACTTTTCATGGTAAGATTAACAACTGAAAATATCACCTTGTATACTGTACATGGTTTTTTTCCAAGGAAATAAACATAATTAAAACAAGGATGCAGAACTCACCAAAAAAGCATACATATAACTGAGAAAAAACACAAGAAGGATCAAGGAGGAAATCTGGCATAGAAAATTTATAGTGATAGGGATTGTGAACCGCTCCTTGCATGTTAATAATCGGAATTGCTGCTGGTGGTATTTCATTTTCACAATGAATTACTTTTGGATTTAAATTAAAATTTAGTTTTCTTTTCTGAATTTTATTTATTTCTCATTCGAATAAAGAGGAATTCCAATGCACATCTACCTCATTATTTCACGACAGAGTGTTTTAATATTAACTGGAATCTGGAATTACCATATGAAAATTTTCATAAAATACCTCATGGGTGTGATCTCTTCCCATATAACTTACTTAAAAATGAAAAGTAAATGTACATACATACCTGGTGTGCCACATAATCTGCCTGACGTAATGTACTTAGTACATTTGACGTAAGGAAAGTTGGCGTTATATCAAGTACTTGATCACGCACTAAGCCACTAAATATGTAACAAACTCTATTTACATTATGACACACTCTAGGAATAAGTCTTGCAAGAAATAGTAAATCATCCCAATCCGGCTCTTTCTCACTAGAGAGTCCAACAACATAGCTATAGCTACGACAGTCACCCTGGAAAAAAAATAAACACAAAATAAAATATATTTATACTAATTAATGTATTTTGTTAAAATACAATGAGATTATAATGAATGATTAAATCCTTGTCTGTTTGACAAATTATATCACAGACACTATTATAACAGGCTTAACTATTTCTCCGACTTCCGTTAGATGACAGCGACTTAGACTATTACTTACAAATTGCACGAAAAAATTTGCAGTTCCTGCAATTTGTAACAACTATTTATATGCACAAAAAGAACCAGAGCACAACACAGTTACAAAGCTGTTCTCCATGATATTTTAACACACAGAAAATGAAAGAATGAGGAGACATTGTCAATTCAAGGCAGATATTAGATAAGAACAATCCTCCAACATAAGACTGGAAAACTCACACAAGTGACTCAGAGGGCTGATGAAGCTTATCCCAAATCTGCTGCCACAGAACTTACTATCTTGCAAGCAAAAGTATAACCTGTTACCCAAATCAGAACTCAAAATCTGCACTAGCAAATGTGGCTGAGGTGTACAGTTTTACAGACATGTTACTGTTTGCTATGATGAGTAAACTTGTCACATACATAATTCAAGCTTCAGTAGCATGGTAACTTCACACTATGTACTGAATCATAAATCTTATTCTCTTAAAACCGCATAACAAAATGGTTACGGTTTTACATTTCTTCTTGAGGCAATAGTATTAGATGCCACACGCTGAATAACAAAATGCTGAAGTTATTGTTGCTTCCTCATTAAAAGTTCTTATTATTACACAGCAAGTAGCACACTCATCACATTGGTACAGATAAATGTAATTGTTTACATGTGATCAAACACTGAATGGGACAATGCTGCACATTTTCCTACCAACAGTTTCCCACTGCAGTTAAACAGTCAATCTTTCTAGCATAAAGAGCCTGGCATTCAACATTGGATACTGCAGTGCCTTCAAAAAATTGTTTAAAGACTGTACTTCGAAAATACCGAATACTCAGAGTACCAAGTAGGTTGATTCAATAGAGGACAAGACTGAGAAGAGTGGATATATCAGAAATAAGAGGGCTGAAATGTTCGGAAAAACATGCAAAAAGGCAACTGGCCGCACAAGGTATTATCACCTTCCTTCAATAATCCCCATACCACTCCTCTCTCTCCACCTTTAGTTCACTTTTGAATACAATACTCCAACTACCATAACTGACGTAGCTGCCTGTTTCCTCCTACTGAAGTTATAATTTCAAATATTTGAATTATCGACACGGCACTTGCAGAGATTTGCTTCTATGGTATTGTTACTGTGGGAGTGCGATGCAAATCCATCCTTAAACCCTGCTGCAGCTACAAACTGCCTAAAGAGAGGTCAATTCTTGTTTACAAATGACAGTGTTGCAATAGCTTTATGGGATAAAATGATCTTTACATCAACTGGCATCATAATATCAATTACAGTCTGTCACACAATTACATCAAATCCTTTGGTTATAGTCTTTGCATTATATAAGGTAGAAAGGATATAGTAAAAAGTTATACAAAGGTGGCACTTTTTTATTCCTTCAATAAAAATTGGTTACAGATGACTTTTAAACATAAGTTTCGATTATAACTCTTAATTTCCTACACCCTTACTACAGGCGCCCCCACTCAATACTTTGTCAATGTAATCCTAATTAAGTTAGTTTACAATGCCTAGTTCTTGGCAGTAACTGTCATAATGTCTGCAAGAGCTCCACAAGTCAATTTACTCCACTTATTTCTTATGGATTAATTTTTCCCTGGTGAAATTATGCCTGATATGAATGCTCTTAGTGTTATATTTACAGCCATTTGCCTTTGATAGGACAACTGCACTTTTGTTGTTGTTGTTGTTTTACAACAATTTAACTGGCAATTCTTTTGGCAAAGGCGATATTGCATACTGCCGACAATATATCACAATGTTTTTCTGGCAACACTGCAGATAGAAGCATTGCGGCCACATGGATTAACAGCCAATATTGCCCAGCAATGTCTGCATCAATACATTTCCAGGCTCAAAGTATTTAAAAGGGGCCATAGTCCCCCATCCAATTAGTCTTCTCACTGGTTTGATGCAGCCCAACACAAATTATTCCTCTGCACCAACCTATTCGTCTCAGAGTAGCACTTGCACTGTACATCCTCAATTATTTGCTGAATGCATTCCAATTGTTGGCTTCCATTACCGTTTTTACCCTTTACAGTTCTCTATAGTAACATAGTGGTTAATTCCTGATGCCTTAATATTGGGTTGGAGCTGAAGTTCATAGAGTTTTTTTCAGAAGTTTATTAAGCATAACAGATACACATAACAGAGAGTTTAGTCATCAATAAGACGAGGTCTGTTCACAAAATTCTGGAAGTTTGACCACAACATTTTTCTACACTTATCTTTCACTTATTGTACATGGTCTCCTTCGAAATACTCTCCTCCACAATTAATACACTGCTCCAAATGCCATTTCAACTTCTGGACACAGTCTTGGTACACCTCTTGCTGGATCGCACAAAGCGCCACCTGCGGATTTTTCTCTTATCTCGTCTATTGTTGCAAACTTTCATCCTTTCAATGGGGTTTCCAATTCTGGAATTTAAAAAAAGTCCATGTGGGCCAGACCTGGAATATGGAGCATGAGGCAGCAGATTGATTTCATTTTTTGTGCATCAGTAACTCACTAACAGGGACAAATATGCGGGTGGGTTGTCATGGTGCAAAAGCCATGAATATTTTCTCCACATTTCAGGCTGTTTCCTTCTCACATTTTTTTGCAGGCATTGCAAACATCCCGATAGTACCATCGATTAACAGTTTGCTTCTGTGGCATGAATTTATGATGAGCTAATACTTCAAACTCAAAGCAAACTATCAGCATAGCTTTGACATTTGACCATGATAACCATATACCCATATCTCATCACCAGTTACAATTCTCTTAAAGAACATCTCATTCTCATTTGCCCAATCCAAAAGCTCTTCACAGAATGCAAGACTAATGTCTTTCTGATCTTGACTCATGAGGCATAAGACAATGCAAGATGCTGTGTCAGGATTTCATGGCATGATCCACCTGAAATATTCCATTCTTCTGCAATGTCTCCGATGTCAGTCTTTGACTGGCATGCACAATTTTGATGTTGTTCCTGACATTAGCACCATCGATAGACATCGAAGGGTGTCCTGAAGAAGGATCACCTTTAACTTACATCTGTCCATTTTTAAACCATGTGACCCATTCATAACACTTTAAACCATGTGACCCATTCATAACACTGAGTACAGCTTAAGCACTCGTCACCGTAGGCTTCCTGCATCATTTGGAGTCTGTAAAGGTTAAGTGAAACATGGACGATAAATAGTTTGGACAAGAAGAGAATAGAAGCTTTCGAAATGTAGTGCTACAGAAGAATGAAGAAGATTAGATGGGTAGATCATATAACTAATGAGGAGGTATTGAATAGAACTGGGGAGAAGAGGAGTTTGTGGCACAACTTGACAAGAAGAAGGGACCGGTTGGTAGGACATGTTCTGAGGCATCAAGGGATCACCAACTTAGTACTGGAGGGCAGTGTGGAGGGCAAAAATCATAGAGATGAATACAGTAAGCAGATTCAGAAGGATGTAGGTTGCAGTAGGTACTGGGAGATGAAGAAGCTTGCACAGGATAGAGTAGCATGGAGAGTTGCATCAAACCAGTCTCAGGACTGAAGAACACAACAACAACAAAAAGGTTTCCTCGAGTTTCATGCAAAATTTAATGCAGATGCATTGCTCCTCTAACTCTGTCTTCTCTAAATTCACAAACTGTGTGACAACATTCTATCCAATACAGCACTGAACAATAATTAGCAAACGGACAACAATGAAACTTCTGGCAGTTACACACTAAATACTGGCACATGCAGGGATGTTAATGCATTTTGCTCCAACACACCATTGGTGCGAAATTACGAATTTTCTGGAATTTTTTGAACAGATCGTGTATATTATCCTTCACTATTCACAACAGTCTGCTAACACTGGGGTAACTTTTCAACTCCATGACAGTAGAATCACATGGTTTTTAGACAAGGAACTCTTTGAACCACATTTGGAGCACATTTCTATCCATAAACAAAGTTCCTTGAGGGTTGTTTGATAGAGGGCGAAAAAGGTGAAAATCTGAGAGTGCAAGAACACACAAATAAGGTGGGTGCAGAATGACTTCCAGACCAGACTCCTGCATAGTGTTTCTTGTCAGTCTAGCAGAATGCGGGCATCACTTCACGCAGTCTTCCTGGTCACTATTCCTGAACTGAGTCTGCAAGACATCTTAGTTATTGACAATGAATGTCTGCAGTGATGGTTACACATCTGGGGAAGCAATACGTAGTACATCACACCATCACTGTTCCACCAGATGCATAAAATTATCTTTCGTAGTCACACGCAGATCTTTGTACAGGGAGTTGCTGCTTTCTTTGGGCTCAACCATACTTTTATTTGTCTTATGTTAGCATAAATACATCGTTTTCCTCATTTCTCATCAACAGCAACAATACACGATAGGAATGGTCAGTGTTGTTTATGAGCCAATTGAAGACGAGCACGCAGAGATGCGCATACGGCCATCTACTGGTTTTTGTGATTTTGGCATAGGGCATGCAGTACCATACACCTCATTTTTGGGTCTTCCCCATTGCATGCAAATGTCACATTGTGGCGGAATGATCACATTTCATCACATTCGCCAGTTCTCGAGTGCACCGACATGGATCGTTTTGGATTAACATGTTTAACTATCTTCATCAAAACCCCCAAAGGTCTTCCTGAACATGGGGAGCACTAATGTCAAAACGACCCTCCTTGAAATGAGAGAATAATTTTCTTGGTCTGTTCTGCCCAATGGCATTTTCCCCATACATGGGACAAACATTTCTGGCTGCCACCACCACTGTCACCCCTCTATTAAACTGAAACAGAGAAATGTTTGGATTTCTACACTTGGCACTTCATTTTCTAGCATCCATGGCTCCACTCACAACCTCCAGATGACAAAATGCACACTCAAATAGCAAGAAGTGAATTACAAATAAAAAATGACAACTGATAAAGAAACCCATAGCAAACGGAACAGCGATGGTCAAAACAAAAATGCTACCAACTTATGCATCAACCTTATACACGATCTACCAACCGGTTCCTTTTTTCTTGTCAGTGTTTTGTGTGTGTTCCTTTCTTTGCCGATTCTGCAGAGAACCTCCTCATTCCCTATTTTATCAGCCCAGCTGATTTTTGACATTCCTCTGTAGCACCGCATCTCAAACATTTTGACTTTCTTCTGTTCAGTTTTCACACTGTTGCTGATTCACTACTATACAATACTGTGCTTCATATGTGCATTACCAGAAATTTCTCCCTTATATTAAAGCGGATGTTTGATACTAATAGATTTCTTTTTGCAAGGAATGCCCTCTTAGCTTGTGCTTGTCTGCTTTTTAGGTCATTCTTACTTCATATACCATGGGTTATTTTGCTTCCATGGTAGCAGAATTCCTTAACTTTGTCTACTTTGTAACCACCTATTTTGAAATTTTTCACTATTCTCATTTATGATACTTCTCATTACTTTCATCCTTTTCCAGTTTACAATCAGTCATTATTCTGTACATAATAGACTTCACTCCATTCAACAGATACTGTAATTATTCCTCATTTTCGCTGAGAATAGTTATGTCATTATCATAGACATCCTTTCACATTTTAATCCCACTCTTGAACCTTTCTTTTATTTCCATCATCGCTCCTTCATTGAATGAGCTGAACAGTAGGAGTAAAATACTACATTCCTGTCTCGCATACTTTATAATCTGGAACATCATTCTTGGTCTTCCAACCTTATTGTTCCCTCTTGGTTCTAGGACATGCTGTATATCAGCCATCTTTCCATGTATCTTATTCCTATTTTTCTCACGTTATTTCCACAAAATGGATGAATAGAAGCTAGCAGAAGTGAGTGCAGCTCCGCTACTTTTATATCACACAAGGAATAAAATTAGAAAGAACAATATAGACCGGGCCTTTTTTTTCTAAAATAGAATTTTATCAGAATATCTAAACACGATTTTGAATATTTTGAGCAAGCAATTGGCCTGATAATTGTTAAAACAGATACAAATATGGGCGTGTGTAGCAGTAACACCCACTACTGGTTGCATATTCATCTATACGCCTCTTTGTACCGAAGTATGTAATGCTTTGGTACAATGTCTAAAGGATTTCATTAACATATGTTTGAAGTTAAGAACATAGCCCGTGTGTGTCTCTGGTATTGTCTCCTAAACTCTTGGATCAATTTTAGCAAGATTTGGCACAGAAACAGTAGGCCTCAAGTATCAGCACTGCGGAGTTTATAACATCCTAGCTCTAATAGGAGCAGAGATACAGGTAAAAGCTTGTCTTTTTATCCAACCCCTGGCATTAAGGCTGCCTGCACAACAGGTATCTTGTGTCGAAACAGTATCAGCCTGCCAAATAATCCTGCTTTTCAGGGAAGCCTATGTATCAGAAGCGAGAAAAGGTTCTTCTGGACCCTGTCATGTAAGGTGCATGCATGACAGGTGGTGTGTTGTGTAGTATCGATTTGCCCTGTCTACCCACTCTGCGTGGCGGCCTATACATCAGGGGCAAATAAATGATTTTTCATTAGATTGCAAAACCAGCCTAAAAAAAATCTTAAGTTTGTAAAACCAAACTGACCTTTAAACACCCCAAAAATTGTCATCTGAACTGGCACTGTAGACTGCAATGATGTATCACAAGCTAGACAGCGTTCTGGGTATGTGATGATGGGGGCGGGAGGGAGACAGTGTTAGCAAGCTTGTATTTCCAGACATCATGTTTGTTGCATCGGTTCACTGCAACTGACAGAGGAATCCAATGTTACCAGTTAGAAATAGGATTCCCCAGCATTAAATATTTGGCCATTTTCAAGACTGGCACGGGGCATTTCTACATTAATTTTGAGTGTAAGAGACTCCTGAATTTTGGAGGAAATTTTTCGAAGAAAAAAGTGTCTTACAGTCTGTAAAATACAGAAAATTAGGTGCAAAGTTGAAGGTTTTTTTAAAAAGATAAACAAATGCTATATTTTTGACCTGATTTTACAAAAAATTCTATTTTATAAAAATTTCCAAACTAGCCTCATTAGAAAGACCATGGTTTTAACTGCAAAAAAAGATTGTTTGATTATCCAGCACAGGCTAACAATGCTAAATAATTTGATTCAAAGTTGAGCACAAAAAACCTGCCACAAAGAAAAAGTTAACTTCAGATTCTTATAGCGCACAGAGTAAACTCGCGCAGAACATGAAACTTATTACGCAATAGCTCAACAGCACAGGGAAGTGCAATACAAAATTTCATTTACGTACTATTTTCCTGGAGCCTACAAATTTGTCAACACGTTAACAGATTTTGTGAAAAGGTGAAAATAGGGTACATTCGACACTTCTTTTACAAACCCCATTTTCCATTAAAACTTCAAAACCTATCTCATTTAAAGCAGTGTTTAAGCCCCCATAACAGTGGATTTAATTTCCAACATGGCCTTCAGTGCCACATAAATTGAAGCAAAGTAGCAGGAAATATTTTGCTGCAAATAAAGTTTTAGCTTTGGCATCTTATATCCCGCTGATTATAGGCATGATAAACAGGAAACTTTGGACACAACAACTTGGCAGCATAAGGTCTTCAAATAAAAAATATTATTCAAGTACTGCCTTCCAAATTTCTACAAAATAAGTTCGAAATTGAATTTTGTAAAATTATGAAAACAGATCACATTTAGTCTACTTTAGAAAATCTGCTTTCCATAGTTGATTTTTACTAATCTAAGCTGGAAAGAGCTTGTTTCCAAGCATTCAGATAGTCATGTTCAACAATTTTCCAATCTGTGCTAACAGTACCAGAAAATGACGGATAAATTTCAGGGAATGTACTATAGCAACAGTATACATTTCAACAACATGTTAACCATGTTTTGCTGCACATATTTTCTATTTGTATTACAACAAGTAATGCCTGACCACATTCCACTGGTCCACAGTGTCCAGACCACCTCTGACTGTTATTTATGTAACATATAACTTCAGTTCATTTGTACAATTCTATGTATGTGGCATCTAATGAGGAGTTATCCAGAAACGCATAATATTAAAGTCATTTATTTACCACATGAGGACATTTTACTAAGCGACCTCCTCAGCATTTGTCCAGTGTTTCAATTATATGATATGGTCAAATGCTTCCCATTAGACTTCTTGTCTCATCTCCAACATGGTGATATTGTTTACAGTTTATGTCATGACCGTATCTCGCATGCCACCAACAGTGGAAACGGCTGAAGGACGTATCAGTAGTCTTCCACCAATGAATGTAGACTCAACTGCAAAACCAATGTTTTGCACCTGCCATCTTATGCCACCTCCACATTTCTCCACGTCCCCCTCAGCTGAACTGTCAAGTTGGCAGGTATACACCCAGTCCCCCAAAGACAAGACTGCTCCCTTGCTGCCTACGTGAGGTTCTCCTACAGATCTGAAAACTGGAAATAATGTATCTAGCAACTGTCTTTGTATGCTGCCAGGCAGCACCACTAGGCTTTGGTACACAAATTACAGACTTGTGAACACGGATGAAGGAAACCACCTGTGGCTGGAATTGCACAGGTACTGGGTGTGATCCATATAGTGATGGGGTTGGTGGTCATGTTCTTGACCTGATAGTTACAATTTCACCATGCACCAAGACAATATAGTGAGATATGCACCACGAAAATATAGTGAGATGGTGGTGGTGGTTGGTGTTTAACGTCCCATTGACAACGAGGTCATTAGAGACCGACCGCCAGCTCGGGTTAGGGAAGGATTGGGAAGGAAATCGGCCATGCCCTTTCAAAGAAACCATCCCAGCATTTGACAAACAATTTAGGGAAATCACGGAAAACCTAAATCAGGATGGCCGGAGACGGGATTGAACTGCCGTCCTCCCGAATGCGAGTCCAGTGTACATAGTGAGATATTACTTTTTAATACGAAAATAAAAAATTTAACATGTTGTTAAAATGTAGCCTGTTGCCATGGTACATTCTCTCAAATTTATCTGTCATTGGTACTGTTAGCACACATTGGAAAATTATTGAACACAGTTACCTAAATGCCTGGCAACAAGCACTTTCCAACCTTGCTTAGTTTGAAATCAATTATAGAAAGCATATTTTCTAAAAGTAGACTGAATGTTATCTATTTTCATAATTTTACAAAATTCAAGTTCAAACATACTTTGTAGAAATTTGGAAGGCAGTACTTGAATGATATTTTTTATTTGAAGACCTTATGCTGCCAAGTTGTGTCCAAAGTTTCCTGTTTATCATGCCTTTAATCAGTGAGATATAAGATGCCAAAGCTAAAACTTTATTTGAAGCAAGATTTTTCCTGCTACTTTGCTTCAATTTATTTGGCACTGAAGGCCATGTTGGAAATTAAATCCACTGTTAGGGGGGCTTAAACACTCTGCTTTGAACGAGATAGGTTGTGAAGTTTTAATGGAAAATGAGGTTTGTAAAAGAAGTGTTGAATGTCCCCTATTTTCACCTTTTCACAAAAACTGCCACCTTATTGACAAATTTATAAGATATAGGAAAACAGTACATGCAAGACATTTTGTATTCCACAACCCTGTGCTACCATATATATATATATATATATATATATATATATATATATATATATATATAACAGAAAGAAACTTCCACATGGGAAAAATATATTAAAAACAAAGATTCCAAGACTTACCAAGCGGGAAAGCGCCGGCAGACAGGCACATGAACAAAACACACAAACACACACACAGAATTACGAGCTTTCGCAACTGGCAGTTGCTTCGTCAGGAAAGAGGGAGGGAGAGGGAAAAATGAAAGGATGTGGGTTTTAAGGGAGAGGGTAAGGAGTCATTCCAATCCCGGGAGCGGAAAGACTTCCCTTAGGGGAAAAAAAGGACAGGTGTACACTCGCACACACACACACACACATATCCATCCGCACATACACAGACACAAGCAGACATATTTAAAGGCTCTTTGCAGTTAAATTGTTCAGATGGCTCTGAGCACTATGGGACTTAACACCCGAGGTTATCAGTCCCCTAGAACTTCGAACTACTTAAACCTAACTAACCTAAGGACATCACACACATCCATGCCCAAGGCAGGATTCGAACCTGCGACCGTATTGGTCGCACAGTTCCAGACTGAAGTGCCTAGAAACCACTAGGCCACCAGCAGTCAGCATTTTGCAGTTAAAATCATGGTCTTTCTAATGAACCCAGTTTGGAAAGTTTAGACAGTTTTATTTTTTTAGTGAAATCTTCAACTTTGCACTTAATTTATTCAGTATTGGAAAGCGATACATAAATGAAACTTTATGTTTGAGAGCTTTTGTTATGCTATCACAAGCCAAGTCTCACATTTGTCATACACCTAGCTTCCGAGATATAAGAAGTCGAACTTTGAAATTTTTTCAGGCGATATTGCTAAAAATGTACTGTCTGAATATGGCTCATAAAATTTTCATTGTTATTCTTAAGAAAATGCATAAAGTTATCTGTTGAGAGAGTAATGAGCTATGTAGTAAGAATCTTTGCTTTGCGCTCAAGAGCTGTTTACGTCAAGTTCGGTTATACAAGTAGTTGTATGCCAGTCATGACAAAACTCTACCAGCTGGTGAGCAAGATGTATGAGACAGGCGAAATACCCTCAGACTTCAAGAAGAATATAATAATTCCAATCCCAAAGAAAGCAGGTGCTGACAGATGTGAAAATTACCGAACAATAAGTTTAATAAGTCACAGCTGCAAAATACTAAAGCGAATTCTTTACAGACGAATGGAAAAACTGGTAGATGCGGACCTCGGGGAGGATCAGTTTGGATTCCGTCGAAATGTTGGAACACGTGAGGCAATACTGACCTTACGACTTATCTTAGAAGAAAGATTAAGAAAAGGGAAACATACGTTTCTAGCATTTGTAGACTTAGAGAAAGCTTTTGACAATGTTGACTGGAATACTCTTTTTCAAATTCTAAAGGTGGCAGGGGTAAAATACAGGGAGCGAAAGGCTATTTACAATTTGTACAGAAACCAGATGGCAGTCATAAGAGTCGAGGGGCATGAAAGGGAAGCAGTGGTTGGGAAAGGAGTGAGACAGGGTTGTAGCCTCTCCCCGATGTTATTCAATCTGTATATTGAGCAAGCAGTAAAGGAAACAAAAGAAAAATTTGGAGTAGGTATTAAAATTCATGGAGACAAAGTAAAAACTTTGAGGTTCGCCGATGACATTGTAATTCTGTCACAGACGGCAAAGGACTTGGAAGAGCAGTTGAACGGAATGGACAGTGTCTTGAAAGGAGGATATAAGATGAACATCAACAAAAGCAAAACGAGGATAATGGAATGTAGTCCAATTAAATCGGGTGGTGCTGAGGGAATTAGATTAGGAAATGAGACACTTAAAGTAGTAAAGGAGTTTTGCTATTTAGGAAGTAAAATAACTGATGATGGTCGAAGTAGAGAGGATATAAAATGTAGACTGGCAATGGCAAGGAAAGCGTTTCTGAAGAAGAGAAATTTGTTAACATCGAATATAGATTTAAGTGTCAGGAAGTCATTTCTGAAAATATTTGTTTGGAGTGTAGCCATGTATGGAAGTGAAACATGGACGATAACTAGTTTGGACAAGAAGAGAATAGAAGCTTTCGAAATGTGGTGCTACAGAAGAATACTGAAGATAAGGTGGATAGATCACGTAACTAATGAGGAGGTATTGAATAGGATTGGGGAGAAGAGAAGTTTGTGGCACAACTTGACTAGAAGGAGGGATCGGTTGGTAGGACATGTTTTGAGGCATCAAGGGATCACAAATTTAGCATTGGAGGGCAGTGTGGAGGGTAAAAATCGTAGAGGGAGACCGAGAGATGAGTACACTAAGCAGATTCAGAAGGATGTAGGTTGCAGTAGGTACTGGGAGATGAAGAAGCTTGCACAGGATAGAGTAGCATGGAGAGCTGCATCAAACCAGTCTCAGGACTGAAGACCACAACAACAACATAATATTGAAAAATCCGTTTGTGACACAAATGGCCCAAATGCATTATTGGTAGCATAGAGTAAAACATTCATTATAACCTAACTTTTGTACTAAAATATGCCTTTTCCTTTCATCTGTGTTAGTACAATGAATGTAAAAAAACTTTTACTCTGCCACAATAAGAGTTGTTGAGGATGGAAATGTTAGTGAAGACCCAGATATGTCAAATGATGAAATATTTTCTGCAGAACAATATTTTCAAAATGAAGATGTGCTTTGTTCAGTCAGATAGTGGTGATGATGGTGTCAGATCTAAGAGCTATAGTATAACTAAGAAAAGAACTGTGATTCCAGAATCAGAATCAGAGTCAAAAGATTACAAGTGAGATGAGGCTTACTGATGAGTTAACCCTGATGATAACTGTGTTGCAGATCGTGTTATAGCAAAACAACAAATTTCAAAAGTTCCTACTAAGGTGGAGAAACCTACAATACAGTGGCAAGTAGGACACTGGATTAGAAAAGAAGAAAAGATAAAATTCACCGGTAATACTAATCTTACTGAGGGAATATTGGATCTTGACACTCCTGCGGAATATTTTCAGTATTTCTTTACTGAAGACATACTGCATTACATAGCCAAACAAAGTAATCTGTATTTTGTACAATGCCAACCAAATAAAAGTGTAAATGTTGATGTAGAAGAAATGGAAATAGTATACCTTTGGAAGTGTATTTGCATAAGGAAGGAATACACTCGTAATGAACAGTCCATACCAATCGTGTACCTGTTTGCATTTTTCCTAAAGAGGCAAAGATGAAGAAGAATGGCAAGGTAGCATGAAGGAAAAGGTAGCAAAAGCAGATGGTATACAATTCCCAGTAGTATCCTGATTTGACAACAGAGTAGTCAATAATTTGTCCACATATGTTGGATCCAAGCCAGAAGGCAAAAATAAGAGGCTTTTCAGAAAGGAAAAGAAATACAAAATGATACTTTGTCCGCACTCTGTGATGATCAACAATGGCTACATGGCTGGTATCGTTCTGTTAAGATTCTATGCTTGGATATTGCAGAATTCAAATCAGATCCAAAAAATGGTACCTGGAAATACTCTTCCATCGAACTGATCTAGCTTGTGTTAATAGATGGCTACTATGGAGAAGGAAAAATACAGACTACATGCCCCTAGTGGATTTCAAGGTAGCAGTTGCAGATGTCCTCTGCAAAAAGGGCAAAACATTATCCAAGAAACAATGTAGGTCAAGCAACAAAGTCCAAAAACAGCTGGACAGTAAGAAGGAAGGTCCTGTGTCAGATCTTCCACAGCGTCAGGTACAACAGGGGGGCATAGATCACATGCCAGTCTGGCTCGAATACCGTGGTTGATGCAAGTATCCATATTGCAATGGAAAATCCTACATAGCACGTCTTAAGTGCAGTGCATCTTTATGTTTGAATATGGAGAGAAACTTATTCATGAAATTTCATTAGGAATAGACTAATGATGAACAATTTTGTTTGATTTCTGATAAACATGTACATTAATCAACATAAATTGTAATTATTTAAAAAATAAACTTAGTTCTGCTAATGTATGTTTATATCTTGTATATTTTCGAAGAGTTTTCTCTTCCAGCCTGAAACTAGTACCACAAAATGTTAGCCGTAACTGCATATATGCCATATATGGCACAAATACTTAAATCAAAGTTAATGGACTACACATAAGAGAGAGAATTTTTTAAGTGTTTTTCCGAACATCAGGACACTGAAATTAACATGTGACTTTTTTTTTGCAACAATAAAAAAAATTCATGCATTAATTTCATAAAAATTCGAAGACTGCTGATATTAAAAATCTTTAATACCAAGCACTCAACACAGTACACACAAATTTCCATCACTAACCATATCTAATTTCATCTCACAGCATCATAAAGTAAGTCGATGCAATTTTTAGCAACATTCAAGAAACTATACGATTTCATTCAGTTAGAAACATGACCTACAAAGTATTGAAACATTGGTAAGTGTGATTTGCTCTTGTTTCTGTTTTGGTCTTCAGTCCTAAGCCTGGTTTGATGCAGCTCTCTGTGCTACTCTATCTTGCGCAAGCTTCTTTATTACAAATCAAATCCAGCCAATATGTTATGATTATAATATGTATTTTAATCATCAGCTGTTTATTTGTCCCATTAGTAAGTATTCATCTTGTTTTTCCTGTGACGTCTGTCTATTTGGCATGAGATATGACTGGCAGTATTCTAAGACAAATTATGTTGGGTGTTTGTGCAATTTCACTGGATAATTTCAATAGCGTTCAGCTTCAAACAAATATGTGAAGCTTTTAACTAATATGTTGTACCTTACATCCTGCATGATGGTTAATAACCACAACCGATATGGGACAAATAAACAGTTGATGGTTAAAATACATATTATAAAATACTTTATGGTTGTTGAGCTTCACCTTATGGAAACATTACAAATATGTAATGAAGTTTGACCTTCAATGAAATAACAGGGCTGTCATAAAAGTGATAGTGTCATTCGTGTGGAGGATTCACATGTGTTTTAGGTCTTCGTTACTAAGAAATTGAAAGCATTCCTCCACCATCTGTCAGCCATAAATCAGATTGTACATACTACTAAAAGTGCAAAATCGCTCACTCATCTTTCAAATTATCATCACATTTTCGGATTTCTAATGGAATCATTTTCATACAAACATTTACTATAGTAATAACACTATCTACACTAATTGAAGGAGATGGGACCTAGATAAACTGAAACAAGCAGAGGTTTTAGAGATTTTCAGGGAGAGCATAAGGGAACAATTGGCAGCAATGGAGGAAACAAATACAGTAGAAAAGAATGAGTAGCTTTGAGGGATGAAATAGTGAAGGCAGCAGAGGATCAAGTAGGTAAAAATCCTTGGGTAACAGAAGAGAAACTGAATTTAATTGATGAAAGGAGAAAATACAAAAATGCAGTAAATGAAGCAGGCAAAAAGGAATACAGACGTCTCAAAAATGAGATCGACAGGAAGTGCAAAATGGCTAAGCAGGGATGGCTAGAGGACAAATGTAAGGATGTAGAGGCTTATCTCACTAGGGGTAAGATAGATACTGCCTACAGGAAAATTAAAGAAATCTTTAGAGAAAAGAGAACCACTTGTATGAATATCAAGAGCTCAGATGGAAATCCAGTTCTAAGTAAAGAAGGGAAAGCTGAAAGGTGGAAGGAGTATATAGAGGGTCTATACAGGGGCAATGTTCTTGAGGACAATATTATGGAAATGGAAGAGGGTGTAGATGAAGATGAAATGGGAGATATGATACTGCATGAAAAGTTTGAAAAAGTTTGACAGAGCACTAAAAGACCTAAGTCGAAACAAGGCCCCAGGAGAAGACAACATTCCATTAGAACTACTGACAGCCTTGGGAGAGCCAGTCCTGACAAAACTCTACCATTTGGTGAGCAAGAGGTATGAGACAGGCGAAATTCCCTCAGACTTCAAGAAGAATATAATAATTCCAATCCCAAGGAAAGCAGATGTTGACAGATGTCAAAATTACCGAACTTTCAGTTTAATAAGTCACAGCTGCAAAATACTAACACGAATTCCTAACAGACGAATGGAAAAATTGGTAGAAGCCGACCTTGGGGAAGATCAGTTTGGATTCTGTAGAAATATTGGAACACGTGAGGCAATACTGACCCTACGACTTATCTTAGAAGCTAGACTAAGGAAAGGCAAACCTATGTTTCTAGCATTTGTAGACTTAGAGAAGGCTTTTGACAATGTTGACTGGAATACTCTCTTTCAAATTCTGATGATGGCAGGGGTAAAATACAGGGAGCAGAAGGCTATTTACAATTTGTACAGAAACCAGATGACAGTTATAATAGTCGAGTGACATGAAAGGGAAGCAGTGGTTGGGAAGGGAATGAGACAGTGTTGTAGCCTCTCCCCGATGCTATTCAATCTGTATATTGAGCAAGCAGCAAACAAAAGAAAAGTTCAGAGTAGGTATTAAAATCCATGAAGAAGAAATAAAAACTTTGAGGTTTGCCGACGACATTGTAATTCTGTCAGAGACAGCAAAGGACTTGGAACAGCAGTTGAAGGGAATGGACAATGTCTTGAAAGGAGGGTATAAAATGAACATCAACAAAACAAAACGAGGGTAATGGAATGTAGTCGAATTAAGTCGGGTGATGCCGAGGGAATTAGATTAGGAAATTAGACACTTAAAGTAATAAAGGAGTTTTGCTATTTGAGGAGCAAAATAACTGATTATGGTCAAAGTAGAGAGGGTATAAAAAGTACACTGGCAATTGCAAGGAAAGCGTTTCCGAAGAAAAGAAATTTGTTAACATCGAGTTTAGATATAAGTGTCAGGACGTCATTTCTGAAAGTATTTGTATGGAGTGGAGCCATGTATGGAAGTGAAACATGGACGATAAATATTTTAGACAAGAAGAGTATAGAAGCTTTCGAAATGTGGTGCTAGAGAAGAATGCTGAAGATTAGATGGGTAGATCACATAACTAATGAGGTGGTATTGAATAGAATTGGGGAGGTAGGACATGTTCTGAGGCATCAAGGTATAACCAATTTAGTACTGGAGGGCAGTGTGGAGGTAAAAATCGTAGAGGGAGACCAAGAGATGAATACACTAAGCAGATTCAGAAGGATGTAGGCTGCACAGGATAGAGTAGCATGGAGAGCTGCTTCAAACCAGTCTGAGGACTGAAAACAACAACAACAACAACAACACTAGTACAATTACTTTTTAAAGGGTGGGTGATGTACTCAATACTGCAGCTAATAAAAATTTATCATCATAAAGTAAATATTTAATTCACTGAATTTACAATCTTTGAAGATATTAACCTACCTGCACTCCAACACTTCTGATGGGTAAGAGTGTTGCAGCAAGATGTTGTTTACTTGAAACTTTACAAAGTTCAGATCTTTCATCATCGCTAGTTACACTTTCAACTCTATTGAGCAAAGCATGTTTCTGAAAGAAAGAAAAAAATAATAAAAGCAACCTTACTTACACATTTATAAATTTATACAAAAAACCACCATATTCATAAAAACTATAGAAAAAACATATCAAATAATCTTCACACTTTTCTCCTAATCAATATTTGCTTTTACGTTACTTTCACCAGAATGCTACAGTATATTTACATACACACAACCAAATATTTTATTTTGTGCTACTTTTGTCAAAAATTAGCAGTTTGAGAGAGTAGCCATTTAGAAAACAGATTATTGAAATGGAGAAAACCACCACCAGTCCCAAAAAAAAAAAAACAATATATATATAGCGCCGGCAGACAGGCACAATGAACAAAAAAAACACACAAACACACACACAGAATTACTAGCTTTCGCAACTGATGGTTGCTTCTTCAGGAAGGAGAGGGAAAGACGAAAGGATGTGGGTTTTAAGGGAGAGGGTAAGGAGTCATTCCAATCCCGGGAGCGGAAAGGCTTCCCTTAGGGAGAAAAAAAAAAGGACAGGTGTACACACACACACACACACACACACACACACACACACACACACACACACACACACACACACACACACCCATCCGCACATACACAGACACAAGCAGACATATTTAAAGGCAAAAAGTAAGGGCAGAGATGTCAGTCGAGGCCATCTCTGCCCTTACTCTTTGCCTTTAAATATGTCTGCTAGTGTGTGTGTGTGTGTGTGTGTGTGTGTGTGTGTGTGTGTGTGTCTGCGAGCGCGCTCGCGAGTGTACACCTGTCCTTTTTTTCCCCTAAGGGAAGTCTTTCCGCTCCCGGGATTGGAATGACTCCTTACCCTCTCCCTTAAAACCCACATCCTTTCGTCTTTCCCTCTCCTTCCTGAAGAAGCAACCATCGGTTGCGAAAACTAGAAATTCTGTGTGTGGGTTTGTGTGTTTTGTTCATTGTGCCTGTCTGCCGGCGCTTTCCCGCTTGGTAAGTCTTGGAATCTTTGTTTTTAATGTATTTTTCCCATGTGGAAGTTTCTTTCTATTTCAAACATACACAATATTGTGTTTTTCATTTTTATAATTATGTTGTTTTACCAAGAAGCAAAGAATGTAGCAGTTAACATGCTATTTATTTACACAAACAGCACCATTACCGTTTGCGAACTGACAGTGCCATCTTCAGATAGCTGTTCACGATCATAATACATTTGATGTTTACATTATGTTCTGGTTGTTTTCCACCATTTGTGGCGAAAATTCATAGAAGTGATGGCACCCCATACAAAAAAACAATACAAGAAAGAAACAATACAAGAAATGGCCTATCAATTGTGATCACATCCAATAACAAATTAAAACAATGTAAGAGATCTGTTTACACTGTTTTCATTCGTTATTAGTTAAAGCTACAGTTAAATAAGCCACTTTTCAAATCACTTTCTGCGGAAAGTAAGTAAAGTCGTACAGCATGAATGGCTGGGAGACCCTAAGGGGGAAGTGGAGCCATCTAGGCAAACCCCCAGGCACCTTTCCTCTGTGAAGTATTAGAGTTGTGTGGGTAAGTGTATCTGTTAAGTATAGGTGACTGTAATGTTTGTGTGTGGAGTGCAACATCATGTTCATGTTGCAGCAAGACACCTTCACCCCACAGAATTTTCGTCACAAGGGTTGCAGAACAGCCAACAAGTAATGTTTACAGTGACAAATCTAACATAAAAGTGAACAAACAACTGAAGGCGAACCTGACTTTCCCAGATGGTGCAAACACAATTTTGTAAGTTACTGCTTGTTAATATGGAGTGACCGTAGTGTTTATGTTGCCATCAAAATAAGACTAGAGCTAGAGTTTATTCAGTGTTTGTGCAAGTTAACAATATCACATTACTTGTCTGAACATGATGCATATCAATGGTTTGTCACTTTATTAATGCAGAACAAATAAACCATTCTGAAAGATATGAAACTTCCTGACAGACTGAAACTGTATGCCGGGCCGGGACTTATACTCAGGACATTTGCCCTTCATGGGCAAGTGCTCTACCAGCTGAGCTACACAAGCACGACTCACGATCCATCCTCACGAAGGACACGTCATGAGTTGCGCTCAGGTAGCTCAGCTGGTAGAGCACTTGCCCATGAAAGACAAAGGTCCCATGTTCAAGTCCAAATATGGCACACCTTTTTAATCTGCCAGGCTATTTCACATTAGGGCACGTACCACTGCAGAGTGAAAAACTCATTCTGGACTTCCGGAAGGAGCTTTCGATCTCCATGTTAAGATCTCTTTTGAGAGGCATGTGGAAATCAAGATGTCTGCTCAGATAAGGATAAATATTTTTAAAAACAATCTCTCAACGTTAATAATTCAATTTTCTAGTAAATTTAAGTGATTTGCAAATTATTGGAATAGCAATGCTACAAATAATTTTGTTGAGTACTTAGATAGTTTTGCGAATCTGGTAAGTGTCAAACATCATAATGTACAAAACAACATTCCCCAGTTGAACACTGTTACCCTTGCACTGTTGCGCACGCACACGCGTTGACTGAAGTGTGGCACAAGCGCTCGTGTGTGTGTGTGTGTGTGTGTGTGTGTGTGTGTGTGTGTGTGTGCGCGCGCGCCCCCCCACCACGCACGCACGCACGCGCGCGCGCGCGCGCGCGCGCGCGCGCGCGCGCGATTGCTTGTGCCACACTTCAGTCAACTACAGGCGAGTGGTTGCCTTTCCTTTATTTTAAGTATTATTCCATCCAGTAATTTCCATTGCTGCTATTAATTATTGATTATTGATTGTAATTCTCCAGAAAGCATGTGTTTTTGGAGCAGACAACTCTGTGAACTTTTGAATATGAGCTTTATCATTTTTCGATTAAAACTGGATGGCTTTGAAGTATTAGGATACAAATGATCTAACCGAATGTGACGAAACAGTTTAAGTACCTATAAAATTACATACCTGCAAAGAATTATTTGGGCACCAGAAGTAATAGGCAACACATTTATTATAGGTAATAAGACTGAATTGTGGAGTAGTAGTATGAAAGATTATTATTATTATTATTATTATTATTATTATTATTATTATTGCTATTATTATTATTATTATTATTCCAATTCACATCTCAGCAGAGGACAAGTAAATCTCAGACACTTCAAGTAATTTGCTGTAGTTGCAGGTTTTCATGCTTTAGTTACATTGTGGCTGCTACAAATGATGATTCATAAGCATCTCTGACATATCTAAAGCATCTGCACTCACTTCACTTACTGCTAAATTCTGTGTTTTGTCAAAAGATAATTTTTTGGCTACACTAGTAACTGTACTATATCAGATATCATCATCATCATCATCATCATCATCATATCATCATCATCATCATCATCATCATCATGTGATGGCGTGATTCAGGAGTAAGAGCCCATGCCACTAATTTCACAACTCAACGTAGTCACAAGCCATTGCTAAGTATAGTAATTTAATACAACTCATGAGTGGCTTGCATTCTTGTTTCCTTTTCCCCAATCCCTCTATTACTAGTTTGCTTTCTTGCACATGCAAAAAATGATGAAAGCTACTTCAACATATTATATGGAACTACTTATAGCATATGTTTTTCACATGGTTTCCTGCATCATCTCTGAAGGAAATCAAACTCTTCACCACACTATAGCCAGCACAGTGCACTCTCTATGGATTAATTTGCTAACTCACCACACTATAGCCTAAACTAACTAATCAAGCACCATAAAGGATCATTTTCAAGCCGACATGAAACAAAATCTACTTCTATTGAAATGAAATCTAAAATACTTGCTCTTACACGCCAGTGATCGAGTGGGAATGAAATGTATAGGCTTCACTAAACCTAGGAATGCATTTTTGATCGTCTTCATAAAGTAATGATCAATAGTAAATATAAAAACATCAATACCACAAAATCAGGAAATACAGACAATAGATAAATGAAACCTATCAGCAAATTATGCAAGGTTAATCATATCCTCATATTGAAAAATCTGTAGAACGCCAACAACAAAAATTGCTAAGAACTTTTTATGAAGGCAAAAACAGAGTGGAAAGTGTCTGGAATTATGCAAACACTGGATTATGTAAAAAAAGGAGTGAGTTTTGTTAACACATCCAATTTCAAATAACTGAGTAACAGAAACAGATCAATAATGAAGTATATATGAACTGTAACGAGAGAAATATTCAACAAATTGTAACCCATTATTAATCGAACAAAGTTGTGGACGAGTGTGTTGTTGCATTACTCACCCACTGTCAACAGCACTTAGGTCTTCAGTTAAGAGGTATTGTTAAGACGATCATGTGCCTCAAACTAAAACAGCAGCAATAAGGGGACTCTAAACACATCTGCTGCTTACCAAATCAAAAACTTAATTAAAAGAGTCGTTTCAGTCAGTGGACTACATTCTGCCTCTGCTTCCTCTTCTTTCTTCTTTCATATTTCTCATTTTCTCTACATAAAACAATAAAGCAACAAAGCTCTTATTTCTCTCTCTCTCTATCCTCTTTCCCTCCTGCATGTGATACGACAAAACTGTTGCTTCAACCAATAAGGTGTTGTGCATAGTCTTTTAAACTATTTTGGTGGGCTAATACACTCAAGTACATATTGGACTGCACGTTGTCACATTATTCATGCCCAACAAACTTTATGTTACTTCCATGTTTTAATGGCTGAAAAGTCCACCGGATTATATGAGCCCACTGGTGTTCTTGGCAACAGGAATGATAACAAAATACCTGCAACGAAGGCAATTACTATGCTTGTTAAATCTACTTTTTAGTCTAATCTCTCAATAAGAAAGATAAAATTTTAAGATTTTTAATCACTTGTAAATAAAAATTTATCCATCTCAATAGTGATTTTTAAATTATGAATAAAAATCTAAATTCTGTTGTTCCATAATGGCTCCTGCAGTAGAATCTCGAGAACACGTTTCAAATTTACAGCAGAGAGAAATCTGTAGAGAATACAATAACATCACATTTGAATGCACCATATGATTCTTAAGTAGATACCTTTTAAGTAGAAGGGTGTAACAACTATTAACTGACTTCACACCTCCATCATTTACTCTCTACTTTATCACAAGCGACTGACACCAAGCATGGAACACAGTTTTAGGTTGCAATCATTTAAGTACTGCACATGGCTCACTCAAATTAGGACAACAGTCCTCATAAATTAAAAGCAGCATGCTAAATCAGCCTCTGAAATGGATCTTAGCCGTTCTAGGATAATATCTTACGAACAGAGCCATTTGAGAAAGTTTTATGTGCTGATTGACAGATTCACTCTGTTTTTTGAAAGCTATCCTATTTTTCTCTTTTGGTAACCTCATGCTAATGATCCTCCTGGGGCGTGATGCTGTGGACACAGCATTTTCACAGGCTAGCTGTTGGCTATATAATGAAACTCAGACCAAATTAGACCAAAATTAAATCTGTTCCAGATTAAAGCTGTTCTTACAACTAGTGGCTGATACAGTCCTCTTTTCACAGGTCTTCCCTATTTCTTCCTGCTTTTACATCTTTTACTTTTCATTTTACTACCTTCTCTCATTAGTTCAATTCCCTTCATCATCTTTAGCAGTTACAGGTTTTGTACACTACTAAGCAAAAGTTCCACAAAATTAAGAAATGTGGGCATGAGGTGGGCATATGAACGGTTACAAAGAAATGCCAAGTTCAATCTCAAAACATTTAGCATACAACAGTATCCAAAACATGCTAATCAGAATAGTTCTGAAACTCCACAGAAAGAAAACAGTTAATAGTGGCAGCTGACTGACCACAATTTCTGTTCCCGATGCATCCTATATATGCTCTATATGCTTCAGCTCAGCAGGTATCACTGCCTCCCCCTCCCATTTTTTGAGATGGATGTTTTCAGCTGGGAGAAATTCACACACCAGAACGGCTCTCGATGGATGGAGCTTATTGTTAACACAGAGGATGTCTAACCAAAATGTGCATTTGAAAAGTCACATGTTGTTGTGATACCTAGTCGCTGTGCCTCTGAGTGCCAAAAATATGACACTGACCACAAACAAAGAGCTGATCATTTCTCATTTTGGTCTAAGCAGTCATGTTTTTACCATGCTGTTAAACAAGAAGCGATTAAGCATCTTTATATGTGAGTGTGAGATACTGTGAAGTTAGTGGTCTTTAATATTCAAAATTGAGGATGTTGCTCTCACATCCATGTGCTGCAATGGCAGACTTGAAACACTGCATACCAACTGCCGTGCCATGGTTATTGTTGCAGTTCCTGGCAATTTTCATTAAGATGTGTGTGAAATGAGTGTGCCTTCCTTATTTGAACGTAGCTAAACTTGCCAGTGTCTGATGCTGATGAAACTTGGCTGACATGTTGATGATCTAATATTCTTGAAAGGTGTGATACATCTAGGTATACATGCCTTTATGTTACAGTACTTAACAAAATTGGCAGAAGTATCTAGTTCCACTTCTTTCACAGTTCACTGCGCAAACTCTGCAACGTCATGCAAGATATTTCTTTTTTCCACTTCCCACAATAATTCGAACAGTATGCACATTCACGTTCCCTGACAATCGACCAGGTGCATCCTTATCAGATGCTTGCTTTGCATGTTGGAGTGCTTCTCTTTCCTCCACAGTTTCTGCACCAACTTGTTGGTCACTTCTCCAGGGTCTTGCAACTTCTTTTCACAAATGTTTTATATTCTTTTCATATATCTGGGTTTAGGTTTCTGTACATTTTATACATGTTAAACAAAGCACAATTTATTAGAAAGAAAACTACTTTCTTTGTCCATTTATTGGTTTTCTGCTTTATCCCACAATACAAAAGATATTGATCAGCCCTGTCCAGGTCTTTCATAAATTTATTGTACATCACAATGTTATGATTCACACATCCCTTTTATTTTTCCCCATACGTGCAGGAAAATGTCACCCTGTCTTCGAAATGTAATATCACCTTTCTTTAGAGGTTTTGCTTCTGTTTGTAGACATTGAGGGAGACCTCTACTAATTCAAATTGTACCACAAACTCTTGTTTTACTTTCTAGAAGTGTATGGGCAATAGCCGTACTGTTGTAATAATTGTTTTGAAAAACGTGGTGCCTTTGCCAAGGTGAGGTGAATGTATACAGAGAATAGTATCTTGAAGCTTTTTCCTCACACTTTGTATATTTCTAGACTGGATATTTATCCACTTAACACTTTTGCCAACGATACGAACAAGCAAATCACATCAGATAAGGTTTCCAGTATTGTGAGTCCAGAAACAAAGCTGCTCTCTCCGCAGTGTCATTGCTTCATCAAGAAGAAGCTCCTGTTCAGGTTTGTATACTGTTTGAAATATATCGTGGGATACTTTAGCACAGATTCAATTTTGTAGAGTGTTTTTCTAACCACTCTGTAATAAACTGTCATTAAAATGCCACGATTTCCATATCTGCTCAAATCGACTTTAATATTCAAAATTGAGGATGTTGCTCTCACATCCATGTGCTGCAATGGCAGACTTGAAACACTGCATACCAACTGCCGTGCCATGGTTATTGTTGCAGTTCCTGGCAATTTTCATTAAGATGTGTGTGAAATGAGTGTGCCTTCCTTATTTGAACGTAGCTAAACTTGCCAGTGTCTGATGCTGATGAAACTTGGCTGACATGTTGATGATCTAATATTCTTGAAAGGTGTGATACATCTAGGTATACATGCCTTTATGTTACAGTACTTAACAAAATTGGCAGAAGTATCTAGTTCCACTTCTTTCACAGTTCACTGCGCAAACTCTGCAACGTCATGCAAGATATTTCTTTTTTCCACTTCCCACAATAATTCGAACAGTATGCACATTCACGTTCCCTGACAATCGACCAGGTGCATCCTTATCAGATGCTTGCTTTGCATGTTGGAGTGCTTCTCTTTCCTCCACAGTTTCTGCACCAACTTGTTGGTCACTTCTCCAGGGTCTTGCAACTTCTTTTCACAAATGTTTTATATTCTTTTCATATATCTGGGTTTAGGTTTCTGTACATTTTATACATGTTAAACAAAGCACAATTTATTAGAAAGAAAACTACTTTCTTTGTCCATTTATTGGTTTTCTGCTTTATCCCACAATACAAAAGATATTGATCAGCCCTGTCCAGGTCTTTCATAAATTTATTGTACATCACAATGTTATGATTCACACATCCCTTTTATTTTTCCCCATACGTGCAGGAAAATGTCACCCTGTCTTCGAAATGTAATATCACCTTTCTTTAGAGGTTTTGCTTCTGTTTGTAGACATTGAGGGAGACCTCTACTAATTCAAATTGTACCACAAACTCTTGTTTTACTTTCTAGAAGTGTATGGGCAATAGCCGTACTGTTGTAATAATTGTTTTGAAAAACGTGGTGCCTTTGCCAAGGTGAGGTGAATGTATACAGAGAATAGTATCTTGAAGCTTTTTCCTCACACTTTGTATATTTCTAGACTGGATATTTATCCACTTAACACTTTTGCCAACGATACGAACAAGCAAATCACATCAGATAAGGTTTCCAGTATTGTGAGTCCAGAAACAAAGCTGCTCTCTCCGCAGTGTCATTGCTTCATCAAGAAGAAGCTCCTGTTCAGGTTTGTATACTGTTTGAAATATATCGTGGGATACTTTAGCACAGATTCAATTTTGTAGAGTGTTTTTCTAACCACTCTGTAATAAACTGTCATTAAAATGCCACGATTTCCATATCTGCTCAAATCGACTTTTGCTCATTAGCTTGCCAAAAATAGGTGTGTTTATTAGAGGATCTGTTGACCAATACCCCATCAAATTGTATTTTTTTTATTTGCTCCATTAAGATAAGGATGCCCAGAAATTTCTTCAGTTCAACAGCAGTGATATTCATAAATTTGGGAGACTGGCGATTCATTATAATGGTTTTTGTTTCGTTCGTAATAGAAGTTTGATTATGTTGACATCTGACTGAACAATTTATCCCCTACAAATAATTCCACAGCATTTATAATGCAGTTGATTTCACTGGGAAGGGTTTTGACAACTGGAATTCCTCTAAACATTTCCAAAAAATGATCTTGTCCTTTTTCAGCCAACTTTTACTGTCAGAAGCTTTGTCCTCTCAATCGTTCATAATTATCTCACTTTGGTGATTATAGCCTTGTTGTTTTCCAGTAACACCATCCCAATCACTTGGAACATCAGAACAATTGTCCACAACGGTTCAGCAAGACATTCTCTCTCTGACAACTGTTTTCGTGACATACCACACGAGGCAACAATTACAGTACTGACTATAGCGTGGTACTGACTGTTGGTGGTAAAACAAAAGATAAAAATAAGTTCATACTGTTGTTCATTGCACTTAACCCTCCAGTTCATATATAACCTTTGTTAAATTGAAACAGTAACTGCTGTGATGAACAGGTTTCAGAATATATGCACTGAACACACACAGTTGGACCTGGAAACACACAAATTTACACGAGCCATACAGAATGTGTTAAATAACATAAATGTCATAGTATGGCTAATGACTGGCCAGCTGCAATATGGCTATCACACCATATCTATACATGATGATGCTACACAGATGTCAACACTACACAAATGCATGATTCTACAAACACGCACCACAAAAGATTTTATCACTGAAAAATTCATCAGTATTGCATGTGATTTTGCAGGTGACTAACAACAGAAACCATTTTCCACCTTCACACAAGAACTAAAATGACCAAATACAACTAATAAAAGCTAACATTTTCAAAATCATAATCTCCCAGTCTATGTCCAACTGGTAAATTGATGGTACAGAATGAGGATCAACTGCCAACATGAAAGAGTACGACAGCACTCCACACTTACATCCATCATAATGCTTCTCCACATACAAGTCCCATTTCCCAAACTGGTCTCTTTCTTATAAGTTTCTTTGATTGTAACAGCTAACATATTTCCTCTACAGCAGCAGCTCTCAAACTGTGGGCACAACCTGCAGAGGTAGGCTATGGGGTTGGGAGCGAATGGCATGCAAGAGGAAAAAATATTTCTTAGTATCAAACAATTATATTAATTTCTTCCTCCGAACAAACAAGGTGTTATTGATCTCTACTCAATTTCACCTGACGGTGTTATGCCACACACGGTCAGTGACAATGAAACTGCGGTTATACTTTTAGTGCTGTCTGAAATGATTGGGGTGGCTGGATGACATTGGCCATCGGCAGAATCATCTGTTGTTGGTTGAACTGTGACTGTATCCTTAACTATCACACACTGTGCAAGCTTTTGCTCAACCATCTCGACACCCCCTTACAGTCTTTCTGACTTTGCAAGGCAAAGCCTGCCTGCAATATGAAGTGATCCCTGGTTAGTGACAGGCATGAAAACACAAGTCATCCAAGTCACCAGTGACTCATCCACTGGAGGTGGGGACACAGACAATCAGAAGATGGAAACAAGAACTAATGATTGAAACTATTTATTGATAGGCTTCACAAAAAATGCAATCAATGGTAAAGAACATCTGCAGTGAGTAATTTGTTCAACCATTTTAGCTGCTGGTAGCCTAAAGTCTAACAAGTTAGAAAGACATCTTGAAACCAAACAACCTGAATTAACACAAAGACAAAGCATTTTTTGTCAAGAAGCTGCACTGAAATGTGCACAGATGGAGCACATTCAATGACTGGATTTCATGGTGAATCACACACGAAACTTAAAGCTGTAGCTCAATATGGACACATTAGCAGACTCTAGCCGCTAAAGAACTCAACCCAACCATTCATGAAGTGCTCCAAACATTTAATATCACAATGGCAAAATCTTTAAATTTAAGCCATTTTAAAGTATTGTGTGAGAAGTTGGGTGCTAAACAAACCAAGCTGCTGTTATTAATAATAATCAATGGCTTTCAATTGATAAGGAGCTAAAAAGAATGTATGAAACGAGGACTGACGTATTTCTTAAAGGAGAAGAGTCACACACTGCCAGTGTGTTTCAAGCAAGGGTGATTTTCTACTGAAAATGGCTTACCTCATTAACATTTTTGAGAAAATAAATATTCTTAACACTTCACTTCAAGGTCATCAGGCAACTGTACTATACTGGTATGAAAAAGTGAAGGCATTCATAAAGAAATTAGAGTAGTGGCAAAACACTATGTAAAATGGCATGTTAAACATGTTCCCTGATTCAGTGTCCTGTTGGTGGACACAGGTAATCCAATACTTCCAATAGTAAGAAAAGCATGCCTTTGTTCTTTATTTTCATTATAGTCATGCATGTAGTTTTGGTTTCTGTTGCACAAAAGCATTCTAAATTGAATTTGGAGAAACAGATAAGCCAAATAAAATATAAAAAAGTGCTATTTTTCTTAATAAAATGGTCTGGGGTGGGGCTGACACTATTTTTCCTTGTGGAGGGGGTGACAGGGCAGAAGAAAAATGTTAGAGAGCCAGTACTCCAGAGAAACGTGTGAAAAGAATGCTCTGCAGACTTTCGGAATTTATTTGTAAAAAGTACATTCCTTCCCTATTCATAGACTGTTTATGTTACTGACATCAAAATAAAAATGCCCGTCTCTGTAACAGCCACTAGTGGGTCCCATTCTGTCAAATATCTGCATACATAGGAATTGTTAAAGGCCTCTTCTTTCGAAAACTAACTCCTAAGGCAATTGTAATCTTTTAAGAAAATCATGCTACGTACATATCTCCTAATATACCTTGTGTGCAAAATATTACTGCCATCTGTGTACGTGCATATCACTAACACAACTTTAGCACCTCAGTGTAAGGCCAGGATATCTTTTGCAAGTCATAGGCAGCAACTTGATGTGGCATGGGCTCCACAAGCTGTTGGCAGAAATATTGAGCCACGCTGCCTCTATAGCTGTCCACAACTCCACCAACTCCAGAAGTGTTGCTGGTGCAGGATTTTGTGCATAAAGTGACCCTTTGATTACGTGCCATAAATGTTCAATGGGATTCATGTTGGGCAATCTGGATGGTCCAATCATTCACTCTTAATTGTCCAGCTCTTACCACCTGAAATTGGTCTTATCTGACCAGGCTATGGTTTTCCAGTCATCCAGGGTACAATTGATATAGTTATCTGCCCACGAGAGGTGCTGCAGGTGATGTTATGCTGTTAGCAAAGGCACTTGTGTTTGCCACCTGCTGCCACAGCCCATTAGCACCAAATTTTGCTGCACTGTCCTAATGGATACATTCATCATACATCTCATATTGATTTCTGTGTTTATTTCATGCAGTGTTGCTTGTCTGTTAGCACTGACAACTCTACCAAACACTTCTGCTCTTGGTTGTCAAGTGATGTGTCAGTCACTGCACTGTCTGTGAAGAGAGGTAATGTCTGAAATTTGGTATTCTTGGCACGTTCTTGACACTGTGGATCTCAGAATACTGAATTCTTTAATGATTTCCAAAATGGAATATCCAACGTGTCTAGTGCCAACTACCATTCTGAGTTCACACTCTTATTTCCTGTTGTGCAGTCATAATGATGTTGGAAACCTTTTCACATGAATCACCAAAGTACCAATGACAGCTCCACCAGTGCACTCCACTTTTATATCTTAGTACCAATGACAGCTCCACCAGTGCACTCCACTTTTATATCTTGCATAATCAGTATTACCGCCATTTATATATGGGCTTATCACTATGCCATGACTTTGTCACTTCAGTGTGAGACCAGATAATCTTGCAGAGAAGTTAGTGTCAGTTAATTTTACACTAACCTCTTAGTAGTAAGATGTAAGAGGGATCAGAAGATTTCACTAGGGGCACACCAAACCAATAAACATGACAAGCATTACAGATCTAAGTAAATACTTTTCTTTCTTTTTTTCTTAGCTCACACGCCTATTCAAAACAGGGAATATTATTTCACAAAATTTTCGAAAAACTACCACATGTCTGTAGCTCGCCACAACATTTTGGTACAGTGCTTTTGAGTATCTGAGGTATGAGATGCAACCACAAATGAACTGGTTTTATGAATGCAAGTAGTTCCTATATTCCTCTAGATCCGAATCCTTTGTACATTTTTTCCATAGTCCGTGTTACATTTTCCTGTAAGCAAGTGATGCAGACCCACTTAATGTATCAATACAAACAAACAAGTAATTCAAATAATCAAAAATTTAATAACTGATAGATCAGGAATGATAAACTAAGATCTAACGGAGAGTGCTTGTATGAAGAAAGGTAAGCAGAAAAAGAAAATTCTATAAAACTAAATAGTGTATTACATCTTTAAGATAGCTCACCTTTTGTAACATTTGATCATATTCAGCTATTATTTTTACAAGAACCTGGGTTTCCGAGAAGTCTCGTTTCATGTATGCCTCTTCAGCACAAAGTATGCGAATAGCAAGGCCAGGACCAGGAAAGGGATGTCTCATTACCAAATCAACAGGAAGACCCAGTTCTTTTCCAAGAATGCGCACCTGTTAAACATTACACAACTAATAACATTCAAATACATTTTTGTGAGCAAGAAAAAAAATTAAAATGTCACAAGACTATGTGAAAATATTACTTTGTTCTGCCCTTAAAAAGGTGATTCCTTGGCAGATTGTACTTGCTCATAACAATGGCAATTATAATTAACCAGCTGCAACAGCACGTAACCTATATCATCTTTTATAGTTCTACTTAGTGTTGTTCTAGAAATGTTGAGAAAGCGATAATTTCCCTCTTTCATGCTATATTCATAAAAAGAAAATAATTTAATATCCTATTGAAATCAAGGTCATCAAAAACAGAACACTAGGTCATATAGGAAAATTATATAAGAAGAAATCTACTATAGAGCTACTGATTGTGTCATGGTGGGTCCAGGCAGGGGGAGGGGGGGGGGGTTAATTTTTAACATGTATGTACGGGGTTTTGAATTCTACTCTCCTGTACAATCCCAATGTTGTGATCGCCTCACTCTGTCTGTTCCCACATGCAGCATACAAATTTATTTTGCACAAAGGCTATACTAATAATATGACAGACGTACTACTCAAATTATATATTTAAAAAATTGAAGACTTTTTCATACTACTATTCAAAGATCAGATGTTCAATGCTAACTGAGGTTACTACGTGATGTAAAGAAAAGTAATTTGATCAAATGATCTTCAACAATACATTCACTCTTGACAATAAGTACCACTGGCAATGGTTGTTCCAACACTGAGTAAGCCAAGAACATATACATATACGGCTTAGATATAATTTGATTTGCCTAAACTCTCCTTATTAATTGACATACCCTGACCAATGATTGAAGCTCTTTTAGAGGATTCTATGATCAAGTTTAGTGTTTAACAGAACTGTTAATTGAAATTAATTTCCTGCAACTCTTGTAAAAGTCAAAGTAATAGATTAAAAATGTTTGATGTCCAGTTGTCATTTTCTTTTTGCAGTACATTTTGTCAACTACTCTAGTTGCTTTCAGTGGATGTTGAGAGCAATTTTGTAACTCACTGTTTGGATTCCAAGCAAATTGAACGAGTACACGATATCCACTGCCCTGGCAATCAGTCCTGGTGCTATTAAACAATAAAACAGTTAACAGAAATTCGGGTCCAAGAGAATAGCCATGGGAAAAAAAAAAGAAAAAAAAATTAAGCAGGGAAAATTAAACAAGATCAATCACTCCAATGAAATTAAAATGTCTACTATGTCGTGTGAAACAAAATCTAGGGCTCCGAAAAAGGGGGCGTATATTACATAACTTGGAAATGTGGAGGTTAAATGTTGGGAAGGTTCTAAGGATTACCGTACGAAGATGGTAACAATGCAAGCATCACACCCGATTCAAGTAATTAACTAAATCAGCTGTTGCTTAACATTGTCCCATGTGTGAGCATAAAACAATATACGAAGGTATCGGCAATGTGAAACACATGACAAATTTCTTAAATACTGATTTAAAAGACATAATTAAGATGAGAGCTGTGAGTAATTCAATAAACAGTGACAGAATTAACTTTTAACAATGTAGGAAAAGACAGAGTGCTACTTATCGTGAAGAGGACACATCAAGTTGCAGACAGGCACAATTAAAACACTCTTCCATAAAACTTTCGCCTTCATCAGTAAAAGAGAGACACACAACATTCACACAAACAAGCAAGCACACCTCACGCACACACGACCACCACCTCCCACAGCTCGGGCCAGAATGCAACTATCACATGAGATGCAAGCAGCAGTCTGGAGTGGGCAGGGAAGGGGAGACGAAGTGATAGTAATGTACAGGTGGGGAAAAAGACAAACACTGTCTGGCAGATTGTGCAAGGAATAGAATGCCAACAAGCACACCATCAGGAGATTGTGGGGCAGGGAGGTAGGGAAAAAAGGAGCAAAAACAGAGAGGAGTAGGGAAAGACGGGCGGATGCGTTGGCAGAAGGTTGCAAATAAACATGCTGGGAGATGAGAATGGGGAGGAGATGATACAACAGAGGGGCAGGAAACTGTTGAATGGAGGGCTCGGGGACAGTATGTTACCATAGCTTGAAGTTTTGGTGGGAGGCACTGTCCCCAAGACCTAGACCACAAACAGATCTCCCATACCATTTCCCCTCACCCCCAAGTACCAGCAACAAAGTGGTTTCGCCTTCATCACCCCCGACTGGAACAAACAAACCACACCCTTTGCCAGGTCTTTGATTGCTTATCACCATGCCTTGAAATAAGGGACATCATACCTGACATACTTCCCACTCCTAAACTGGCACTCTGTCACCCTCCCAACCTCCACAATACCCCAGTACATGCCTATGCCAGTCCCAATCCCAGCCCCTTCCCACAAGGATCATATTCCTGTGGAAGACCAAGGTGTAAAACGTGCCCAGTTACCCACCGAACACTTCCTATTCCAGTTCTGCCCCATCAGGGCTGGGCCACCTCTGAAAGTAGCCTGTCTTAACAGCTATGCTGCTATCATTGCACAGCTTTTTATGTCAGTATGACTAACAACCACCTGCCCACCAGGATGAACAGCCACCGCCAAACTGTGGCCAGGACTAAAGTAGACCACGACCTGCAGCTGACCACAATACATTGATTTCAATGGCTACTTCACTATCCAAGCCATCTCAACAACTTCCTGATGCTGCGCCTGTTGGCATTCTAGTCCCTGCACAATCCACCAGAGAGCTTTCATCTCTCCCCAACCGGAAAACACTATCCCTCTCCCTCCCCAGCCCCTCCAGACTGCTTCTTGCATTCCACATAATAGCTGCATTCTGACCCGAGATATTGGAGTTTACAGTTGTGTGCACATGAGGCGGTGTGTGTGTGTGTGTGTGTGTGTGTGTGTGTGTGTGTGTGTGTGTGTGTGTGTGTGTGTGTTCACTGATTAAGGCTGTGGCCGAAAGCTTTATGTAAGTGTCTTTTAATCGTACCTATGTGCAACTTAACATTTCTGCTATAAAGTAAGTAGCAATCTCTTTTCCTACAGTGTTGACATTTCTACTTAGAGTTAGCTTTTGTAATGTATGGAATTCAGCACCCTGTTTATTTAAACCACATTTGCAAACTTCAATTATCTCTCTCTCTCTCTCTCTCTCTCTCTCCATAAATAAATGCATGTCACAAGATTATTGGTGAAAGGTTTCGTCTTTCAGCATTTCGCCCCCCCCCCCCCCCTTTTTTCATTCCCCTCTCATTCTGTTGGGTTTGAATTTCTGTTAACTGTTTTATCATCTTATGGCACCAAGACACAATTGATAGAGTGGTGCACAGTGTGTACTGTACAGTCTGGTTGCATTCCAAACAGCAAGCAATGTAATCTGCACTTGACATCTGATAAAGACAACTGTTGAGGCGAGTGGCCGAGCGGTTCTGGCACTTCAGTCTGGAACCGCGCAACCGCTACAGTCGCAGGTTTGAATCCTGCCTCGGGCATGGATGTGTGTGATGCCCTTAGGTTAGTTAGGTTTAAGTAGTTCTGAGTTCTAGGGGACTGATGACCTCAGATGTTAAGTCCAATAGTGCTTAGAGCCATTTGAAGCCAACTGTTGAGGCAAACATCAAAATAGGCGGCTCAAGGTCATGCTCGCTGCATGATGTCTTCATATGCAAAGCACTGTGATTTGTCCATTTAACAGCTTTGTGCCACATACACTGTAGCAGTGAAGGGATTGATACTACTGTATGTTCAGCACTCCTGTGTGGTATCAAGTGTTCACATGAGGTTTCACTATTCCATGAAAAGGTGCACTGACCTGTTTTTAGTAGCGAACATAAAGGATGAAAAAGACACTTGAAAATGAATTAAAATGTCATATGAAACATACTGAAGCTTTTTTGCTGTGACCAACAATGAAGAAACCAGGTATAATATACCTTTTGTGCAAATACATAAACTGATAGCAAAAGCTTGTGGTATTTTGGAATCGACTGTATGCTGTATTAACAGCCCCATAACATCGGCAGAATCTCCAGATGTGACCTTTTGTTTTGACTCTCCAAGAAAGGTATATAAAGAGGGCAGAAATATACAACATTTGAAAATTTTAACCAAACGTTAGTACACAGAATTGCACTATTTCATTATTATGACAGAGGAAAGAAATCCAGTGGCTAGAAGAATACCAAATGATATCTGTGAAAAAATTAATTATTCTGGCTGAGTGATCTTTGTTGTTCATCTGCTTAACTCACTTCATTTTCAATTCTGAAAATTATTGTATGATTGAATCAAGTTATTTACACCTTTATTTACAGTCTTGAATTGGGTTTTCCAAGACCGTCCCTTGCCCTTAAAACTTGTGTCTGCAGATCAAAGCATACCCTTTCCGAACTTAAGGTATCAAGAGATTTCGGAAATCACAACAGGCTTACATTTACAGAAAAACTTCATGTGTTTGGTCATTTATTTGTTGATAATTATACATATACTTGTGATTATAAAAATTAGCATATAAAAATTAGCAAACAACCAAATGACATTGCAAAATCAACAAAAGTTCATGCAAACACATGTGTCATATTACCTTTCAAATGTAACATACTGGTATATGAAACAACACAACTAGTGTTGAGGAGGGGAAAAGAACACCCATGAGCAAGACTATCCAGCAATCCACATAACAACTGCCATCTCAAACACAGAGTCATAATGTAGTGGTACATCACAAATGCGTAAAACTTCTCTGGTGATTTTCTCAAAATTACGTCAGTAGTATGCGTCATTACTAGTACCAATGGACTACCAAAAGAGTAGAATGGCTGAAGCAAATCTGTGAGTCAAATGTCATAGCCTCCTCTTTTGGATAAAACTTGGGTTCCTCAAAACCATATGAACAGAACATCAGTCTTTGTTCCAGTACCTGTAGTTACTTTTCTACAACTTATATCGGCATTTTGTGTAATGGGTGCAATGATAAGGAATCTGTGATAGCTGCAAATAAAAGTTTTTAGGGTATTAGGGAATATTCTTGGTCTTACTAATGCAAGCTGTCAGAATAAAAATCCTGGTAGTAGCACACAAGTACTCCCACATTGCCATGCACAGATTCTATCAAATAAATCTGCGTTCATAGGTGACAAAATACAATAATGATATCTTATATGTTTGCAAAATTAATTTTACAGCTTCCTTACTGATTTTCTCGCTGGAAGTTTCTACAAGAAAGAACAGAATGTAAATTCATCAATTGCGAAATTTTTCAATTACACTAGTGGATCAGGTAAAAATATTGTTATCATGATTTCTAGTGAAATAATCAATATTCCCATTAATTCACAATGCTTTATGTGATTTACTGCTGATAACAGAATTGTTTATGAACAGGTATATGTTTGACACCCAAGTACATCTGAGAATATGCTGTCACCTCAGATGTGTTCAATGACATATTAATATAGGATATGTGCAAGGGAAGGCTCCTTACTATGAATGAGCTTTCATTTAGCACTATCCAGTGAATTATCATGGGGAAGGAGGAAAATGTTAAATGTACAATTGAAATAGTAAGTAAATATAGCTTTCAAGGTGTAGCTATAAAATAAATGAACTGATGATATCACAGCATATGTTTACATGCAAACAATAACTGTGAAGTGTGAAGCCTTCTTGTTCAAATGGAGCACCTCTGGTGTCTAAACAAATCAGTGCAGCCACGGCCTTCATTTGTGTCAGAGCTGTTATTTTATTTTGTCAGAAAAATGATAAGTGTAATAACAGAGCAACAAATTATCATGGAGTTTCATCTGAAACATACAAAACTGCAACCAAAACTTGATCTTTTACTATAAAGTGTATTATGAAGACTGTTTATCACGTATGTGAGTTTTTGAGTGATTCAAGTGTTTCCCAGATGGTCAGGAATACATTGAAGATGACTCATGCCTGTGACACCCTTCAACATCATAAACGGATTAAAACATCGAAAAAGTAGGTAGCCAGATTTGATCTGATCATCAGTTGCGTATTTGGAAGATTGCTAAAACTAAGAATTGACAAACAATGCATAAGGCAAATTTTACATTTCTAATTTCGTATGAGAAAATAATGTGTTACACTGGTGCCAAAAATGTATGTTTTGAAAAGCATGAAGTTCTGCAGCAACAGTTCTGTTATTTTACAGCCACACCTCATACATGGGGAAAAACAGGCACTGGCACTCTATGGCTACATTATATTTAGTTCTAAAATATTACAATTTATGTGAATGCCATTCATTAAAATTAATGTTATGTTGAAATCTGGCAAGAAACTTCACAGATTTATTTGTTGCCTGTGCAATTCATGTAAAATCTGGCAAGAAACTTTACAGATTTATTTGTTACCTGTGCAATTCATGTAAAGTCATGACACTTCAAGTGGATGCCTTCAGGAGCACATTAATGTGTGGATTAAGATGAAACAAAAAGAAGGTCAATAATTAAAAGTCAAACAGAACAAGTTTTTCAAGATTTTAGGGTGGCACACAGGGAAGAGAGAGAGTGGAGGGGGGGAGGGGGGTGGGGGTAGAGTAATGGTTTTGTTCTTATAACGTAGATACAGTACCTCATCTTTATGAAAATCTCTCAGTGGCTCAACAACTCTTCCTTCTTCCCTTAACTGTCGTATAAGCTCACTGTCGTTGTGATGTGTTTTTATTGTATCAGCTTTTGAGCTGACTAAATGTGAGGCAGATTCAATCAGATCTGGTCTAAGTGTGCCTTGACCCAGGAAAACCTCCTCTGGTTTTAAGTTTAGTTCAGAGATAACATCATTCGCAACCTACAGCATAAAACAGTATGAATAAAAATACAGAATAAATTAGCTTCACTACAAATTCGAGATATAATTTAATTAACAACTACATGTAATAACAAATGTTTAATACTTACTGTGTATACCTTTCAAAACTCTCACATCTTGATTAATGGTGTGTGTGTGTGTGTGTGTGTGTGTGTGTGTGTGTGTGTGTGTGTGCGCGCGCGTTTGTTTGGGGGCAGAGGGCAGGGTAGGTTACACTGCATTACCTGTCTCCTGTTACCTCTCTCTGTCCATTTCAAGATAAGTGGGACTTATTTACATTTATCTAACCTATACCACCGTTTATCTCTCTGTGACAAGCTGGCAACCCCAAAAATCTCTAGATATTTTATGTTCCTCTTTTGGGGGTTGTGAAGATAAATTTTGTTTATAGCTATAATACGCATAAATAGTAATTTATTATTAAAAAAGAGCATAGTGACTTTAAATGACAAAGCTTGGAAGGGAAGCAGAAGGGAAGGCAGAGTGTGCCAGCAGAAATTTTTGAAAATCTTCAATTTGCCAGTGCATCACATCACAGACCAGAAGAGCACTCCATTCAGTTAATAGAAGCTGTATCCGTGGGGCCAAGGTAGGAAACAGAACTTTCTGTACATGTGTCACTACGGATAAATGCTCACCTATTCATCAAAGATGTAGTCATAAATCTGAGTCTGGCTGGAGAAAGTGATACTACTAAGGGACTAATTTTGAAAGTTACCAGGGACTCCCAAATCAAGCTGGGAACCAACAAGCTAAGATAAAAATTAAGAATTAAATGTCAGCAACAAACGATATTTTTAAAAATTGAAAGAAGTATGGAAAAGCCACAAGGGAAAGTTTGACACTAACTTGGAAAACTGCCCTTGCTGCAGTATCCAATTTAACATGTTTTCAAATGTTTCCTGTTCCTGGCACACTGGAAAATCACGAAAGAGGACAATAGAAAAATAAAGTCATTCTGTAACCCATTGCAAAATAACCCCATATTCTTCAGACCTTTTACTCATGCTGGATGGCGAGAATTCCGAACCTGAAATTATGCCTGAACCCCTCCATATTTGTGTAACTGTTCTTATATTTCTTTGAACTTAATGTAGTAGACCCCTGCTGTCATTGTCCCTCCCTCCTACATTTTCCTCCATCACCTAGTTGTTAATTCCTTGACACTTCAGGATGTGTCCTAACAGCTGATCCTTTGATATACAGGGTGTTACAAAAAGGTACGGCCAAACTTTCAGGAAACATTCCTCACACACAAATAAAGAAAAGATGTTATGTGGACATGTGTCCGGAAACGTTAAATTTCCATGTTAGAGCTCATTTTAGTTTTGTCAGTATGTACTGCTCTTCCTCGATTCACCGCCATGATTTCATACGGGATACTCTACCTGTGCTGTTAGAACATGTGCCTTTACAAGTACGACACAACACGTGGTTCATGCACTATGCAGCTCCTGCACATTTCAGTCGAAGTGTTCATACACTTCTCAACAACAGATTCGGTGACCAATGGATTGGTAGAGGCGGACCAATTCCATGGCCTCCACGCTCTCCTGACCTCAACCCTCTTGACTTTCATTTATGGGGGCATTTGAAAGCTCTTGTCTACGCAACCCCGGTACCAAATGCAGAAACTCTTCGTGCTCATATTGTGGGTGGCTGTGATACAATACGCCATTCTCCAGGGCTGCATCAGCGCATCAGGGATTCCATGCGACGGAGGGTGGATGCATATATCCTCGCTAACGGAGGACATTTTGAACATTTCCTGTAACAAAGTGTTTGAAGTCACGCTGGTACGTTCTGTTACTTTGCGTTTCCATTCCATGATTGATGTGACTGATGTGATTTGAAGAGAAGTAATAAAATGAGCTCTAACATTGAAAGTAAGCATTTCCGGACACATGTCCACATAACATATTCTTTCTTTGTGTGTGAGGAATATTTCCTGAAAATTTGGCCGTACTTTTTTGTAACACCCTGTATAAGGGGGGATCAAAATGAAACGAGCCGGAAACACAATTACAGAAGCCAGTGCCTGTATGTTAGAAATATTGACCCTGGCTGTTGAGACACTTGTCCCAATGTGACACAAGGTGGTAAACAGCTGTCTCAAAATTCCTGGGGGCTACGATGTTAACCAGTTCCGCACGTACAGCTGGACATCATCATCGGAGGTGAATCGTTTGCCCCTCACAGCCTTTTAAGGGGATCAAAACTGGCCTAATCACAGGGAGAGAGAGGTCCAGACTGTATAGAGGGTAGCTGAGAACCTCCCATTGAATCTCTGCAGGAGTGCTGCGACTGTGTTGGCCGTATGAGGCTTTGCAATGTCGTGGAGCAGAATGACCCCACAGGTGAGATTGTCTGGTCGTTTTGATTTGATCGCTTGGCGAAGGGTGGTCAAGGTTTGCGAGTAATGCTGAGCATTCACTGTTGTCCCATGTTGCAGGAAGTGAATCAGAAGAGGGCCATCCTGTCAAAGAAGAATGTCATCATAACCTTTCCTGCACTTCCTCGGACAACGACATCCAGCTGTAAGTATGGAACTTGCCCCCAGAATTTTAGGAGACAGTCATTCACCGCCTTGCATCACAGTGGGACAAGAGTCTCAATGGCCAGGGTCAGAACTTCTAACATACAAGTACTGGTTTCTGCAATTATGCCTCCGGCTCGTTTCTTTTTGAACGTTCCTTATAATACTCAAGTTGTGTAATAAATGTCTTTTCTCCCAGGCTTGATTCAGTACATCTTTGTTAGTTATTTAATATAGCTATGTAATCTTCAGCAGGCTTCTGCAGCACCAAGACTCAAAAGTTTCTATTCTCTTCTTGTCTAAACAGTTTATCAAGCATGTTCCAGTTCCATAAAAGATTACACCCCAGACAAAATAAGAAAAGAAATCCTCTCTTTTTTCAGCAATACTTTTCTTGTTATTACTCAGCTTTTTGAATCTGTTGTACTTTGGCCACTGTCAGTTATTTTGACTCATAAATAGCAAAACACACATACAAGTACCTTTAGAGTCTCGTTTCCTTATAAAACCCTGTTAGCTTTGTTTGATTTCATTCAACCACATTCCAATACTTTTGTATCGTTTTCATTGATATCCATGTTATAACCTCTTTCAAAGGCACTATCCAATCTGTTCAACTAATCTTCCAATACCTCCATCTCTGAGGTTTGCCAATGGTATTTTCATTCTGTCAAAGTTTATATTTTTTTCTCCCTAGACATTAATTGGTTTTTTATTTACTGTTTGATCATTGTACAGACTGTATAACACCAGTGATAAATTAAAACAAAGTCTCACTTGATCAATGTAAAGACTGAATAACACCAGAGATAAGTTGAAACAAAGTCTCACTCCCATCTCGACTACTGCTTCCCTTTCACACATTTTTTGGTTCTTATCACCACATTCTGGTTTCTGTAAAAGTTGTGGATTACCTTTCCCACTCTGTATTTAACCATACGACCTAAATGATTTTAAAAACTGTATTGCAAAACAGTCAAGAGCTTTCTCTAAATCTCCATTTGCCTGTCTTCTAAGATAAGTAACAGAATCAGTGTTGCCACATATATTCCTACATTTCTCTGAAATTCAAACTGATCTTCCCAGAGATCTGCTTCCACCAGTCTTTCCATTCTTCTGTAAATAAACCATGCCAGTATCTCGCAGTCAGGATTTCTCGAACTGCTGGGTCTGTAATATTCACAATTTTTAGTAATAACTTTACTTGGAATTGGGATTACATTTTTCATGAAATTTAAGGGTACTTCGTCAGTCTCGTATTTTGCATTCTAAATGGAGTAGTTTTGTCACTGTTAGTTCTCCCAAAAGATTCAAGTAATTTTGAAAGAATTTCACCTATTCCACAAGCCTTGTTTCGACATAAGTTTTCCTTTCAGCGTATAGAATTGCTCCTCCCACATAATCAATTTTGTCTTCTTTTACCATAATACTGTCTTCCAATTTATTCCTTTATGTAGCACTCCATCTTAGATCTTTCTATTCTGTCCTCTTAAAACACACTTATATATTCAAACAACGGAAAGTCCATATTATGAAAAGATAGCTGCTACTCACCATCTAGCAGAGATGCTGGGTCATAGATAGGCACGGCATTGTTTCCGCCTTTCAGCTTCCCTTCTCTACTTAGTTCCGACATGAAAACTGAGCTCTTGATATCCACTCAACTGCTTCTCTTTTATCCAATTTCTTCATTTTCCTACAGGTAGCATCTATCTTTCTCACAGTCATGCTAACTTTTAGATTTCTTGTCTAACCATTTTTGCTTTGCCACTCTGCACGTTATGTCAGTCTCATTTTTAAACATTTGTATTCCCTTTTGCCTCCTTCATTAGCTGGATTGTTATATTTTCTTCTTTAATCAGTTAAGTTTCAATATCTTGTGTGTTATTCAAGTATTCATACTGGAATTGTATTGTTGCCCATTTGGTCCTTCACTGCCTCCATTACTTCGTCTCCCATAGCTATTGTATTCCTTCCCCCCCCCCCCCCCCCCCCCCCCCCCCCATTTCAGTCAATTGTTACCTAAAGCTCCCTCAAATTCTCAACTTTTGATTCTCAATTTATCAAAGCACCACCACCTTAATTTCCTATCTTTCTACAATTTCAATTAGTTGAATTATGGTCAGAATCCACAGAGTCCCCTGGTAATGTTTTGCAGTTTAAAATTTGATTTAGAAACCTGTTTTTATCATTATGTGATCTATCTGAAACCATCCAGTGTCTCCAGATTCCCTCCATGTATTCTTCAAATGGGCGTTAGCATTACTAAAATTGATCTTTGAAAATACTACCAGGTGGCTTCACAGTCATTTCTTTCCCCCAGCCCATTGAGGTGTAGCAGTATACATCACCAATAAAGATTCCCACAGAAGCTATCTTGCCCCACACAAAGATCATGGCACCAGAGAATTAATTCAGACACTGGTCTGAACGGACCGGATCTTCAAGCCACGCAGTGTGCATGGTCAGAACATAGATCAAATGTTATGTACACTCAACAACAGAAAAACTGGGCCACTGTAGACAAAATGAGAGAAAAAACTGGACCATCTGGCAACAGTAGGATCATCTGGCAACAGTAGCATAAACAGGACAGAGCATGATGCTAGATAGATGAAGCGAGTCATCGATTCAGGAAATGAGATAGTCAATGCTCACTCTGTATTCGCCTAAGGCCCATGCAGTAAGGACTGCTTACTTTACAACACAAGTAAATGGGGGCCGAACCATACAATAACCCTGGGTTCGGTGTGAGGCGGTGGTGATGTGGGTGGACTGCTGTGGCCTGTTGTGGGGTTGTGAACCACAGAGGGCTCTCTATCATTTCTAGGTCAAAAGTTCAATACACAATACACATATCCTTCACCATAATTTGTACCTCGTGGTCGGTAATCCATTCCTTGACAGTCATTGCTTGTGGAACACATTACTCATCAGTGAAAATTGTTTTCCCATGCCACATTCATATGGAGCTCTGGTATAAAATATTTTCCCCTCTGAGTTCCTGTTTCCGAGGATATCTTAGCGTGTGCTATCCCACTTTCCTCAGTCGTCAGTGTACTGTGTCACTGGAGCTGAGCAAGTTGGTAACAGCTTTGCATTTAGGAATGGAAGCTGTTGGGTCTTAGTTGCAAGCTGTCCTGCCTGAGCTAGGAATTCTGTTGGTAGTGTCCATTTCAACATCATTCCTCCACCATCTCTTTGTAGCAGCAACTGACATGCCATATCTGCTGCCTACATCTCGAATTGACAACATGCCTTCTTCAATCACAGCGACAACTCTGTCTCTAACTGAATGCTCCCAATGAGCCATTGCAACTGGGATGCAATTCCCGCTTGCTATTCTTCTATTGATGTCTAGGGAGGAAGCAAGCATATTTCCTTTAAAGGGTGCGGCAGTGGTGACACAGACGTTATGTCTCGCATACGTGTTCACTTATGCGTGTCTGTGTGTCCCTGAATAAATATTTGTTAACAAATTCTTAAGAAACTTGTGTGAATTTGGGAGAAGAAATTAACTGGTAGCTGTACTGTAAAGTTATAAAATTTCAGTAATCACTGTCTAAAGCATGCTGATTTCTTTGAGACATATAATTGTAAGCAGAGATGAAAAGCAGCAAGCCATTTGGCCCGTCTCTTTTCACAATTATTCACCCTTCATACTTCTTCAGTTGCATAATGGGATCAGAAAGCAGGAGATCATATAGACACAGATATGAGATTAACTATTAGAAATATTTATTTGCATTACAGTGGTTGATCAAATCGATTTCTGTTTTTCAGTTAACACTCCAATTAACTTTGTGCTTGTAACTTTTCCTTCTTAATCTGGAAGCAAGCAATGAGCTGCTTGGGCCCTGAGGACAGGCAAATGGTAAGGCTCAGACAGCTTCACAGAGGCAAGCCCCTAATGTCCCTCTGGGAACGGCAGCCCAGAGAGTAGGCCAGTGACTGTAGCCACACCACGTAACAGCCTTCGAATTAAAAAAACAATACATTGGTTCATCTGAAGTAGGCGCCCATGATGTGCCGAATCTGTCTTTGTGACAATATCTGCCAACTTTGGGTATTCTTCCAAAAACAGTCAACACAGTGGAGAACTGTTGGAAGTGCTGGGAGCTTGAGGAACTAGCCTCTTGCCCAGCCTTTCTGCTTTCTTGCAGACTCTGTACCGATGATAGCTATTTAACTGAAGGTACAGACATTAGTCAACAGCTCTATGACATCATATGATTGTTGGAGAAGTGTTTAACACATCATGTTCTTGAAACTTATTGAAGGGAAAATAATGCTTAGAGAGCTTTGAAAAGGCAGAATACCGAAGCAATTCTGTGGCACCTGAGAGTGAACACCTTCACGAGAAGTACAACTAGGCAGATCATAAATGACACTGCTGGGTCCTCCTCCACCGGCAGTCCTGAGTAACAGATCATTACAAATGCTGTACTGGTACATAGTCTGTCACCACTCAACTCACATGACAAGATGGATTATCGTGAGCATGAATGTCGCATCAGCATGTTAGGTTGTCAGATATGAGAATCCCCGAAAGTAGTTAGGATACGTACTTGCAGTCTATTGGCAGATGCTCAGATCCACGGCTCATTTATTACTCCATCTAACATACAATCGGCTGCCTTAGGTAATTAATAGTTGAAACAACCATTTGGTACTATGTTAGAACACATGAGCAGTTAATTTCATTCACTTCCTGTAACTCCATCTGATGTGCAGTAGCTTCTAGTGAAACTATGTTCAACATTGTAAAGGAACATTTTTAATTTATTTATATTTTTGTGATCAAGTAAGATACCATAAGCTTATTTTTATGGTAATAAACCAGTTAGTTAGAATTTGTGCCTACCTTACTCCATTAGTGAATTTTAATTTGCACGAAATTCAATAGTTAAATTGTGATTCCCCACCGTAAGTTCCAGTGCTCAGGCCACAATATTTTTTTGTGTTTTTCGTTTTTTTAATCGGCTGTGCATATCTCATCACCACTAAATATTAAGATTGTGTTTGCATTAGGACCAGGAGGTTTTGCAAAGAGAAAACGTCTGTCTGGCAAACCACCTGTTGCAAATGGAACTAAAGCGGTAAGATTCAACTTTGTTCCCAAGGCAAGGTGACTTTCGTACAGGGTTTATGTTGTTTTGTATAATTAGTGAGTAATGATGATGACAGTAAAACACAGTGAATATTTGTTTCTGTCTAATTATTGAATGCCATTTCGAGAATATGAACCATTATAACATCAAGTCTCCAACACTGAATTCGTAAACAAAGGGAAAAAGATAATTGTACTGGAAATAGGTACAGTTCCAAATACACAGGTACCTTTTGTTTCAATAATCATCCTTGGGGTGAATGTTGATAGCCTTTGGGAATAAACGTTACTGCTCCTTAATTACTGTCGTGCAAGTGCATTATACCAAAAAGCTCATAAATTTGCCAGATATGTGATACACATTTACATCAAATCATTCATCTACAGAGTATGTTCGTTGAATCTTGTTCAGCTGCAACTTGGCTCACATTCAATAACAGACCTAGCGATTAAAGAAAATTATAAGGGTTGCCACACATTTCCCCAAGCGAAATTCCCTGATTTCCAGACATGTTTTAGCAGTTTTCCCTGACAAATCTAGAGATCTCATGGGTAAATTAAGACGTAAGTTGCCATTCTGTCTTTACAGCTATGGTACAAGGAACAATAGTGTAAACGAGGAAATATCTATATTTAAAAAACACTTTGCAAGCAGGTGGCATTTTCTGAGGTGCGCAAAACTTAAGCACTAACATCAACATCTTTTTTAATGAACTGTTTTTAGATGGAGAAATCAATCCAAATGGTATGTGTGTTTCATTAAGACCATTATTTCAATGAAACTAAACACATTTGGTGGAAAACACACACGTTTCCTCAGAGTCACAAGACATATTTAAAATACTTTCATTGATTTCAGTAATAACCTCAGAAAAAAGTAGGCCTCTTGAAAGAAGTGTATAAGGCAGAGAAGAATTGTGTAAACCAACACTGTAGGTGACCACCAATAAAATTTTGGTTCTACTTTGTTATTGTCATTGTTACCCACTGTGTTATGTCTATTATTTTACTGGTATTTTGTGATTTTTTAGTACATAGCATACAAACTGCCAGTGACTGACAATTTTTTTCTTCTTATTGTCTATACCTTCTAACACATAAACTACTTTTTAAGTGCCAAAGTGTGCTAGAACAAATATATGCCTATAGAACACCACACTGTGTAACATTCTTGTGGTGAGGCAGTTGCAATTCCTGAAATCCATCGCCTGTGGGCTATGGCCTGTTGAGGAGCATTGCAGTCCTGGGTCCATGGATAAAATTCACTTCATTACACCTCACACAAACAGATCTGGACTGCAGGCAGATTGGTGAGACTACATCCAATGTGTAGGGCCTGCACATTAGTGGGAACCGAATGGCTTCAGATCAGCAAGCCTGATCCATCTGCAGAAACAGTCTGTGGTTTTGGCCCATTATGGAAATCCACTCGTGTGGCCAGCTAATCGTGAGCCACAGACAGCATGTTGAAGAAATGAGAACAAGGTGATCAATCCATGCAACAGATAACTTGTTCAAATATTCTGAGAATAAATAATAATGAGGACAGGTAGCAACTGATCATAAAGATTATTGCTGAGCTGCAGACAGGCACGCAGAAAAACAACCACACTCTCATGACTCAACTTTCAGCCATAGCTTTTGCCAGAAAATGAGAGCACACACATTCACACAATCCCTCAGACACAAATCATGAACACACGACTGCTGTCCCTGGCAGCTGCGTCTATGTTCTTTCAGAATAAGATAGGAAAAAAACTACTACTCATGGCTCCCTGACTCTTGTCGGCAGCTGCTAGGCTAACGGCAAGAACTGGTGGCGGCACTAACTGCAAGCTGAGAGGAATGGTAGGAAGGGGAGAAGCAGTAGTAATGAAAGCAGCAGTAATGAGGAAGCAGGGAAGTGGTGTACTCAGCTGCACCCAGCCAACGATGGTGCACAACACCTCAGTAAACAATCCATTTCATCTACTGAGACAAAAACGAGATTTTTTCAATTAAATTTTTTCAAATTTCCCTGATATTTCCCTTATTTGCTTGGCGTGTTTGAAATCCCTTGATATTCCCTGATTTTAAGAAACTGTGGCAAACCTGATCGTTTTAAACACCTTCACAAGCATGATGAGAGAGAAATCAACATCCGCTCAATATGCTATGTCTTTTGTAAGTGATAAACCTCTTTGACATCTCTAACCTGTGCATTAGTAATGACATCCAGTGGTGAGTTCATTTGTTTGTCTATGTTTATCTGTTATGTTTCTTGCTAGGAAATATTTCTCCACTACTGTTTCAAGGCCACTCTTTATTTCCTCCACTGATCTCAGTCCCATACTACTGTTGCCTTGGTGATTCACCACACAATTACAGCTCATCTTGCCATCTTATTCCTCATTTTCTCCTTCTGGTTTTTCCTTTTGGGGGAGTAAGTATTTTGTTAATTTGTTTCTGAATAATCATAGACACAGTCACACAATATACAGCATCAAAGAATTTCCATCCAAAACTAACTGTGTATGATGCAAACATCAATATTATTATGAACCTCATGAAGAAACAATTCTCCTAAATTCCCACCTTTTTGCAGTTTCTTCAGTTTTAATCTACAGTTCATAACCAATAGATTGTCCACATCTGCCCCTGGAAATGTCTTACAATTTAAAACCTGGTTCCTGAATCTCTGTCTTACCATTATATAATCTGAGACCTTCCAGTATCTCCAAGGCTTCTTCCATGTATACAACCTTCTTTTATGATTCTTGAACCAAGTGTTAGCTATGATTAAGTTACGCTCTGTGCAAAATTCTACCAGGCGGCTTCCTCTTTCATTTCTTACCTCCCTTTCCATATTCACCTACTACGTTTCCTTCTCTTCCTTTTCCTACTATCAAATTCCAGTCACCCATGACTATCAAATTTTCGTCTCCCTTCACTATCTGAATAATTTCTTTTATCTCATCATATATTTCATCAATCTCTTCGTCATCTGCAGAGCTAGTTGGCATATAAATTTGTACTACTCTGGTAGGTGTGGGCTTCATGTCTATCTTGGCAACAATAATGTTTTTACTAGGCTGTTTGTAGTAGCTTACCCGCACTCCTATTTTTTTATTCATTATTAAACCTACTCTGCAATACCCCTATTTGATTTTGTATTTATAACCCTGTATTCACCTAACCAGAAGTCTCATTCCTCCTGCCACCGAACTTCACTAATTCCCACTATAACTAACTCAACCAATTCATTTCCCTTTTTAAATTTTCTAACCTACCTGCCCGATTAAGGGATCTGACATTCCACCCTCCCACCGTAGAATGTCAGTTTTCTTTGTCTTGATAACAACGTCCTCCTGAGTAGCTCTGCCCCGAGATATGAATGGGGGACTATTTTACCTCCAGAATATTTTATCCAAGAGAACACCATCATCATTTAACCATACAATACAGGTGCATGCTCTCGAGAAAAATTACGGCTGTAGTTTCCCTTGCTTTCAGCCGTTCGCAGTACCAGCACAGCAAGGCCGTTTTGGTTAGTGTTACAAGACCAGATCAGACTATCATCCAGACTGTTGCCCCCACAACTACTGAAAAGGCTGCTGTCCCTCTTCAGGAACCAAGTTTTTCTGGCTTCTCAACAGATACCCCTCTGTTGTGGTTGCACCTACGGTACGGCTCTCTGCATCACTGAGGCACACAAGCCTCCCCGCCAATGGCATGGTCTGTAGTTCATGGGGGAGGATTGTACCTGTTCCTACGCAAGCATTTTTGTCATGAGAATGGAAAATGGAATAATATCTCGGCACATACGATGGATGCGGTTTCTAGGCTATTGATAGTACCTTCCATTACATCATTTTACCTAACTAGAACTGTGACAGGAAGTCACAGCAAATAAAGATATTTTCACTGTTCTCCTGCTTTTACCATGATGTTTCGTTTGTATTTAACAAAACATACCAAACTAAAAACCCAAAAATTGCACTTTTCTCCTTAATCAAGATGTGGAAGTATGAATTCCTTTGAATTGTGGACATAATTTATTTCCAGATGTCCACAATTGACTTCATATATTACAGTTATTATTTTCTGACATGTAGGTGATCCAGTAATGTTGCATTACTAATCTGACAATACTGTCCATTCATGAGAGCTTTAGTTGCTGTTTGTAGGCAGTCATCACTGCTGCTAATCTTAGGGATAGTAACTATTAGGTGTAGCTGCACAAATTTGTAGAACTTCTTATGCTGAACTGGCAAATGTTTCATGTTTAGTTCTAACTTTTGAGAATGGCTCTCCAAAATTACTTTTGTGGTATGATATTTTCTCTAACATAATGCACCATATTTCTCGCAAATTTAACTACCTAAAGAAAAATATTTGAAATCCAGTGAAGCCAATATGCAGTGACACCTGCTACTTCGTTACTCTCATGCTCAGTTTCATTACTTGGGTAAACACTGTCCGAAATTTTGCTGCCATTTCCATTTTAGTGAATTCGTACAGAGGGAAATACACAGTATTGAACTCTGCATCTCCTTACTACCACTCCACTCTTCTAGCCATTGCTCCACAAGAGACTAATGTAACAGCAGTTCCTTGAACACCTGAATCCCAAAAATGACTATGGGAACAAAAGGTACCTGTGTATTAAGAATTGTAACTATTTCCAGTATACTTCTCTTCTTACCTTTGTTTTTTAATTCAATGTTGGAGACTTGAGCATTACAATGGTTCATATTCTCAAAATGGCATTTGACAATTAGGCCAAACAAAAATTCAGTGTTTTATTGTCATCATTATTACTAATTATACAAAATTACAACATAAACTCTGAAAGGAAAGGAAAAAAAAATTATTCGCCTTGCCTTAGGAACAAAGTCTAATCTTACCACCTTAGTTCCATCTGCAACAGATGGACTGCCAGACAGACATTATCTCCTTGTGCAACCTCAATGAGTTGGCATGGCTAGTGAACAGTACCTGGTCCTAATCCAGACAATTTTAATATTCTGTGGTGGTGAGATATGCACAGCAGAATGAAGAAGGAAACAGAAAAGATATTGTTGCCCTAGCACTGGAATTTATGGTGAGGAATCACAATTTTATGGAAGGTAATTATGTGGCTTTTATCTTAATCCAAAATAAGCAATGTTGCCATTTGAAGTTGTGGAAGATGAATATGAGCAATTTTAGAAAAAAAGGAAGGAAAAAATTTTTAAAATAAGTCTTTCATTCAGTTAAGTATGAATGGTGGGTAGTGAGCCCTTGTAAGCACATTCTTAAACATTTTATAGCCTCTGGGACTCATATTTGTTGCTGTGATTTGAACATACATTTAGGACCTTATCTTGTGTTATAAAGTTAGCAATGTTTAGCACATGGGCATAGGTGAAAACTGATTAAGTGTTGAATATCTCTTATTTTCTGAATCAATGACCCACTTCATTTGTCTGACATCATGCCTTGCCCTGGTTTTTATGGTCCTACTGTCACATGGCCCTACTTTCTTACTGTTTTGTCTATAGTGGCCCCGGTTTTCTTAACTGTTGAGTCTACATTATTAAGAATTACTGAAGAAACTACTAGTAACCCAACTGCTGTAAAGTTGGAATAACCTTCTGTAATGATACTAGCAAACATTGAATTTCAACAGAAACTTTTGACATCCAAAATTAGCATGAAATGCAAAATTTATGATTTTCTGTTATAAATAGCTTCCTGGCACATTAATATGCTTTGTGTGAAAGTTGGTTCAGAACTTTTAACTACATACCTGATCATTAAACAATGGAGTAAATATTTTTTGATGAACTCTTAAAATTTGCACAATAATGTTATTTACAGACTGCTGGCTGTTTGTGAAGTATGAATCATTGAAATTGTGAAGAACTAAGTTTGAAAGAATGGGAATCAAACTGTGCTGGCTTGGTGCGACACGTACATGGGGAAAAATGATAATTGTAAAGCAGCAACCCACTTTCGTGAGATTTAGAAATATAATACTTACTTCAGTCAATTAAATATGGGGTAATTGGACTGAGCTTTGTGAATGCATTATTTGGTAAGTACACTGTAAACTGATTTTGGAACTGTGGTTGGTCCAAACAGGCAGAGTACGAGTTTATGTGAATCTGAAGATGAAGCTGATTGGCTACTATGTTATTTGGCCAATCAGAAAAAAGAGATATTTCGCAAGCTTTGGGTACTGGGAGCAAAATTTCATGCATATCAGCAGGATTCTGTGGTTGGTTCCTATGATGTGGTCCAGTATCATGGAGCTCTACAAGTTTTCATTAAAACTGAGTAACAGATAATTTATGAATGACATCTAGAGAAATTTCCAGTTCTTTTGTAAGAATCGAGATGTTATTTCGTTGGGTATAAATTCCACATGGCATATTATCCAGTCACAGCTGTAAAAATTTAGTGAGCTAGAAGTGATGATCTGCACAGTATTTTAGTGAGCATTCTAAACTGTTAAGCAATGACTTTTTGCAAACTACTTACTAATTGATGAAAAGTTTAGATTTTTTAGTACAAACCTGAGTTCAAATCCTAAACATCACATATTTTGAATATATTCAATGTGCATACAACTGGAAAAAAGTGAAAAGTGCATGCGATTCTCAATATAACGTGAATATTGTAACTGTTGTAATTTTCGTTGTCATATTTTGGAATGGAAACCTCTGGAAGCAACTCATGCAAAAATATGAAACACACATGACAAATTGTTCTGTCACTAAACATTCTAAATCACCACAATTACAGAGAAAAACTTTATCTACATTGTTACAAAAATATTATGCAATTTTTCTCTGTTATGAAATTCTTACTTTGTGAAATCTTTTGATAACTGAAGACTAATTTCATGGTTTGTTCACATTTGTCACTAAAAGTTAACAGATGAGACATACAACATTGGATATTATGAAATCATACCCTATCTATGCAAACCAGAAAATATATTCTCAGTCCCGTTACATTTTGTGACACTGTAACTGTCCTATGAACTCAAACAAAACATCATGCTTGACGAAACCACACTACCTTTCAGATGAAAAATGCTAAAACGATAGAAATGTTTGAAAATTTTAATGGATGGTAACTTATGTCAACAATACACAAAAGACAACATGGTAATGATCTTTAAATCTTTCTGGTATTCACATCAGATAATTTCTAAAACATTTGCACTGATTTTAAAAATGACAATGGCATCTGTTACGAAGAGCAAGGCCATGTTGACCATCTATCCTATCCTCATAGACCACCTGTCGTATCCTCACAAAGCATGTTATGGACTCTGTATTGGGTTAGCCTGAAGATTTGTCAGGTTTGAAAGCACTATTTACTGGAAAGTATACGACATACTAAGACAGGTGATAAATTAAAAAGATGGATGCACACACCAAATTTAAAACGCCTGCCTCTTGGGTTACACGCTCACTAGATTGTAAGCCTGTGACGGCACTCTACAAGACGGTGGCCACTCAGAAGAAGAATTTCTGTGCGTCAGAATATGTGATGTGGTCATTGGTTACGAGTGTTCAGCATGAATTCATACACAAATACGAGAGAGCTGCATTGCGTCACCAGAGCATTTTGTGTTGGGTTTGTTAGTTTCAAGACACTGGTTGTTTTTGTAAAGGGAAAAGCATGACGTAACTGCATGCCTCAGAGGAAATCATTGAGTACTGAGACAGAACTTTTTGCCCAAATGACGAAAATGAACCTTTTGTGCTAGTTGTGAATAGCACATTCCTGAGGAAAGAGTATGGAGTGTTTTGCAGCAGCATATACATTTGAAACCCTACCATTTGCCACTGTTACAACATCTGACGCCAAATGTTTATGCCCTCTGATTGGAATTTTGCCCAAATGCTGCAAGCTATGGAAGATCATGATGATGTTCACGATGACAACAACAACTTTGCGCAGACATTGATATTCAATGATGAGATGACTTTCCATGTATTGGGAAACACGAATTGCCACAATGTGAGACTGTGAAGTACTGAATTGCAACATTTCCTTATGGAATTTGAAAGGGATTCACCAGATGTAAATGTCTTTTGTGTCATATGCAAGATGAAGGTGTAAGGCCCCTTTTTCTTCATCAAGTGGGCAGTGAAAAATTCTGTGGCCCTGGATATGTTGCAGTGTGGTTGTTGCCACAGCTCACTGGAGCTGACTTCACAACTTCCCTGTCTGAACAACATTAAGGTCCTCCTCTGGAGCACAATTCTCTACACTTTTCACATCAGAGAACTGCCACATCACTGGATACGGTGTATTGGTCCAGTGGAAGTTCCTGTGTTGCCATGGTCCCCTCAAGTAACCAGACCTCATGCCATGAGATTTCTTCCTCTAAAGTGTATGTACCCCCAATCCCAACAATGCTACAACAACTGCAGCAATGCATTACTGTTGCTGTGATGGACATTGATGGTAACATCTCAGTGAACATACTGACAGAAATGGGATTTCAGTTTGGATGTATGCCAAGTGAGCAAGGGTGCACACACACAACATTTGTTAAATGTTCAGAAACATGGTGAGTGTATACACATGTAAACAGTGCTTTTAAATCTGATGAATCATTTCACCAACCCCTGTACCTTGACAGTTCAGATAACGTTGTGAAATGATCCATGAATGATTGAAGACTAATTAATTAATTAATTAATTTCAGATAGTTTTAAGTGCTAATGTTTTAGATCCATGTCTAAAATAATAATATAAACCACCAAACATCACACAAGCTCCCTCAATAATCTAACAATAAACCCAAATATATGCTAATTAACTTAAAGCAGGATACTTTATGAAATTTAAAAGAAGACAACAGAACCAGGAGTTGCAGGACAAAACAAGGAAGACTTTCATTATGCCGAAGGCATTAATAGAATAAAGATAAAAATTGAAACTCACTTTCACAAAAATATCACCAATGATTTTCCTTTTCTCTTCAGGGTTTGAGGTCATGCAAAGCATTTTTGTAATTCGAGTTCTTGATGTAGGATCCTTCTTATCCATTGGAATTGTCGTTGTCCCATGTAGGAACTGATGGCTAGCATTGATGACTGGAAAACAATTAGAGCATATCCGTTATATTTAGAATTTAAGCAGTGTTTGTAAATTTAGACTCATTACAAAAATTGACTTGCTTGCTTAGGTGACAGTGACAGTTAACTTGCCTTCATTCAGAAAAATTAAACATTTGTAGAAACAATTTAAATTAATTTAAGTCAGTTCTTTCAACTCTCTAGTGCTTTTTTAAATGTCATTCACCTTTCATCAAGTACGTTATTTCTACAATCTACCAAATTTCGTATTCACCGCACAGTTCCGATGTTGCAACAAAATTCAGTTTGTAGAACCATGACAATGTAATCACTCTGTATCTTCCACTGCCCACTGTACAGTTGTCAAGCAGATGCACAATAGTGCATTTATTGCAATTATTGCAATTATTATGTCATTGTAGTTTTATCTTTGAGTATATAAATTTAAGTACGCTGCTCAGTTCTTTTTGTATATTCAGGTTAATCTTAAGAACTAATGTGTAGATTTTGATACTATTTTTATTGACAGGTAGCATGATTGATAAGGAAAATTTGTGTTTATAATTTATAAATATTTTTTTGGCAGATTGCCAGAACTATGAAGAGGTAGTCAACTGAAAACGATGTCATTGCAATCTAGTGGTGAACAGCAGAAATCACTAGACCCGCAGCTCTGTGTGGCTCACAACTCCTACTTTCATGTACCAACAACTGGCAGAATGAGTTCCATACAGTGCGCTTAGTGTTAAGTGCACCGTAACGTATTCATATATTATTTGCAATTACACTTTCAAATCATACAGAAGACTGATAAATGAATCTCCAATGGTGAGAAAGATATTTACGCCTTATAAAAAATCATAAAGACATGGGCATCATAATCTTGATTTCTTGCAGGTAATTTCAAAATACTGAGGGTGAGGAATGCATTTCAAAATATGACAACAATTTCAGACTACCAATTTCTGCTCCCCCATAGATTAATAACCACACTTCACAATCTTAACCATTGTGTTCCATTCACTTTCACTGTACAAATGTACTGTTCGGGTCAATATCACACATATTGGTAGTAAGCCATCAACACTTTTGTGGTATTACATTATATTATTAATAATATTGGCAGTGGTGGTGATGATGATGATGATGATAACAACACATAGAGCCTCACCAAAGAAAATGTATTCTTTTAATACACACACAGTGCAAATTCAAAAAGACAGACAGTTACATCAAAAAGTCATTCCCAACATCCACCCATATGACACACTTTGCTTCTTACTCACTGCTGTTTGGACCAGAAGTTGATAATGTGTGTTTTCAGAATGAGATTTTCACTCTGCAGCGGAGTGTGCGCTGATATGAAACTTCCTGGCAGATTAAAACCGTGTGCCCACGAACGGCAAAGGTCCCCAGTTCGAGTCTCGGTCGGGCACACAGTTTTAATCTGCCAGAAAGTTTCAATATGTGTTTTGCATATATGTTTATAATGCTTTCCACACAACACATTTGTTTTATGTGTGTATTACACTTTCCACACAACATATTTGTTTTATTGTCTTTGCTTGAAGGACAGAACTTACAGCATGCTTGTTTAATAGGGTTTCTTGTTGTTAATGATTTGAGCACACCTGCCACTCATTCAGGGTCTAGGATGCTCCTGACCATTCTTATAGAATCTTCTGTTCTTGGAAAATGCTTCCTTGATGATATGTGCTCTATTACCAGTGCCTTTTCAAGTTCCTCCAAAAATATTCTCCTTTTAGTCCATTTTCTTGCATTCCAATTAGAGAGAATCAATTTCCACAACACATATTCCTTATAAGCAGCAACATTAAGAACACTGCAGAAAAATATCACGCACAATCTATTGGTTTTTCGTTTGCATGAACCATGGACCTTGCCGTTGGTGGGAAGGCTTCCATGCCTCAGTGATGCAGAGAGCCGTACCATAGGTGCAACTGCAATGGAGGGGTATCTGCTGAGAGGCCAGACAAACACATGGTTCCTGAAGATGGACAGCATATATATTAAAAACAAAGATTCCAAGACTTATCAAGCGGGAAAGCGCCGGCAGACAGGCACAATGAACAAAACACACAAACACACACACAGAATTACTAGCTTTTGCAACAGATGGTTGCTTCTTCAGGAAAGAGGGAAGGAGAGGGAAAGACGAAAGGATGTGGGTTTTAAGGGAGAGGGTAAGGAGTCATTCCAATCCCGGGAGCGGAAAGACTTCCCTTAGGGAGAAAAAAAGGACAGGTGTACACTCGCGCGCACAGGTGTACACTCGCGCACACACACACACACACACACACACACACACACACACACACACACACACACACACACACACACACACACCTGCATATATATATTCAGTGCCTACAGTGTCATGTCTTTCACTGTCACACAAATTTTCATTTTTAAAGGGGATCACTTAAGACTATTTCCATGGGTTCGCCCCTCAAATTTCTCCCTCATATCACAGAACTGTCGTCTGATGTAGTACAAACTGAAAAAATAAATTCCTTTTAAAGCACAGTTTTGTATATAATTTATATTCAAAACCTTATAGCTGTGTCACAGAACAAACTCTACATTGAGGATACTTTACACGAGTTTAAGGGAAGAAATGCTTCCGATAATTATTACAGTATTTAAAGAACATCAAAATATGAAGAGGCTGAAATGAACAAACAGTGCATGAGACTATGTTAATCAAATCAACTGTAAAAAGCTAAGGATCATATTATTAGCAAAATGAGAAATATGGAAAATTGAAATGCCAAAATGAGCACTTCTCAATTGCGAGTAAATCAAAACAATCAGAATGGCTGAAAGAGAGCACAATAACATGAGCCATATACAAATAAGAGCTAAGCAACTAAGCAAATAAGAGAATAGGCAAAAATGAGATGCTAACAAAATGAGAGCTGGCCGAACTCCGTCAGCACTTATATACGGTTGGGCTTGCACCTTGCGGCCCGTACGCAACACGCGCGCCTGCGATTGCAATTCACTCTTAGCGCTCACAGCGGCATCTAGCGGCCCGTACATAAGTTGTGCGATTGCTCGAACAGGTCGACCATTGATCTATGATGTTACACAGTTGTAATTTATCCTGAGGGCATGCAGCTCTACTGTGTGGTTAAATGATGATGGTGTACTCTTGGGTAAAATATTCTAGAGATAAAATAGTCCCTCATTCAGATCTCCGCATGGGTACTATTCAGGAGGACATCATTATCAGGAGAAACAAAACTGGTGTTCCACAGATCAGAGTGTGAAATGTCAGATCCCATAATCGCGTAGTTAGGGGCCGAACGACACAATAACCCTGAAAGAGGGGGTCGGAGGGGTGAAATGGACTGTGGTTGTCGTCGGGTTGTGGATCACTACGGCTGCAGCAAGGACGGAGCCTCTCCATCGTTTCTAGGCCCCCAGGTAACGTAAAATACAATACAATACCAATACGATCTGCATGAATAACAAGAGTTCATATGGAAAACCAGTTCTAAGCAAAGAAGAGAAAGCATAAATGTGGAAAAAGTATATAGAGGATTTCTACAAGGGAGATGTAGTTGAGGGCAAAATTCTTGAAATGGAAGAGGACTTAATGAAGATGAAATGGGAGACATGGTACTGCACGAAGAATTTGACAGAGCACTGAAAGACTTAAATCGAAATAAAACCCTGGGAGTAGGTGACATTCAATTGGAACTACTGATGGCCTTGGGAGAGCCAACCATGATTAAACTATTCCAGCTGGCGTGTAAGATGTATGAGACAGGCAAAATACCCTCAGACTTCAAGAAGAATATAGTAATTCCAGTTGCAAAAAAAGCAGGTGCTGACAGGTGTGAAAATTACTGAACTATCAATTTAATAAGTCGCAGCTGCAAAATACTAACACAAATCCTTTACAGAAGAGTGGAAAAACTGTTAAAGCCGGCCTCGGGGACGATTAGTTTGGATTCCGTAAAAATGTCGGAACATATGGGGCAATATTGGTCCTATGACTTCTCACAGAAGATAGGTTAAGGAAAGACAAACCTACGTTTCTAGCATTTGTAGACTTTCAGAAAGCTTTTGACAATGTTGATTGGAATACTCTCTTTCAAATTCAAAAGGAGGCAGGGGAAAATATAGGAAGTGAAAGGCAATTTACAATTCGTACAGAAACCAGATGGCAGTTATAACGAGTCAAGAGGCATGAAACAGAAGCAGTGATTGGGAAGGGAATGTGGCAGGGTTGTAGCCTATCCCCAATGTTATTCAATCTGTATATTGAGCAAGCAGTAAAGGAAACAAAAGAAAAATTCAGAGTAGGAACTAAAGTAAAGGGAGATGAAATGAAAATCGAGGTTTGCCGATTAAATTGTAATTCTGTCACAGGACTTGGGAGAGCAGGTGAACGGAATGGACAGTGCCTCAAAAGGAGGATATAAGAGGAATATCAACAAAAGCAAAATGAGGATAATGGAATGTAGTCTAATTACGTCTGGTGATGCTGAGGGAATTAGATTAGGAAATGAGACACTTAAAGTAGTAAATGAGTTTTGTTATTTGGGAAGAAAAATAACTAATGACGGTCGAAGCAGGGATGATATAAAACGTAGGCTGGCAATGGCAAGAAAAGCATTTATGAAGAAGAGAAATTTGTTAACACAGAGATTTAGGTGTCATGAAGTCCTTTCTGAAAGTATTTGTGTAGAGTGTAGCCATGTATGAAAGTAAATCATGGACAATAAACAGTTTAGACAGGAAGAGAAGCTTTTGAAATGTGGTGCTACAGAAGAATGCTGCAGATCAGATGGGTAGATCATGCAACTAATGAGATGGTACTGTATGTAATAGAGGAGAAGATAATTTTGTAGCACAATCTGACAAGAAGAAGGGATCAGTTGGTAGGACACATTCTGAGGCATCAAGGGATCACAAGTTTAGTACTGGAGGGAAGTGTAGGGGATAAAAGTCACAGAGGGAGACCAAGAGATGAATCCAATAAGCAGGATCAAAAGGATGTAGGTTGCAGTAGTTACTCAGAGAAGAAGAGATTTCCACAGGACAAATCATCATGAAGAGCTATATCAAATCAGTCTTTGGAATGAAAGACAAGAACGAAAACAACAACAACAACAACAACAACAACAACAACAACAACATATATGTACATGTTATCTGATCAGGTGTTCTATAGCTCCTTTGACTGAATTATAGCCTAAAATCGTTTTTGGCTCCGTATCAGCCCTGTCACTGTTTCCATATCATTGTTGAGAGTGCTCATAAGTACAACATTCTCATTTCCCTTGGGAATATAATTGACCACAGTAGAGTCATTTGTGAAATAAATTCAAAAGTTATGAACCTTCTCGTTGGTCATATTTTGTGCAAGCTTTGGTTTATTTTTCCATATGGTTTCTAACATTGTCAGTTTCCTCTTCAGGAGCAGCTGTCCCAAATTTTATGGTCGTAAAGTTACCGCATGTTACATTCCCATCTTGCAAATCAGAGAGGAGCTCATCAACTATTCTCATTCCCAGATTTTTTTTTGTACCGTTCTGCTCTGTATAAACTGGGCTTTCAGTACATATGAAGATTTGCTGTCACACAGAGTCCATACTTCGACCCAGTATTTTGTCAGTTTGCTTGGGATGTACTGCTTGAATGGACAGGAGCCTATGAATGCTACTAACTGCTTATCAATAGTCACATTTTCTCCTGTGTAATACAGTTTTGGGAAGGACTTCAAACCACTTCTCGCAGATACTACAAACTGCAGCAAGTTTATCAGTACGTCATCATCTTACCGAATCGCAAAACACATCATATTTTACAGATTGTTTCTAGGGACATGGTTGCTTGAAATATGTTTTGCCCAATTCCCTTATCCCACAAACGTTTTGTGGACTCCCCATGTGATTATTATACACACTCAAGGAATATGTGTCCTACATACACGTGAAAAACAGAATCATCGATGTTTGTTCATTGTTGACCATAAACTCATTGGCCTTTAATACTTGAAACCTCTAACTATTTCATTCTTAAGTGCTGTACAAAATACTACTTCAAATGAACATCAATTATTCTGCTGCTTGAATATCTGGTTACTCCAGGGGTAATCCAATGACGTTCAAAGCAGGTGAGAGGTTGTGTTGAGCTGTTGGTTGCAACTGTCATTCTGAATTCCCATTTTTTCGAAACAGAAAATTGTAAACTGATTTCAAACAAGCCGTGGACTGTTGTCACTGTCACAAGAACACTCACTTTCAGCTGCATTACTGACATGATCCTACACTTGTTAAGGTATTTACTAATCCTTCTAACTCAGCATCAGTGAACGGCATAATCACCATACTGTCCAAATTCAGACCGATCACAAATGATAGATAATTCAAATTTCTATTCAAACTGAGCAGAAACAATGGATAACTAACAGTTTACAAGTGCTAACGACAAGTCCATTATTGTAGACACAGAGCCTCTGTTGAATGCTGAGAATAAGTATGAACAATGAAAGTCATTATTAGTACAAAATATAATAGAAAATCAGAAAGTATTTGATGTTACAGTAATCATATTTATGTCGGGTCACTGTGAAACAAATGATACATATGCAACTATTAAAGTTTATGATGAAATAGCTTAAAATATTTAAAAACTTTTCTGAACACATACTGCTCTTGCATTTTCAGACAAGGTCATGAAATTTCATGACGTTATATTGATATTTATATAACAAGAAGGAAAACCATTTTGGGTCCAATAGACCTGAACAGAACAGCACGATTAATTCAATGCAAATTTTTCAAACAATGGGTAGTGAGTTACTTAACTTTGAGGTGTCGTAATTGTTATAACCTTTAATCACAATAATTGCGTGGATTTTCACACTCTCTCTTAGAAACAATAGCTGATCACATGATTACAACTCAGTCTCTCGTATTCGACTGCTGTGCCGTGACATGCGGCCGGTGCCGTTTGTAGCTAGGTGGTGCTCCCGCGCTCATCCGATTTGCGGAGCGCCTCTATCGCCGTTTGTGCGTACTGTCGTGGCGGCACTGTTAAATGTCGTGGCACTATCACAACACTTTTCCCCCCTTGAAAAAAATAAACACTCACTTCCTTGGAGACATGGACAGCGCAGAGACATCCATGGCCTCTTGTGAGGCCCCGAGGAGATCCCGCGCAGAGACACGAGAGTATGGTCGAAAATGTCCAGGACGGAAGCTCGTGCGTGGAACGTGCCTCCTGGATGAGATGATGGGTGAAAACTCCGGAGCAGCATCCATAGGTGTCATTGACCTGGAAGTGTGCTCCAGCGAGATGGGTCCCGGAGAAGGCGGCGTCGCGACTGGGGCCGGTTCCGGAGTACTTGGAAGCGGCAGCGACGGCGGCTGCATCAACACGGACGGTAGATCGGCAGCAGTGACAGGACTGGCGTCTCGAGCTGGTGGAGGCGAAGGATGGGGCGGTGGCACAGGCGTGGCCACCACTCGTGGGCGCATCTGGTCGTAATGGCGAACAACCGTGCCGTCGCCCGTACGGATTTCACAAAGCCGGCGACCGCGAAGAGCCTTGACCACCCCTGGAATCCATTTAGGGCGAGATCCATACCCTCGTGCCCACACGTCGGCGCCCACCGAGTATTTTCCCGCACTAGGGGACACAGTACAAGGCCTGACAGGGTGAAGCAGGTGCAGTAGAGTGCGCGGTTGGCGGCCATGCAAGAGTTCAGCAGGGCTGCGATCACCCAGAGGCGTGAAGCGATAAGAACTCAGAAATTGCAGCAGGGTGTCATCAGTGGAAAAATCACTAAGGAATTTTTTCATCTGGCATTTGAAAGTGCGGACAAGGCGCTCGACCTCCCCATTCGATTGCGGATGGAAGGGAGGTGCGGTAACATGATGAATCCCTTGTCCAGTACAAAAATCACGGAAGGCCTGCGAAGAGAACTGAGGGCCATTGTCCGTGACGATTGTGGATGGAAGACCTTCTAGCGCAAAGATTTTGGACAAAGCCAGCGTCGTCGCCGCAGTGGTGGGCGACGGACATCTAACAACAAATGGAAACTTCGAGAAGGCGTCAATCAACAGTAGCCAATAAGTACCGAGGAAGGGGCCAGCAAAGTCGGCGTGCACCCGTTCCCATGGCTGAGCTGGATCAGGCCACGGAGAGGGCATTGTACGAGGTGCCGCCAGTTGTTGAGCACACTGGCCACATGCAGCAACCATATGGGCGATGTCCGAATCAATGCCGGGCCAATAAACGTGCCTGCGGGCCAGGGACTTAGTCCGAGAAATACCCCAATGGCCTCCGTGCAACAGTTTGAGAACATCTTTGCGAAGAGAGGCTGGCACCACGACCCGTGGAGATGCGCCATCCGTGGCCAGAAGAACAACACCATCACGAACAGACAGACGAAGGCGCAAGGCATGGTAGTTGCGAAGGGGATCCGATGCCCGGCCTCGGTCCTGTCCGGCCAACCTCGTTGAACAAAACCGATCACCCGACGCAGGACCGGGTCCCGCGCAGTAGCTGACGCGACCTGCGAACCTGTAAGTGGAAAACCCTCGACTGCACGACGTTCTTCCTCATCAATCTGGAAACAGAGGAGTTCATCACAATCGAAAACAGGGTCGGGGCCCATCGGCAATCGCGACAATGCATCCGCGTTTGCGTGCTGGGCCGTGGGGCGATAGTGAATCTCATAATGAAAACGAGACAAGTATAAGGCCCAACGTTGCAGGCGGTGAGCTGCCTTATCCGGAAGTGACGCCGAGGGGCTGAACAGAGAGACCAGCGGTTTGTGGTCGGTGATGAGGTGAAACTTAGAACCATACAAAAAAACGCTGAACTTTTTTAGAGCATAAATGATAGCGAGCACCTCCTTTTCGATTTGAGAGTAACGCCGTTGCGCCTCGTTGAGGGTCTTGGAAGCATAGGCAATGGGTCGTTCCGACCCATCCTCATACCGATGGGCGAGAACAGCCCCTAGGCCATACTGTGACGCGTCAGTCGCCAGAACCAAGTGCTGACCCAGACGGAATGTGGCAAGACAAGGCGCCGACTGCAGATGAGCCTTCAGGCGGACAAAAGCCTGCTCACACCCGTCGGACCAACAGAAGGGGACGTTTTTGCGTAACAGCTGATGCAGAGGATAAGCTACCCCTGCTGCGGATGGAATGAATTTGTGATAATAAGCAATCTTGCCTAGAAACGCCTGAAGTTCTTTGACCGTAGACGGCCGGGGTAGAGCGTTAATGGCCGCAACGTGCTCACGGAGAGGGCGTATGCCCTCACGGGACAAGTGGAAACCAAGATACTCAATGGAGGGTTGGAAGAACTGTGACTTGTCCAGATTGCACCTCAACCCAGCCGAATGCAAAACCCGAAACAGTGAACGTAAATTACGAAGGTGCTCCGCAGTGGAGACTCCCGTGACAACAATGTCATCCAGATAGTTTATGCAGCCGGGAACGGAAGCCGTGAGCTGTTCCAAAAACCGCTGAAAAATGGCCGGTGCGCTAGCGACGCCAAATGGTAATCGCTGGTACTGATACAACCCACAAGGAGCTGTTGATAACGAGAAATTCCTTGGAAGGAGCGTCCAACGGCAACTGATGGTACGCCTCCGATAAGTCAAGTTTGGAAAAGAACTGGCCCCCAGCGAGCTTGGTAAAGAACTCCTCAGGACGAGGAAGAGGATAAGTGTCAATGACGCTCTGAGCGTTGACAGTGGCTTTAAAGTCACCACACTATCGCAGACTCCCGTTTGGTTTAGAAACCACCACGATCGGCGATGCCCATTCGCTGGAGGTAACCGGAAGGAGAATCCCTGAAGCTGTTAACCTGTCTAGCTCAGCCTTGACAGGTGCACGCAACGCCACCGGAATAGGGCGTGCCCGGAAAAACTTAGGGCGAGCCATAGGTTTAAGAGTAATGTGGGCTGCAAAATCCTTGGCACAACCCAGACCAGCAGAGAACACGGACGAAAATTCACAACACAATCCATCCAGCTGTTGATACGGAATGTCCTCAGATATGAGGTGCACATCATCATCAATGGAGAACCCGAACAACTGGAAAGCATCATAACCGAACAGGTTTTCAGTGCCCGCATGATCCACCACATAAAACGTGAGGGGCCGAACAACAGACTTGTAGGCAGTGGAAGCATCAAACTGGCCCATGATAGGAATTTTCTGCTGATTATAAGTCCTCAGAGTCCTGGAGACAAAGGAGGGGAGCCCAACGCCAAATACGTGCGAGAATTAATGAGAGTTACTGCAGAGCCAGTGTCCACTTGCATGCGGATGTCTTTATTCAGAACACGAACAGTAACAAACAACTTATTTGTTTGAGAAAGCACACAGTGAACATCCATGTCCGACGCCTCGTCCTTGTCGACAGGAACTTTATGGGACTGACACACAGAAGCAATGTGGCCTTTTTTCCTACATGAATTACACGTGGCCCAATGTTTTGGACACGCTGCCCTGTCGTGCTGTACGAAACAACGGGGGCAAGAAGGAAGCGCGGAACGAACCGGCTTCTGTGGTTGCTGGTTTCGCTGCGAGCGTTGCGGCCCAACGCGACGTTGTTTACGCGAGTGAACCGCCACCACATCTTCGTTCTCCTGTGCAACAGGCAAATTGTCCTTGTCGAGAGTTGACTGTACAACGCCTACATCACACCACGCGTCTATTTGCGCGCCAGCAGCGTGAGACACTTCAAAGGATTGAGCGATGCTTAGAACTTCCGACAACGACGGGTTTGGCAGTTGTAGGGCACGTTGCCGAACTTCTTTATCAGGAGCAAGCCGTAGAATAGCATCCCTAACCATTGAATCAGCATAAGACTCGTGATGAGTGTCCGTGACAAATTGACATTTCCTACTCAGGCCGTGTAGTTCCGCCGCCCAAGCCCGGTAAGATTGATGGGGCTGTTTACGACACCGGTACAACGCCACGCGGGCGGCAACGACGTGGGTGTTTGTTCGATAATAGGCAGACAATAAGTCACACATTTCTTGGAAGGACAGGGAGGCTGGTTCCCGCAGAGGGGCTAGCTGAGATAGCAGCTGATAGACCCGAGGGGAAATCCAAGATAGAAATAACGACTTACACATAGGAGCATCGACAACGCCGAAAGCCAAGAAGTGTTGCCGCAAACGCTTCTCATAATTCTCCCAGTCTTCAGCGGCCTCGTCGTAAGGAGGGAATGGAGGCGGAGAAGAGGAAGACAGACGATGAGTAAGCGACGTCGACAACGCCTGAATCGCTGCCGTCAGCTGTGTTTGTTGTTCAATGAGCGCTTGCATAAGCTGTTCCATGTCTGCCCCGTCACGAACACGCAAATCCACAACGCGGTGAAAATATCCCATCCTCGTCGCCAAAAAGTGTTATAACCTTTAATCACAATAATTGCGTGGATTTTCACACTCTCTCTTAGAAACAGTAGCTGATCACATGATTACAACTCAGTCTCTCGTATTCGACTGCTGTGCCGTGACATGCGGCCGGTACCGTTCGTAGCTAGGTGGCACTCCCGCGCTCATCCGATTTGCGGAGCGCCTCTATCGCCGTTTGTGCGTACTGTCGTGGCGGCACTGTTAAATGTCGTGGCACTATCACAACAGTAATAAATATGACCAATAACAAAATAAATACCATCAGGCAGTGATACATATAATTTGAATGAATCAAATTTGTTTGACCAATAGTTTCTCTGCCTTCGCACAAGAACAGCTGCATACAAAGAAAAAAAAACATACAAATCCAAAATACATTATATATTATTTTTTATGCTACAAATAAAACGTTTTTCGAAAAGACTACTTCAGCAGCTTAACCCATTACATGCCAAAACTTTATTATCTTTTCAACATTTTTCGACTTTAGTGTGACACCCTGAATAATAAATGAAAGAAAAAGGTGTTTGGAAAAAAGATTCTATATCTTAGTTCAAAAACTATACACTTTTCATTTTTGGTATGGTTGCAAAATTAGCTATCAAACATAAAGTGTTAATGACAATGAAGAGAACTATAAAAACTTCATGAACAAAATAAAAACAGTGTTTGTAATATTATACTGTCTCTCTTCAGTCTGAAATGAAACAAAACACGTGTCATGTACACCAATTTTGCACCTATCACAAATTTTTGTCTTTTTTTTATTTGCAGTATGCACATCTCTTCTGTGGTTTACTAGACACAATAATGTGGTTTCCTGGATCTAGTCATACATCTCTGTTCACCATACATCACAACAGTTTGCTTGCTTGAGATCCTCTATATTTCAGCATTGATCCTGTTTTCTTTGAAATTTACATCTCTATTCTCCTTTGAACATTCAAAAGTGAGAGCTTCTCATTTGGGTTATCAGTTTGATATGCACGCCATGGGTTTACTATGTGGAAATCAGTCCTCTGGATAAATAATGTCCACCACTACTTCTTTTATTTTGTCCTCAGTATTCATCAGGTACATATTTTCACTTTTGCTTGTGTGCCATTAGATGTAGCAATCAACAGTAGAATTTTTCATCTCTTTGAGTAGAAGTACTGAACTAGGATAGTAAATTTGTCTTGTGCTTTGTTTTCTATTTTATCCCTTGACATATAAATTGATTTCATTTTCAAGAGAGGAAGAATATTTTACTATGTTAGGTGAACTATTCATAATTAATTAGCTTCCAGTTTTATGAAATGTAATGTTTCGCCTTTAAACTGCTCCAAAATACTAAAAGAAAATTAACAAGAGAGGTAGTTTTAACATTTTATTGTTATTTAGTTTAAATATATGATCAGATAAATTCCTTGTGTGTCACACGTCTACACATCGCATATATAACAAAATGCTAAACAGAACATACCCTCGGGTATAGGGCTAAGAAAATGCAGAGTACACATGATATTTTTCTTGTATTACAGTTTTGATGACTTACAAGGAGGGCGCCATTGCTGGGTTGTTTATGTTAAGTACAGTTATTTATTTTTCTGGGGATCCTGTTGTTGGACCAAGAACTTTTGGTGAGTTTTCTGGTTTCTTTTTTAAATTTCAAAAAACTTTTTGGCATTTAAAAAGAAAACCTGTAATGGGACACTACTATTGATAGTGGTATGATGTAGTAACTCTCCCATGAGACACAGACTTATAGAAGGCACCTTCAGTGACAGGCAAAAAGGTTTGCATGCTCCAGTGAAGTCTAGGGCGATGCTGACAGTAGGGTAGTATAGCTGCTGGCAGGGTCACACAAAACAGACAGGCCTCAACAGAGCAGTCAGAGGAATTGTGTCTCTCATAATGCATTGGGGGGGGGGGGGGGGGGGGGTGTCTAAGGCAAAGGAAAGCCAACTTTCCGAAGTAGTAAAACCCTGGGAAAATCCTGGTCCTCCAGGTTGGGATTGGGCATGGAGCTAACAACTCCATCTCCTAAAATGGAATTGTTGCAGATAACACACACTAGCACATATAAATTACAGGATAATGACAAGGCAAAGAAAAAGGTTAACAAGAAGGAAAATGGATAATACGATAGTCGTATTGAGGAAAAGGTGGCTTACAGATCAGGAGGAGGACCTCAAAGCAATGGGCATCAGGAATTGGAAAAGGAAGGTGACGAAGAGAGAAAAATGGAGGCAGGTGACAAAGGAGGCTAAGGTTCAGCATTATTTGAACAGCTATAAAAAGGCTAAATGGTCAGTTATAACATATACGATTAATTCAGAAAGCGGTACAGCAAAGGCAAACCTAAATGTGAAAGTGGAATACATTTAACTGTTAACACAAGAATGGTTGTGTCTAGGCATTCTCAGGAAGTGTGCTACTTGCAAAAAGTCAAACGAAATAAAATAATCAGAGCTCTTATCATTTCAAAGCAAATTTTTTCCAACTACAATCTTGAGGAACTGTACTATTCATAAAGCAATAAAGACACATTTTTGTACTGGGCAATGTAGTCAAATTTAGGTTACAACGAAGCATGTTCTCTCTGTTTACCTGATGTGTGTGTGGTTTTTTTTTTTTTTTTAAGCCATTTGCTTTAAACACCCTTCACTTCCTATTAAATTCATTCTTATGTGACTTAGCTTGTTGTGTATGTTTCTTTTCCTGAAGGTGTATTTTCTTCTTTCCTCAATCTGTTGATATATTTCTCCTGTTATCCAAGATTTCTTTGTAGTTACTTATCTTGTACCTACATTTGTTTGTCTGTAATGCTTCTACAACTGCCCTTTTTAATACTTTCTATCACTGTTCAAATTAACTATTGCTTTGTGTCCATTACCACAGTATCTGTGGCACTGTAAAACTTACAATATACAACTATTACATGTACTAAGGAGCCAAAACATGACGACCACCTGCTTAATAGCTTGTTTGTCTGTCTTTGGAACAAAATACACACCTGATTCTGCAAACCAGGGATCCGACAGTTTGTTGGTAGGTTAGTGCAGGTATGTGGCATTAGATGTCTAAGCACAGGTCATGCAATCCACATAAATAGCAGGCCACTGATTAGCACACCTGGTGATGGCGTCCCACAGTGACTCAATACGATTTACATCAGGTGAATTTTTATGCCAAGACCTCAATGTGTGTTCACTATAATGCTTCTCAAACCACTGTAGGATGGTTCTGTCTCCAAGACATGGACAATTATACTGCTGAAGAATGATATCACCATTGGGGAATGCATCAAGCATAAAGGGATGCAGTTGGTTCACAGTTTCAGCGTGTCTTCGATTACTATCACAGGTCTCATGCAAGTGCAGAAGAATGTCTCCCATAACATAAAACCATTCCCAGCAGCCTGCGTCCGTGGCGTGCTCCACGTTTCAAGCTGCCACACACCTTGATTGGTTGGTTTGTGGGATTGAAGGGACCAGACTGCTACGGACATCAGTCCCTTTTCCCAAAACTTCAAACACCCACACAGAATAAAAACGAACAATGGATATGACAACAGATGACACAGGACAAGAAAGACGCAGACAGAGACCAGACAAAAGAAATTAAAATAACACAGAGTGTGACAGTGGTTGGCCGACTATAGAGACAAAAAAGAAAAAGGCAACCACCTAGAAACACACTTTAAAAAAAAAAAAAGTCTAAAATCGTAGGCCAAAGGACAGACTCAAAACAAAAAAATGACAAACACTCAGATTAAGTGATAAAAAAACCCTGCCCGAATAAAACACAAAAGTAAGCCTGCCAGGGCAGTGTCATCTGTTAAAAGGGCAGGGAGTGTACCAGGCAGCGCAAATGTCTGCCTGACCACAGCTAAAAGGGGACACTCCAACAAAATGTGGACCACTGTCAAAACAGATCCGCAGCAACTCAGAGGTGGGTTCTCACAGCGCAGTAAGTGGCCGTGCGTCATCTGTGTGTGCCCAATGCGCAGCCGGCAGACGACAACAGACTCCTTGCAAGAGATCTGCAAGGAGAACCGCCACGCACCGGTAGCCTCCTTGATGACCCAAAGTTTGTTTGGTGAAGGCAGGGTGCGCCACTTTTCACCCCAGGTGCGAAGCACATTTTGCCGCAAAACGGCCCTGAGGTCACTCTCCAAAAGCCCAATTGATAAGGCTGGTGCACTGACAGCCTGTTTGGCTAGCATGTCAATGCATTCATTGCCCAGGATGCCGACACGACCAGCGGTCCACACAAAGACCCCAGAGCGGCCGCAACGGGCATGAGTATGGAGGGACTCCTGGACAGCCATCACCAGACGAGAGCAAAGGAAACACTGGTCGATAGCTCGTAAACCGCTCAGGGAGTCACTACAGATAACGAAGGATTCACCTGAGCAGGAGCAGATATACTCTAGGGCACAAGAGATGGCGACCAGCTCAGCAGTGAAAACACTGTAGCCAGACGGCAATGAGTGTTGTTCGTAATGGCCCCTAGAGCGAGAGCTTAACCGGCACGACCAGCAACCATCGAACCGTCAGTGTAGACAACATCAGAGCCCTGATACGTGGCAAGGATGGAAACAAAGTGGGGGCAGAAGGCCTCAGGAGGGACCGAGTTCTTCGGGCCCTGTGCCAATTTGAGCCAAAGGCATGGGCGGGGCACACACCACGGGGGTGTACACAGAGGGGCGCAGAAAAGAGGTGGAAGAGAGAAAACCCCAAGCCCGGAGAAAAGCTCTCTGACACGAACTGCAATCATACAACCCAACCAGGACCGACGTTATGGGAGATGGACGACAGACTGAGGGAACAGGAGATGATAGTTGGGATGCTCAGGCAAGCTACAAACGTGTGTAGCATAAGTGGCCAGTAAACGTTGGCGCCATAACTGCAGTGGAGGGACACCTGCCTCCACAAGTATGCTGCTTACAGGGCTGGTCCGGAAAGCTCCAGTGGCAAGTCTCATCCCGCTGTGAAGGATGGGGTCCAGCACCTGCAACGCAGAAGGGGATGCTGAACCATAAGCCAGGCTCCGATAATCCAGACGGGACTGAATTAATGCCTGGTAGAGCAGTAAGAGGGTAGACTGGTTGGCTCCCCAGCTGGTGTGGCTCAAGCAACGCAGAGCATTAAGATGTCGCCAACACATCTGTTTAAGCTGCCAAATGTGAGGGAGCCAAGTCAATCAGGCATCAAAAACCACACCCAAAAACCAATGGGTCTCCACCACAGCAAGAGGTTCACTGTCAAGATAAAGCCTTGGCTCAGGGTGAACAGTGCATCGCCGGCAGAAATGGATAACGCAGGTCTTGGCAGCCAAAAACTGGAAGCCATGCACTACAGCCCAAGACTGCACCTTGCAGATAGCGCCCTGCAGCTGACATTCAGCAGCTGCAATGCCAGTGGAGATAGTAGAGGCAGAAGTCGTCAGCATACAAGGACACTGAGACAGACATTCCCACCGCCGCAGCAAGCCCATTAATTGCAATTAAAACTGACACTTAAAACTGAGCCCTGCGGTACCCCATTCTCCTGAACTCGGGGGGAACTATAGGAGGTCGCAACTTGCACGCGGAAGGTACGATGCGAAGGAAAATTTCTGTATGAAAATCGGCAGCGGACCCCGAAGACCCCAACCATGAAGCGTAGAGAGGATGTGATGTTGCCATTTCGTATCGTATGCCTTCTGCACGTCAAAAAAGACAGCAACAAGGTGCTGACGGCAGGCAAAGGCTGTACGGATGTCAGACTCCAGGCTCACCAGATTATCGGCGGCAGAGCGGCCCTTACGGAACCCACCCTGAGACGGAACCGGAAGGCCCTGAGGCTCGAGTACCCAACTCAGCCACTGGCTCACCATGCATTCGATCAACTTGCAAAGAACGTTGGTGAGGCTAATGGAGCGGCAGCTGTCCACCTCCAGTGGATTCTTGCGAGGTTTCAAAACTGGGATTACGATGCTTTCCTGCCATTGCGATGGGAACTCACCCTCAACCCAGATACGGTTTAAAAGTGTAGGAGGCATTGCTGGCAGTCCGCCGAGACTTGTTTGAGCATCTGACAGTGGATGCGATCTGGCCCAGGAGCCGTATCAGGGCAAGCGGCTAGGGCACTTTGGAATTCAAACTCACTGAATGGAACATTGTAGGATTCAGGTTGGCGTGTGTGAAAGGAAAGGCTCTGACGTTCCAACCGCTCTTTCATGGAGCGGAAGGCCAGTGGGTAATTTGCAGAAGCGGAACTCAGAGCAAAATGCTCTGCCAAGCAGTTTGCAATTATGGCAGAGTCAGTACAAACTGCTCCATTCAGTGAGAGCGCAGGGACGCTGACAGGGGTCCTATAACCATGGAGGCACCTAATCTTGGCCCAAATCTGCGATGGAGAGATATGGAAGACAATGGTTGAGACATACCTTTCCCAGCACTCCTGCCTGTGTTGGCGAACGATACAGCGGGCCCGCGCCCGAAGCCATTTAAAGGCGATGAGGTGTTCTAATGAGGGATGTCGCTTGTGACACTGGAGCACCCGCCGGCGATCTTTAATCGCCTCAGTGATCTCAGGCGACCACCAAGGCACAGTCCTCCGCCGAGGAGACCCAGAAGAATGGGAAACGGCAGGTTCTGCGGCAGTAACGATGCTGGTGGTGACTGAGTCAAGCACCGCATCAATGGCTTCATTGGAAAGAGGCTCAATAGTGACAATGGAGGAGAACAAGTCCCAGTCAGCTTTATTCATAGCCCATCTGCAGGGGCGCCCAGAAGAGTGACGCTGTGGCAGTGAAAGAAAGATCGGAAAGTGGTCACTACCACACAAGTCGTCATGCACACTCCATTGGACAGACAGTAAGAGACCAGGGCTGCAGATCGAAAAGTCGATAGCTGAGTACATGCCATGGGCCACACTGAAATGTGTGAAGGCTCTATCATTTAAAACGGAAAAGTTGAGCTGCGCCAATACACGCTCAACGGTGCTGCCTCTGTCCGTTGTCACTGATCCACCACACAGAGGGTTATGGGCTTTCAAGTTGCCCAGTAACAGAAAAGGTGGTGGCAATTGGGCTATCAGCGCAGCCAGGACATGCTGCGGGACATCACCATCCGGTGGAAGATAAAGACTGCAGACAGTAACAGCCTGAGGCGTCAACACCCGAACAGGAACAGACTCTAAAGGTGTTTGTAGAGGGACAGACTCGCTGTGAAGAGAGAGGAGGACGTAAATGCAGACGCCACCATATACCCTCTCAAAAGCTGCCCGGTTCTTATAATAAGCCCGATAGCCACAGAGGGCGGGGGTCGCATCGCTGGAAACCAAGTTTTTTGAAGAGCAATGCAGAAGAAAGGGCGAAGGCTGAGAAGTTGTCGGAGCTCAGCAAGATGGTGGAAGAAACCGCTGCAGTTCCACTGGAGGATGACACTGTTCATGGCTGAGAAAGGCATGAAGGGACTGAGGAGGCAAATTATGTTGCTGGGTCACCTGCTGCCACTGATTTAGAGTGCCAACAGGAGCGACATCCATCATGTCTAAGTGACCGGCGAGATCAAAGTCCTCGGCGGACGCAAGAATCTCCATCTCATCCTCAGACGTAAAGCTTGTAGGTAGCAGTGAAGTAGGTGCCACCGCAGGTGCCTTGCTCTTAGGCAGGGGCGGGCAAACGTTCCATGCGGCTCATGAGCGCACAGTGCTGCATGTGTGCTGCCCGCATGCAATCGTCGACTGGGGCAGTAGTGACAGCCGGCAGGTTGCGGCACTGTAATGCCGGGCTAAGCTGCAACGTTGATACGTAGCGACCACTACATAGTGAACGTTGTATTTCAAGAACCGGAAAATACAGAGTGAAACAAGGAAAGGGAGAAGTGGAGATTTGCTATCTTTTAAAAAGTACTGGGAGAATCATTTCTTCTTTGTGCAAAAACGTGAAAATTCGAAATGTTTAATATGTGGCAGTATTCTTGCTGGTCAGCGCTGGGTATTGAAGGCCATTATAACAATTTTCACAAGGACGAGTACAGTTTATTGTCGGATTCTGAGCGGATGGGGAAATTGACTGAGCTTAAGAAGAGTGATCTGATGATACTAGATGAATCTGTTGTAGTTGTTGTGGTCACGAGAGATCTGCGACCTCATTTCATCACGTCTCTCATCTAACTGATTTAACATTTTATGGAGCACTGTTTTCAGTTTTTCAGGATGACAACAATAGTAGCCCAGTTGTACGTACAAGTTATAAGATTGTGCTTATTATAGCGAGAGCTGGAAAACCATTTGCTGAATTAGTAAGTGTCGGTTAAGAGCAAACATCAGTGATGAAAATTTAAGTAACTGTTTGCGTTTGTCTGTATGTAGAACTTTTGTTCCACTCCACCTGTGATAAATAAATAAAACGTATCGTAGGTAATAGGTATTCTTTCAAAACATGACATCTTCCAAGCACTCCTACTAATCTTATTCCTTCAGTCAATAAAGCAAGCTAGGAAACAAAATGCATTGCACAGGAAGGAGCGGACAAAAGGTATGGTGGGGAGGGGAGATAAGCGGGTGGCCAGCTTGCCCCTGTGTGCACGCAGAACACCTGTGCAAGTGCACTGCACACGTGCAGGATTCCTGCCCCGCCCCTGGTCTTAGGGGTCTTCAATTCCGCTTTCTCGCACTGTTCCTTTGGTTGCCCTTGCTGGGAGGGCTTTTTTGAGTCAGTCTCCTGGACCAAAGATGATCGCAAAGCTCGACGACCAGCGACCTGTGGCTTCTGCAGCCACTGGTGGGTGTCTACTGTGCCGCTGGTAGGAATCTGGTAAGGGAGTGACCCAAGGGATCCCTTCCTAGCGAGAGAAGCCGAAGAAGACTTATGCTTCTCAGACTTAGAAGTGGGGACTGGTGTCCTCAGGGGGTGCTGCTCCTGAGATAGGTGGTGTGGAAGCAACAGAGAGAGAAGTGGTCCGCACCATCAAGGTGGCAGGTGTGGTCTTCTGGCTGTGAGAGCTGACTGTATGTGGTACAGCTATGGGAACTGTAGCAGAAGTGACAGTGGTGGCATAAGATGACGTCATGAGTACTGGATAAAGTCATTCAAATTTCCGCTTAGCCTCAGTGTAGGTCAGTCGGTCCAGGGTATTTTATTTCATTATTTTCCGTTCCTTCTGTAGAATCTTACAGGCCGGCAAGCAAGGGGGATGGTGCTCTCCGCAGTTGACACAGATGGGAGGCGGGGCACATGGAGTATCAGGATGGGATGGACAACCATAATCGCGACATATGAGGCTGGAAGCACAGTGGGAAGACATAAGGCCGAACTTCCAACACTTGAAGCACCGCATCGGGGGAGGTATATATCACCTGACATCACAGCGGTAGACCATCACCTTGACCTTCTCAGGTAATGTGTCACACTCTAAGGCCAAGATGAAGGCACCGGTGGCAACTTTATGATCCCTCGGACCCCGGTGGACGCGCCAGACAAAATGGACACCTCGTCGCTCTAAGTTGTCGTGCAGATCGTCATCGGACTGTAAAAGAAGATCCCTGTGGAAAATAATGCCCTGGACCATATTTAAGCTTTTATGGGGGGTGATAGTAACAGAAACATCCCCCAGCTTCTTACAAGCCAGCAAGGCTCGTGACTTGGCAGAGGATGCTGTTTTTATCAAGACTGACCCTGACAGCATTTTGGACAAGCCCTCCACCTCCTTGAACTTGTCCTCTAAATGCTCTACAAAGAACTGAGGCTTCACGGACACAAAAGATTCCCTGTCAGTTCTGGTACCGGGGCGAATACGTTTTGCTGTGATTAATAGCCTTTTGTTCCCCCCATGGTGTGACCAGGGAGGGGAACGATTTGAGGTCATACACATTAGCTTTAAAGTGAGCCCTCAAACGCTCAGAGACTGCTGGTGGCTGGCCACCAGCATGAGATAATGTGCCACGCTTCATTGCATGTCATCCACCATGATGCCACCTACTCCAACCAAGGGCCCTCCCCACGAGCGCCATCCAGCCACAGCAAGGGCCAAATGGCAGGATGGCCATTTCCGGGTGTCCTGATGCCCCAGGGAGATGGGCATCTACTCCTTGGCACACGTGGGGAGTTAACGACGCAGGCAACAGTAGAGCGATCCATGTGTTGTCAGGGAGCTACAACCAACAGGGTACATGGTGGCGCCACAACAACGGACTGATTACCATGCCTCCGCAAAAAGCAACACTGCACAGTGCATAGTGGAAATTGCACCCAGAAACGTATCCTTGCCCAAGAGATGGAGAACGAGCGGGACAGCAATGCGACAATGATAAAGCCGGCTAGAGGTCTCAATGCACGATGGACAAAATGCACCATGTAAGGCGCCCTTCCCCAATTGGCTCGCTCTGCGGAAGAATTTGGAAAGATGGAGGTCAAACCCGAGAGGGGACCATCATATATAGGCCAAAACATTTGAGACTCCTTTTAGTCACCTCTTACAACAGGCATGAATACCGCGGGCCTATTCTAACCTCCTAACCTGCAGGGGGTCCACTCACCTTGGTGATGACATATGTGGAGATGACCAGCAACCTAGTGCAGCAAAAATGTAATTCACCCAAAGTTCTGACATGTTTCTACTGATCGACGGCTGAATCCCAATGGTCCTGTACCCACTGCAATCGTAACTGATGATGTTGGTCAGCATGTGAACACGTAGAAGTATTATGTAGTGGAGCTCCATGTTAAACAATGTGAGACACTGGCATTTATACCTGAACTATTGTTATTTACAATGGATTGTTGTTGGTTCTGATGAGATTAATCCTATCACTAAACTGTCCACAGTAATCCACTCTGTCTTAGCTTCACATTCATAACGAATCATTTTATGCTGCTGCTGCTGCTGCTGCTGCTATCGACCTATATTTATATGACCAAAAATCCTGATCATCTTACCATTTCTCTTCACTGATTTCTACAGTATCTAGACTGCCTCTGCACTTCCTTTCCAAGTTCTCTACCACATAGACTTCTGACATTCCACACCCCCCAACAATGTTACAGTGGCACAAATTTTTCCATCTTTTCCTCATGGTCATAACCTCCTTGGTAGCCCTCCTGGATAACTGAAGAACCACTAATGCAAAATCTTTTGCCAATGGACAGATCATCATGATACCTTCCCAATTAAAGCTATGCTATGCTATGCTATGTATGCTATACAATATCATACCATACCACAGCAGTGAATTGTTAAACAAACTCCTTCCATTGTTTAAATTCTGCCTTTTTTTAATTCTTTAATACTTACATTTTTTGAATGAATGAAACTGGACTTGTGTGTAATAAGGTTAATTCTTTCTACCCTAGTGTCCAGTTTTACTGTGCATCTTACTAGTCTGTGACCATTAGAAATCCTGTTCCGATTTAAAGCTGAAATATCTTGCATAAATTGTTTATTATTTGGCAGCAAGTACCTAGTCTCATTTTTAATTCAGCTTGCTTCTTTCCATGTCTATTTCCAGCCTACATTTTCCCTGAAAAAAATCATTTACTATGTATGTTCAGTTTTTCCTCATAAAATTCCAGTATCATATGTCCCTTCTTGTTCCTCATATCAAAACAGATGTTATCTAACAAACAGTAATTTTGTAGCTTTGTTTCCAACTTTTGCATTTAAGTCATCCATTAATCTTGTTTACAATGTCTTGCAATTCCTCATAAATTCCCGAGTGCCGGAGACAGTGGTTATGTATGAGACAGTTGTAAGCCAAAAGCTTAAATGTACAGCAGTCTTTTCTTTGATACAAGGTCTTCTGTATATGGCGACTGGCAATCTACCCTTTCATAATACTGTTACTCAATCCTGGATTTTCCACTGTTCATCTGAATCTTTGGTAGTTATAATCACTGTCACACAATAGTAGTCTTGTCTTGCAACAGTTATGTACGCCATTGTCAGCTTAGACACAACTACTCTTGATACTGTTAACAAACAAGCTGTCTTCAATTAATTCATTCTACGAAACTGCACTTCAATCTATAGCGCTCATGAGTACTATCTTATCACAGTTTTCTCCAAGTGATAAACTGCAACAAGCAATTAATTCATTGCCTGAAAGAAAAAGTGAAACAACCAGAAGATATGGTCAGATGTCATATAACTTTGTGCACATACACATCACCAACAGAAATTTAAACAATTAAAAGTTGCAATTCTCTGTGACAGGTAGAATAATCACCAGATTGCAATACTGCTGTTCATGTTTAGTGTTGTTACTAAGCCTGGTAGGCTATATGTAATTGGCATGAACAGAGTGAGATGTTAAGTGAACATTGTGACTGACATGGAGATGCCACTTCTAAGAAGCAGCATTATCAGTAGTTCCTTTGACCAGCTGGTCAAATCTACAATATCCAGATTTGTGGGCCATTTGGAGGTGACAATGATGATGGACTGCATGGGACGTAAGAGCATGCAGATTCTGGTCAACCACGTCTGACCACCATAATGAAGCATTGCTGCACTGTGCACCAAGCATGTAGTGCATAATGCTGCACCCTTGGTCTGAGACTAGCAGTAGTTTGGTCAAACTAGGGAATTACTGTCCAATGTATAAGCTGCAGTTAGCACCACCAAACTGCTGCTTTAAGAGTATTGCCATGACAGAAGCATGGGCTGCCAATGAATGGAGTCACATTGCATTCAGTGATGAATCGCGCTTCTATACTACCACGGATGATCATCGTGAGTGATAACTGGGTAAGTAGTCTCATTCTTCAAGTAGTCTCATTCTTCCAATGTTCTGAAGAGGCACAGCAATGTTACTCCAGGTGACATCGCGTAAGGAGGAATTGGGCAGGAATTTATGTCGTAGCTCTTAGTGATTGAGGGAACTGACAGTACAACAATACATCGAGGAAATCCTGAATCTTCATTTGTTACCTCTCATGTAAAAGTACCTTTGTGCTATTTTTTCCACATTGCATATTTCTCTACAAACTGTCCGTGTGACATTAAGGTACACCCTTGGACAGCAGTATCCTCGGATCTGACACCACAGCACATGGGACCAGCTCAGACATCAACTTCACTCCAGTACCAGTATGTAGGACATGAAGGACCCGTTACATCAGTTGTGGGTGAACATGCCTCAGGAGATGATCAAATGGCTTTATGACATCATTTCCAAGCCAGATGGGTTGCAGTGTCACACTGATAAGTGGGCTCATATTGTCATGTTCTTTATAAATCTGACTCCATGTTGTAATCCCTGCAATAACATCACATACCCTCTCAAGCCATGAAGTTTTATTTCATTTCCTCCTTCCCTTCCAGGTGCTTCACTTGTCAGGCAGTATAAATTACGATGTATAAATACAAGTATGAAAATGAGTGACAATTACCTTTCAATCTCAGGCCCAGTTTTTCTAACGACTGCTCAACTCTTTGGCTTTCATTCTTCCTCATAAACCCATTGTCAATGTGAACAGCAATGACTTGATCTTCGTGCAATGCTTTATGAAGCAGAGCAGCACATACTGTAGAGTCCACACCACCACTGACTAACAACTGTAAAAGGATGTGCATCAATTACATACTGTAGAGTCCACACCACCACTGACTAACAACTGTAAAAGGATGTGCATCAATTACTAATACTAAATAATTTCTCTCTCTCTCTCTCTCTCTCACACACACACACACACACACACACACACACACACACACACACACACACTTACCAGTACTTTGTTGTTTCCCACAGTTTCTTTTATGTACTTAATGCATTCTATTTCTCTTCCTTGTAGAGTGTAGTTGCCAGTACAACCCGTAATATCAAACAGAAAATTTTTCAACATTACATTTCCATTTGGTGTGAGATCTACCTATAATAATGATAATTGTAATCAACAACATGAGAAGTAGTATCAATTTCTATCATGCTAACTAAAAATATGTACATTCAAACAATTCAAACAATTTGAGGTGCATAAGTAGGAAAATGAGTCACAAGAAGTAAAAAGAGTGATAGGGGAGAGAGAGTGATAGGGGAGAGAGAGTGATAGGGGAGAGAGAGTGATAGGGGAGAGAGAGTGATAGGGGAGAGAGAGTGATAGGGGAGAGAGAGTGATAGGGGAGAGAGAGTGATAGGGGAGAGAGAGTGATAGGGGAGAGAGAGTGATAGGGGAGAGAGAGTGATAGGGGAGAGAGAGTGATAGGGGAGAGAGAGTGATAGGGGAGAGAGAGTGATAGGGGAGAGAGAGTGATAGGGGAGAGAGAGTGATAGGGGAGAGAGAGTGATAGGGGAGAGAGAGTGATAGGGGAGAGAGAGTGATAGGGGAGAGAGAGTGATAGGGGAGAGAGAGTGATAGGGGAGAGAGAGTGATAGGGGAGAGAGAGTGATAGGGGAGAGAGAGTGATAGGGGAGAGAGAGTGATAGGGGAGAGAGAGTGATAGGGGAGAGAGAGTGATAGGGGAGAGAGAGTGATAGGGGAGAGAGAGTGATAGGGGAGAGAGAGTGATAGGGGAGAGAGAGTGATAGGGGAGAGAGAGTGATAGGGGAGAGAGAGTGATAGGGGAGAGAGAGTGATAGGGGAGAGAGAGTGATAGGGGAGAGAGAGTGATAGGGGAGAGAGAGTGATAGGGGAGAGAGAGTGATAGGGGAGAGAGAGTGATAGGGGAGAGAGAGTGATAGGGGAGAGAGAGTGATAGGGGAGAGAGAGTGATAGGGGAGAGAGAGTGATAGGGGAGAGAGAGTGATAGGGGAGAGAGAGTGATAGGGGAGAGAGAGTGATAGGGGAGAGAGAGTGATAGGGGAGAGAGAGTGATAGGGGAGAGAGAGTGATAGGGGAGAGAGAGTGATAGGGGAGAGAGAGTGATAGGGGAGAGAGAGTGATAGGGGAGAGAGAGTGATAGGGGAGAGAGAGTGATAGGGGAGAGAGAGTGATAGGGGAGAGAGAGTGATAGGGGAGAGAGAGTGATAGGGGAGAGAGAGTGATAGGGGAGAGAGAGTGATAGGGGAGAGAGAGTGATAGGGGAGAGAGAGTGATAGGGGAGAGAGAGTGATAGGGGAGAGAGAGTGATAGGGGAGAGAGAGTGATAGGGGAGAGAGAGTGATAGGGGAGAGAGAGTGATAGGGGAGAGAGAGTGATAGGGGAGAGAGAGTGATAGGGGAGAGAGAGTGATAGGGGAGAGAGAGTGATAGGGGAGAGAGAGTGATAGGGGAGAGAGAGTGATAGGGGAGAGAGAGTGATAGGGGAGAGAGAGTGATAGGGGAGAGAGGGAGAGAGAAGGAATGGAAAGAAACTCAAAGATGGGCAAATTCAAACACAAACAAAGGAAAATTCAGGGTGCAACAACAAGATTATTAAAAGGGAGGATTGCAATTCACCATGTACTGGAGATGTTCAGCTGCAGACAGCACAGCAAAAATACTGCTATATATCTGAGCTATCAGCCAAAATCATTTCTCCTAAAGTAGCGCGTGTGTGCATCCAAACAAAATACACACACACACACACACACACACACACACACACACACACACACACACACACAATCCACACTAGCACAACTACGACAATTATCCCTCGCTGAACTGCTAGCAACTGCCCCTGATGGGAGAAGCCATCTGTGGATGCTGGGGCTAAGGAGGAAACTGTAGCAGGGAGAGAGATGGGGAGGGACAGCAGGGTAGGGTAGGAGAGGACGTAATGCTGCTTCTGATAGCATACAAGGACGTGGTTCGGAACAGGGTAAGGCGCAGTTGGGCAGTTTGAGCGATGAGGGTGAGGGGGGAGGGAAGAGGACCAGAAAAAGAAGAGAAATAGAGGAGAGGAAAAAGACTAGTGGGTGTGTTGGTGGAATGGAAGGTTCTGGAGTGCTGGATGGGGAGCAGGAATGAGGATAGGTGCGTGAAAGACAGGGACTAGTGAAGGCTGAGGCCAAGGGGATTATGGGACCATAGAATATATTGTAGGGAGAGTTCTCATCCACACAATTCAGAAAAGATGCTGCTGGTACGGAGAACACACATGGTGCAGGATTTCAAGCAGTTACTTTGGTGAAGCACATTGTGTTGGGTGGCATGTTCAGCAACTGTGTGGTCCAGCTGTCACATGGCCACAGTTTATCGATGGCCATTCTTGCAGACAGACATTTGGGTACCGAAAGCAGCATAATGGTTGCAGCTTAGTTTGTAGATCACGACTGCTTTCACAGGTCAGTGTGCCTTAGATGGGATAGGCGATGGCTTTGACCGGACTGGTCATCATGACCAACTATACCCTCAGCCACAATTACTTCGTCTTTGAAGACATCACCTACACACAAATCTGTGATCCAGCAATGGGCAACCAAATGGCACCATCTCATGCCAACCTATACATGAGCCATATTAGCAGGGTGCTCTAAAATTCCCTTAGAAACGTCTAGCACTTACAGAGGGGACTGAGTAGATAATATTTTGATCTGGAACCCATGTCCAGAAACACACAGTTTCCATACTACAACCATTTGAAAACATGCTGGTAATGCAAACATTGTTACAAGTTATTTATTAGGTGTGATCCAGAACATACTAGACAGTGCTGGGGGTAACATCCATTACCTGTGGAATTGCTTGTGTACTTGTCGATGGGTTCTCTTCAATGTGATGCAGTAACAGTACGGCCTCTTCCAATTCGGCTGTGCAATACCACATCAGAGCACCACAGTCACGCTATCTTATACTGAAGGTATACATTTCTCAAAACTGTTGTGTAATTGTGGCAAAAAGGGTATGCGATGGAGTTGGATGTTGTGGATAACGATCTCGATAAAGGCAATGAGCAGCTCTTCCATTAGCATGTGATTTGCCATACAGAAGCATCACGTCAATATTTATGCAAATGTGTATTCAACCATGTTGCTCTAACACTCACAGAAAAATGACTGAGGCTCGAAGGAGGTCAGAGAGGTAGGACAGATGTCAAATTACATCATCCAATCTGACGTAAGCACCCCCCCCCCCCCCCCCTCCAAGACTACCTTGTTGCATACCTATCTAGCAAACTTGTTTTCAAACAGATGTAGCATGGGAATGGTATTTTCTGGACATGGGTTCCAATTCAAAATATTGTCTACTCACTCCCCTCCCCAAGTCCTAGAAGATTGTAAGGGGACTTTCAGAGAACCCTGTAGAGCAATCCTGCCTATGCACCCAGAATCCCAAATCCCTCAGCTAGTTCTGATTCATTAATGAAGTCTATGTGATCTGGATGGAGAGTGAGGACACCCAGATTCCTCCAGAACCACACCACCTTCTCTTCAATGTGATGCAGTAACGCAGTACAGCCTCTTCCAATTCGGCTGTGCAACACCACCTTAGAGCACATTTCTCAAAACTGAGGAGTCAGGGGACTCAATTGACATTGTCCTCCTCAACCCAACAAGCCACATTCATCAATGCTGACCTCCACTTCAAAGATGGCTACATCAGTACCTCTGTCCATATGAAACCTACCAAGAATCAGCAACAACCCCCACTTTGACAGCTGCTACCCATTCCACATCAAGAAGTTCCTTCCGCACAGCCCAGCCACCTGTAGCTGTCACATCTGTAGTGACAAACCACCTCCTTACCCCCACTTCCAACAGATTGCTTCTCCCATCAGCTGCAGTTCCTTGTAGTCCGACCTCAGTGGCCAGAGAAAGTCATGTGTGTGTGGTGTGTTTCCTACTTTTAGAAGAAAGCCTTTCGTCCAAAAGCTCAAATATATTGCAGTCTTTTTGTTGTGCCTGTCTGCAACTCAACGTATCTATATGAAGAGTAGCAATCTAACTTTTTTATAATACAGTGGAACTTCAATTTCATGTTCTCCAATTTTATATTTTATCTGATTCTACGCTACAAATTCACAGCCCCTGTGAAAAACGCATGCAACCAATGATAAAAATTCACATATTCTCGATTTCTTCCTAGTCAGCTTTACCTCGATTCTATGTTCTTACTCAACATCTCACTTGATTTCTTCACACTTTCGTCCTACTGATGTTTAGTGTGATTGAACAAGTTATAGGTGGCACAAAAGACAGACTGTTCACTGCAGGCGATAGCGGAGTTAAAGGAATATTTTAGGCCTCTTGCGGAGGGGGAAGGGGGTGGGGGGACGCGTTACAGGAAATACTGATGGAATCCACAAACAGCGTCACCAACACAACTTGCAACATTTAGCTTCACTATACAATTATGAAACAACTACTGCTAGGTTGGGGCAACAATTTAAAAACAGGACATTCTACGCGAAGTGTTCTGGATCGAGGCAATATGTGCAATATGTGATGAACGGGCCCAGCTCCCACATCATCTTGTGCCACTTATAGCTCTGTCTTGTCTTTTTTAATATATTTCCGATGTACAGTATTAGGCAACAATATCGATCATCACTCTTTTAAATTCAAACATCAAGTCTCAGAAACTCATGCTTGGTCAGAAAACAAGAAACATCGGCCATTTCCAGCTCACGTGCTGAATGTGTGGAGTGAAGAGGGTTAGTGGCCCTTGAACAATGGTAGTGGCAGGTAGGGTGAAAGCATTTTGTGAAGTGCTAAAAATATACTTTTCGTGCAGGTCAAGTGCCAAGACAGAGATGTCACACCGAAATAGAACAATGGTTCTGCGATAGCATGTTTTAAAAGACTTTTGTTTACAAATCTGATACAATACAATTACAGCAACTGTATACACTACTCATGAATACACTTTGCACCACACACTGTAGACTGTAAAGATTCACAGCAATGACAGATGGCATGAAGAGAAACTGTGGTGCTTGAGCTTTCTTTTAAATTTACACTTTACACAGTGTAGAGAAACACACTGAGCAGACTTCAAATAAGCTTGTAACGTCAATGGGTGAAGTAACTTCATTTTTTCATATCTCTGTGTCTCTCACCAACAGAACCCACCCCACACATCAGATTCCGATGCCATTCACCGTAATTCACAGTTTTCGATTTAATTCACCATATTCATCAATTTTTGCTTTTTTCTGGGTGAGCACAAATGAAACATCTTTCAAAAACCACATGTTTTGACATATAATTTGTGGTCATAGCATGTCAGAAAACAACTCCATTACCTTGTATCCAGATATCAATTTCAGTTTTTACTTGCTGTTACACACCTGTGATTTTTTAAGAACTGATGAAATTAATTACCACAAATTACTGTACAAACATTGCACTGTACATTAAATTTCCTTCTTTTTACAGATTTTATATGATGTATTGGAGAGGATTATGAATTTTAATCACATACACCAATTACATACATTTTTGCTTGTATTTGGGAGGTTTCAATGTTTTCCTCGACACTGCATTTTTCTCGATTTTGCATTTTTTAAGTCTGAACTGCACAATAACATAAAATAGGAGCTTCACTGTATTGTGAGCTGTAGAAACAGCATCATAAACAGGGATGGCAGTTAGAGAAAAATGGGAATAAAAGCACAAATATCCTGTGTATGTGCGGATGGATATGTGTGTGTGTGTGTGTGTGCGCGAGTGTACACCTGTCCTTTTTTTCCCCTAAGGGAAGTCTTTCCGCTCCCGGGATTGGAATGACTCCTTACCCTCTCCCTTAAAACCCACACCCTTTCATTTTTCCCTCTCCTTCCTTCCTTCCTGACGAAGCAACTGCCAGTTGCGAAAGCTCGTAATTCTGTGTGTGTGTTTGTGTGTTTTGTTCATGTGCCTGTCTGCCGGCGCTTTCCCGCTTGGTAAGTCTTGGAATCTTTGTTTTTAATACCCATGTTAAAGTATTTAACCCATAGACAAGAGAACAATACATAACTGGAAAATTTCAACAAAGAATTAAATCCAACAAGGAAACCACAGTACAATATAGATTATAAAAAAGTGCTATCAGATGCAGGTGCACTAACTTTACTAACTTTCACAGACAGCAGTCAACATACTGCAAATAAGGTGAAAATACAACTGGAGATAACTAGGTAAAAAAGGAAAATTCGTCATAGAAACACAGCTGAGTCTAAATAGAATTTTGGCTAATCCTGAAAAGCTCTTCATTTTTATTTTATAATGAAAGACAAATTCCCAATCAAACATCTGACCTTACAGATTATACTAAGTTAGGGGGCTTACATCTAATATATTACATTGCTGTTGTAAGACTAATAACATTCTTCTCAGCATAAGAATCTTTGAATGTAAAAAATGATAAAAAATTTGTGAAGGGGGTTCATAATGTAGCAAGTAGGCCCACAAAGCAGTGCTTGTGAAAAAAATGTTTTTAAAATTTTTTTGTTGTCAATTTTTCAGAACCGTTTGAAAAACATTCAGCTCAAGAGGCAACTAATATCAACTGCTAAGTATGCTGATCACATTATCAACATTAATGTATTACCTCAGGATGAAATTGCACACCATACAGTCGCATTTTGTCATTAGCTATTGCTGCTGTACAAACACTTGAAGCAGCAACTATTCTAAAGCTCTCTGCCACTTTTTCTATACTATCACCATGAGTTAAGAGAACTTTTTGGACTTTTTCTAAGCCTCTGAAACAAAATAACAACTATAATTCATAAAGCACTAGCAACTAAGTCCAACAATTTAAATATTCAGCCAAAATTTACTAACATTGTATATAAAGTGAAGCTGACACACTTAATACAAAACCACTTGTAACAGATAAATTAATGGGAGAACAGTTATTTGCACAGCGGAAAGACAGATCATCATTAATAAACAAGTCACTGTTGAAATCAGTCAACTCACACAGCACCTAGGTGTGACAATTTGTAGGTATATGAAATAGAATCATTACACTGACTTAACCATAGATAAAACTGGTGGCAGACTTCATTTAATTGTCAAGAGTGCAATCAGTCCACAAAGGGAACTGCATACAAAACACTTGTGCGCTTCACCCCAGAATAGTGCTCAAGTGGGTGGTATCTGTACCAAATAGGACTAATAGGAGATATTGAATTTATACAGAGAAGGGAAGCATGAATGGTCACAAGAATTGTTTGACCCATCAGGGAATGTCATGATTCAAGGGGAGAGAAAAGTTTTAGGCCGCATCTCCAAATCGAAACAAAGTTGGTCCATTGTAATATGAGGCACAATTTAGGTCGAATGAATGACGATACAGCTACAGTAGTTTGGTTCGAGTCGTAAGCTTAGCAGTTAAGCCTTACCAGGTAGCCATTAATATGCGTCAGGCTCTCAGTCCGTATTTATACGGGTACCCTTCCGTTTATGTCACTCTAAGCTGAAAATGCATTATTGTACTGTGTCATGCATTGTCACATTCTGATAATGAGTGTTTACGGCCTGTCGCCGCTCGTGGCATGGCTTGCTTTTGTGCACGCTACCGACACTTACAATAAAAAACAAAAATAATAATAATAATAATAATAATAATAATAATAAGAGAGAGAGAGAGAGAGAGAGAGAGAGAGAGAGAGAGAGAGAGAGAGAGAGAGAGAGAGAGAGAGAAATCGTCTCATTAGCGAAACAATGGCAAGAGACTGCTATTTGTTGTTACTTACACTGCTGCTTTCTTTGATAATGATCAACAAGAGCTAAAAAAATAGACTGCATATGATAGAAGATGTTCTGAACAAGAGTTCAGTGAAAAATTTTCTCCGTTTGAAAATTTTTCTCCGTTTGAAAATTTCTGCAGGTGCCTCTTTAGTACATTAGATTCTGCACAGAAATTAGAGTCATCTTAGATTTAAAAATCTAGTCAATTGCTGTGCTTCATTTCTGACTGTATCTCTATTAGGCATAAGAATAATACAGATATAAACAAGACATGATATGTATATTCCTCCACATTTGCTGTTGTCTCACTCTAGCTTCATAGTTTATTAGGCAGACAGGGTTTAAATGAGATAGCAGCAAACATGAAACAATACATGGGAAAGTGTTTATATTCGTATTATTCTTATGGTGAAGAGAATACTGCATGTGATTCACAATTCAAGTTCATATTAGCAAGCATATCTTCTCACAGATAAGAAAAAATTCACAATGTAGAGTTGGCCATATTGAAAAACATCCCAAACAGTCTTGCCAGTCGGCTTTTCATAGTACATTGAAATGCTGCTACATTTGAAGATGAACAATGCGAAATTTGTATTTACTTCGTTGGATACTGTACGAAAATGCAGTGGTCGAAACTCGTGGCGGAGAAAAAAGCTCGTCTTCCACTTTTTTTTTTTTTTTTAATTCGTTTACTGACACAGAGGTTTTGGTGCCAGTATTTATCATTGTGCCTGCAAAACATGCTTGTGTAGCGATACATATATTCAACGGCAGAAGTTAGTTGTGGCGGCACCTACCAACATTTTTCAGAACTTCCGCTTACTTTGCACTCGATTCTAAGCCGCAGGCGGTTTTTTGGATTACAAAAACCGGGAAAAAAAGTGCGGCTTCGATTCAAGTAAATACGGTAATTACAGAGCACACAGAGCATTTAAGCAATCATTATTTCTACACACCATACTTGAATGGAATGGAAAGCAGCCCTAATAACTGGTTCAGTGGAAGTAACCTCTGCCATGCGCTTCACTTCATAGTTTGCAGGGTATGAATATGACAAATGTGAATGAGACAATCTGCATTGTCAGTCTAGGCAAGAGAATCAAGAGTGTGACTGATTTGGATATGGTGTAGTATCGAGAGAAAGAGAGAGAGAGAGAGAGAGAGAGAGAGAGAGAGAGAGAGAGAGAGAGAAGAGGCAAGCTTCAGGGAGAGGAAGTGATGGAATGAAAATTAGAATGAGGAAGAGAGAGAGAGAGAGAGAGAGAGAGAGAGAGAGAGAGAGAGAACACCAGTGAGCAGTGGAATGGAGGGGGCGGGAGAGGGAGGAAAATTAGAATTTCGGGTTTGGGTGTCTAATGCGTTGTGTAAGGAGAGGGAAGTGGGGGGAGTAAGGAGAGGAGTAGAAATTTTTTCAATAGCATAAAGCTACAATAAGATACGGGATCTTAGGATAAGAAAAGCCTGAGTAGTGAAATTCCAGGCGCTGAGAAGGTTATTGGCAAAAGAGGGTTAACAGCTTTGATCACTAAAAGTGATTTTCAAACAACACAGAACTTCACACAACCAAAGACAAGGATAACTATCCCATTGCTTAAAACATGTTTGCCTCTCCAAAGATAAATTCAAAGACAATTCGAATTAATTCCTGCCCCTCCCCTCCCCCCATCCAATATAATAAGATTATTCCAAAAAGGTTTGCAACAGAGCTTTTGTGAAGTTTGGAAAGCAAGAGAGGTAACCAGATAAAGTGAAACTATGAGGGTGGGTAGTGCCTCATTCCTTGATCACTCAGTTTGTAATAATAATGCCACAAAAAGCAACATGCAGAGTTTGACTTGTTCAGCAACACAATTTTGAATCTTTCAAGTTATTTCAAACCAGAGTACACACAGCTGCAGAATGTAAAAGCATTGTGGAGACACAGGAATAGTCTGTCACATCATTACAAACTTATCTCACAAGCATCTTTAGGACAGTGGACTTTTGTGTCAAGTGAAAACTTTACATTACACTACGAGTCAAGTACAGATGATCGTTTTGCAGATACCAGTATTTCTCTCTTCACAGATTGCTTTGGAAAAGAAATATGGTACAATGACATCATTAGTCACTTCAATGCATTACAGGAAGTTTATGGTAAGATGTTTTGAAATACTGAAGAACTCAACTCACTGCAGTTTCCTCCTTTCAATATTTTTAATTCCAGTCTGACGTGCTGAAACTCATTTTTTAAATGTTGACATGTGACTAGTCAAGATTTGTATTAGAATGATGCCTTAAACACAAATCAACATTCTGCTCTAGGAAGCAGCACAAATGCCTCTTCATATGTTGTGCCAGCAGCACATGAATCTATTTAAGTTTTGGAGAATCCAAACTCTGGAGTCCACAATTATTCAGAAGTTATGTAACATAATGGAGCTTCTTTGTGTAAATTATTGTTTCTCCAATGAAACTAAACAATTTCAAAACACCAGCTGTTTTGACAGGGGCATTGGGGTCAATCCTTATGAAATCACTCAATTAAAAAAATTAAAAAATAAATTTAAAAAATTGACAATTTACAATTTTGCAATTCTTTTTCATTTTAGTTTACTTATCAAAATTTATGAAAAATATAAAATTATAGATCTTTCGGAATTCCACTTTGTAATTTTAATTTTTAAAGTCTTTGCCATGTCTGAAATGTTTAAGTGATCATACATCAAAAACTATTTGACATACAGACCTAAATTTTATAGCATTTTATTCAGCTTATTATAGGCTTTAAAATATCTTCTACTTGGCACAATTCATTAAAATGTTAAAATTGACCAAATCACACATTTTTTAAAAAAATTTGAAAATTTCAATTTTTTTTTCTCAAACAAAAAAATTCTAACATATGTTAGTCATAAACTATTTGTTAATGTACGTGACAAATTTCACGACGGTATTAATAAGGTAACACATAGAAATAATTATATTTTACTGCAATTCCCAATGCCAACTATGCCTCGGCTGCACCAAATTTGCAAGCTGGTTCATGAAACTAATAGTTAAAAGGAAATTATTGATTAATAATTAAGTACACTTCAATTAATCATTTTAAAATTTTACTTAGCCATTATTTACAAAACCACTAAACCATAAATTAACACAAATAATCCAAGCAATAGTATGCATTTTCCATTTTATATGCCTTTTTATTTCTAATTAAGATATAGTTTATATTTTTAGAACAGATATTTATATTACCACTATAGAGGATGTCCATAATTAACCCCTAGTTTCAAAATGCTGGAGAAAGAGAACCACTGCTCAGAGGAATGACTTCAAAATTGAATAGCATATTATTGACAAAGGCGGAAATGTCATGGATGTAAAAAAATTTATGAGTTTCAACATAAATGTGGTCAGGTATAAGTGACAGATGAATTGCAATACAGTGGCTACGATTCGAATTGAGCATACACCATCCATACTGTTCAACACACCTGATTGCACAAGTTCGGCAGTCAACATTTGTCGCACTGTTGGTTAGGTGAGCCCACACACCACGGCTAGGTCATACCACACTGGATGGGAAAAATCTGTTTTAATTGTCCTGGGGCCCAGAACTGGATAAAAAGCAAAATGACATCAATTTCTAATTGTTGTGAGACAGACAGACACCATATTCAATATGCTGTCATCATTTTCTGCCACAAGTTGAAATAGAGAAACAGCACATTCCACAACAGATCAGAGTGCCTCGAGGGTCACGCTCACAATGTATTGTGCAATGTATGCCTTCACTTCAGCTACATATGTAACTGGAGCACAGAACACATCTTACATGTAACCCAGTAGTCAGAAGTCACACAGATTAAGATAAGGTGATCTGGATGATCAGGCTGTGTAAGGAAATGATGGCTGATAATTCTAGAATTTCCAAAATGTGTCTACAACAGCTGCTTCACTGGCTGTGTGGAGGGTTACCATCTTGCACAAAAATGAGCCCCGAGACACGCGCGCACGCGCACGGGGCGGTTGAAGGGATGGAATGATGGTGCGCAAAAGACTCGCACAGTGTTTATCAGTGACGGTATGGGTAACAGGCACCACAGGACTCATCTCCAGAAAGAATACAGTCCTATGATAAACAATGCAATCAGCCTGCACCTTATTCACTTTTTCAGAATGATGTGGTAGCAGCTGGTGTGCATGCGGATTCTCTATTGCCTATATTCTGCAATTTTTTGTATTGTCATGTACCTGGCGATGGAAATGGGCTTCGACTGTCCACAGACTATTCCATGGCCATTTGCTGCCTATTTCCATAAGAGTGAGGAATTCCAGAATGAATGACTATCTTGCTGGTGGGTCAGCAGGAAGCAACTCCTGTACTGGTGGACTTCAAATGGATAGCAGTTGCAGAACGTTTCATAGGATTTTATGCACTGTGCTTGGAGACACATCAACATTCGGGCAATTTCCCATGCACTGAATGTTTGTACACCACCACTCAATTTCTCCTTCTATGCTATGGCTACATCTTCAGACAGACATTGGATCAACTGCTTTCCTCCCTCTGCACTTCAAATGAACCTGTCTTTTCAGATTTTGTGTCTTTTTTTTCCAGACCCTTAACAGACATCTGACCAACGCTTTTTTTCATATCCTTGAGTACACAGGGCTACTGGTGCACAGTCACCACTCTTGTTAAAGAATGTTAACAACAGCATGCAATCCTTCATGGAAATATTCATGGTGGGAATTTCGGCTGCAAACTGAAGAACTGTCATGTGCTGTACATCTGTTGGTGTGCACATTCTAACACTAGCACCATCTATTGGTCAAATTTTCATTACACTTTTGTTGTTCCATGATGTTTCTCCCTGCATTAATAATATGCTGTTCAAATTTGACATCATTCTGAGCAGTGATTGTCTTTCTATAGAATTTTGAAACTGGAATTTTTGTTATGGACACCCTATGTAATTAAACAAAATCATTCATTTCTATTGACACTAAGTCACTTCAGTAGTTATGAACTGCTGAGATAAAATTAGCAAAGCACTCATGATGGAAAAAGGAGCACATTGGTGCATGCATGTAAAAAAGTGGGATATTGTATTTGTGTATTCGGACATTTGCCTTCCAATGTTTTACTATGAAATTAAGCATTTTAAATCATGACATTGGCACATTTTTGTCACTTATTCACCTGAGGATGTTCATACAGAATGAAACAACTGCCTTAATAAATGCACCTAAAATAAAAGTCACAGTAGTTTACTTAACGTTCACATCAATCAATTGTGGAAGCACAATGTCATAAACAGTAACTTACTTCCAATTATTTCAGTGGGATAGAGCATATATTCCATCAGTTCTCTTCCTACAGCATAAAAAGGAGCATTCCACAATGTTTTTGGAAAGACATAGCACTTGCAGGAAATAAAAAGTAAGACACATACTGTTTCCAATTTTACAGATTTTAATGTCTGTAACATTTAAGTGTGTCCAGATGCACACAATACTCTTTTGAACAGATTGTGTAATATCAAGAGATCACAAATAAATGAAAACCTTTGTACATTAAATCCCACAACTGCCACTAGAAAAATATATAGACTATCAGACAAAGAGCTGCAAAGAGCCTCACAGACTACATTGGAAAAGAAAGTGTTGTTACATCCTTAATATGTCATTATTGCTTGGAAAAAGTAGGTTATGTATCTTTTTAAAAAACTTTAATATATAGTCTTACATTTCAGTAAGACTTTTACTGGACCACCATTATGTCTTTCTTGTGGAAGGCGAGTAAAAAGTTACTCATTACAAAGCACTTGAACAAGACATTGTTAAACAATAACAGCTGCATCACTATTTAATTAATAATATTAGTTAATACGATGTATTTTTAAAATGAAAATATAGAAAGTAAATTATTCAGCCTTTTTTTAGCATGTGTTGTTATGGTGTATGTTAAAATATCTTCACAGTTAACATGAAAAAGCCAAATATGAATTCAGATTTGACTCTACAAGTCATGAAATAGAGATATTCACGTACAGGGTGACAATTATTGAACTATATGAAATAAAATTGTCATAACTCCTGAATGGTTTGCATTATGACATTCAAACTGCATGGTCGGCCGCAGGGCATGGTGGGAATTAGCATGCGCATTATTGTTTGGTTTAGCAACGAAGCCCATTTTCATTTGGATGGGTCTGTCATTAAAGTTGGCACATGTGGGGGATTGAGAATCCACATTTTGCGTTTGAGGTGTCTCTTCAACCTCAACAGGTGATTGTGTGGTGAATGATGTCCAGTCTCGGAATAATCGGTGCGGTATTCCTAAATGGCATGGTGACTACCAAACGGCACATGAAGGTTTTGGGAGTTGGTTTCATTCCCATTATTCAAAGTTACCCCGATTTTGACAAGACGAGGTTCGTGCAAGATGGAACTAACCCCATCAAAGCAGGAGTGTGTTTGATGTTCTGGAGAAGTACTTTGGGGACTGCATTCTGTCTCTGGGGTATGCGGAGGCCACTGGCATGGGCCTCAACTGGCCGCCATATTCTCTGGATCTGAAAACATGCGACTCCTTTTGTGGGAGCTATATTAAAGACAAGATGTACAGCAATAATTCCAAAATCATTGCTGGGCTGAAAACAGCCATTCAGGAGGTCATATAGAATTTTGCTATTCATCTGTGCCATATCACCACCAATGATGGCAGGTATATCAAACATGTCATAACTTACATCCGAATACTTGTAGTGACGTTTACAAGTTGAATAAACTTTGTGCAAGCTGAAGTTTGTAACTTATTTACATTTTTTTCTCATATAGTTCAGTAATTGTCACCCTGTATATAAATGGTGGTAGTACTGTGTACACAAGATATAAAAGGGCAGTGCATTCACAGAGCTGTCATTTGCACTCAGATGATTCATGTGAAAAGGTTTTCATTATGATTGTGGCCAAGTGATAGGAATTGACACAGTTTGAATGTGGAGTGGTAGTTGGAACTACATGCATGCGACATTCCATTTGGAAATCATTAGGGAATTCAGTATTCCTAGATCCACAGTGTCAACAGTGTGCCGAGAATACTATATGTCCAGCATTATCTCTCACCACAGACAACATAGTGGCTGATGGCCATTACTTAACAATCTAGAGTACTGTGTTTGCATGGAGTTATCAGTGTTAATAGACAAGCAACACTGTATGAAATAACCACAGAAATCAGTGTGGGATGTACATCGAATGTGGGGGAAATCTGGGGTTAATGGGCTATGGCAGGAGAAGACCAAAGCAAGTGCCTTTGCGAACAACACATCAGCTGCAGCACCTCTTCTGGGCTCATGACCTTATCAGCTGGACCCCAAATGACTGGAGAACTGGGGCCCTGGTCAGATGAATCCTAATTTCAGTTGGTAAGAGCCGATGGTTAACTTCGAGTATGGTGCAGACCCCACGAAGCCATGGACCCAAGTTGTCAACAAGGCACTGTGCAAGCTGTGTGGGCTGTGTTTACATGGAATAGACTGGGTCCCCTGGCCCAACTGAACCGATCGGAAATCGTTATATCAGCTATCAGGAGACTGTCTGAAGCCATTCATGGACTTCATGTTCCCAAACAATGGAATTTTTATGGATGGCAATGCCCCATGTCACTGTGTGACAATTATCCATGACTGGTTTGAAGAACATTCTGGACAAGTCGAAAGAATAATATTCCCACTCAGATCGCCAGACATGAATCTCGCTGAACAATGATGGGATGTAATCAAGAGATCAGTTTGTGCACGAAATCCTGCACCACCAACACTTTCGCAATTATAGTCAGCTATGGGAGCATCATGGCTCAATATTTCTGTGGGAGAATTCCAACGACTTGTGCAGAACATGCAATGTCGAGTTGCTACACTACACCATGCGAATGGAGGTCTGACACAATATTTGGGGGTATCCCATGACTTTTTCATGTGATGAACATAATGCTGAAGGTGGCTGAGCTAAAACAACATGAAGCTTCAATGGACATTCTCAGAATATGAGCACATTGAACAGAAATATTATGTAGAGCACTTCTCAATAAATGATTAGCAGTTGCTTCATACCAATTAAAACACTTCCAATCACATCCCCTAACTTTGAGTAAGAGCATATAACAAATGGAAATAAATGTGGCAGCAAAGGCCACCAGTACTATGAACTACAAATTACTTTACTGAGATCACGGCTTACACGAGATCATGGCTTACACCTTACATCTACCCTAAGGATGAATTTCCATCATGGCAATTTCTCTGCAGCATAGGTGCATGAGAGTCCCCAATTCATTCATCCTACTCAAAATCTGTTTAAATCACCTATTCTTTTTGTGTGGGTAGCAGTGTGACAAGCAAACCACTTTATGTGAGAGACTACTGAATTTGAAACTCTAATTTCCCTCAAATATCATCACAATCCTAGCATCAGAAAATACTGTCTACACAATCATTAGGGACTTTAAACACAACTTAATCTGCATATACATAATTAAACATCTATTCATACTGACATCATCTGTATCTTCCCACAGACTGATGTACTATCTTATGAAATTCTTCATATTACCAGAAGACTAGGTGGCAATTTCACTGCAGAACAAATTAGAGTATCTTAACTATTTTCTCTGCTGCCAGTTATCAAAAGGTGCTACAATGATTTGTTATCTATTATTAGGTGCTCAGTATATTCTCTCATACAGCTTTCTCTGTATTACCTGTACAATAAAGAAGTTTGTGGCATGTACACAAAATGCCAAGACTTAAAACTAAATAAAATGTTTCAAACTTTTCTGTATTCACAGGAGCATCACTGTGTGTTTCCAGTTTCAGTTTGATAAAAGCAAAATCTGGGACAAAATCAAAAATGAAATAACTATAAAGATGCATAGGAACTGATAGGCAAGGCATAGTACTTAAGGCATGCAGATTACTTTGAATTTGATTTTGCAGTCCTGGACAACTCAAATTTTGGCGTATTACGAAATACAGTTAACAGCAGGAAGACAATTACCAACACGCCAGTGGCAATTCTTTTGACTTGTCATATTATAGGTTATTATTTTGGCTTCCATAGCTCTTTATCAGGTAAAGACTAAATTTCTTAAATTTAATTAAAATTACAATTTTAATCATGCCCCTATAACACAGAGGATTGTCTGACACTACCACGGGCAAACTCATGAGACACCTATATTCTGGCCTGGGCAACAGAAGACTGAACTCTTGACAACAAAATTAATAATAGCACACCACACTGCACAACCCAACATTCGAACTAACGAAGCTTCAGGAAACAAAAATGAAATGTGCTTAAAAACATCTATTGGTGAAAAAAAACTTAACATTTTTTCCACAGGTGGCAGAGGTTTTTTAAAACTAAATTTAATCCACAGACAGACTAAAAAGAAACAGGAGCTTCTTGCTTCAGCATGATAGCTGTTTTCGGAGGAGGAAAAAAATTCCTTGAATACAATAATTAGAGTTTATAAGAGAAGAGAAACACAAGAAACAATTATAGACTTATCACCCTCTTCTCCATACACAACAGTTGTTAAGATTTTAATTAGGTAAAGTAAAAAAAAGATGACTTTAGAAGGGGATCTACCACAATGGACAATTTGCAAGTTGTGAATGAAATTACAGCACTGAACAATGAGTATGAATTACTTTGTGTCTGGGTTTCAATCACAGGAGAGCTTTCAACTTGTTTCCAACAAAATCAGTTTAGGTGGCCTCACATTCCCTTTCTTTCTAAGAGAAAACGAGAACCCTCTCCCCTAGTTTGGCTTGGTTCGTGATTGAGCGTATACTGTTGCTAAAGTGTCATTTCTGCCACACATACCACTAATAAAATATCATAGAAAAAGATGAATACTGAAAACATATCATTAACAGTGTTACTATGCTAACATTGTACTTCATTCATGGTGCCACCGGCACAACTCTGCAATAGCTGCCAGATTCAGTTCCCCATAGTGTTCCTGCAATACAGTTCAGTCGTCACAAGTCACAAAAATGGTCATCACAAATGGTTTGGCAAAAATAACTTTTCATTAGTATTCACAATTACCACAGAGCATTTTACCAAAGTAACAAGATTCCTAGTGTAATAAGATTCATTATATGGTAAATGTCAATCTTGTTATGCAATACACACAAATGTGTCAAGTTTTCCCCACCACTAAAAACTACAAATCAAAGAGGCAACAGGCCAAAGTTGAAAAACTTTATTTAGTACTGTCACTAACTTGAATAATAAGCATTTATTGTCGACATCAATGCTAAACTGCCCATCTTCCCTGCTATCCTTTCGAATAACTTGTCCACCAAATTCTTTGTTCATCATCTGCATTCCATAACATATTCCTGTAAAAAAGGCAAATTCAATTTACTTTATGTAAATTCAAATCTTAAATGTATTTATTAACTAGAACACTACTTACCAAGAACAGGAATTCCTATCCTAAATATGTCTGCATCATACCGAGGAGCATCTTCAGCATATACAGAGTTTGGACCACCAGATATTATGACTGCCCTGAAATCAGATGTAGATTTTACTGGCAACAGGGATTCAAAGAGCAATATTTCAATGAAATTTGAATTATCCATTTTGAGCAAGACATCTATTTGAAATACACTATTTATTCACAAATGTTTTTATCACTTTTGGTAATATATTTCAGTTGACCAGTTTCGACTCTTCATGAATCCTCATCAGAACTGAAAATCTACAAAAGACAAAAATGCAAAATGACTATTAAATATCTACAGTTATCCAAATATCAGTAGCACTTTTTGTTTTTCTCTTCTGAAGAATTTTAGTTCTGATGATGACTCATCTGAGTTGGAACTGGTTCACGGTAACATATCTATCTAATGATATTAACACATTTGTGAGCAAAAGAGGGATATTTCAGAATTATCAAGAAGAATTATAAGTTTTCTTATTGTTTAACAGAAGCAAATATCATAAAATGTTAAACAAATCACATCCAGCCAAAAGTGAAATGTGTCCTTCATAATATGAACTTTCATGGACGGTAGGGAGGACTGACAGGTGTTGGTGAAAACCCACTACACCGCAACTATACTTGAATCAGAATAATTCAAAATGATTGCTGTCCAGCTGTTTATGGTGCTGTTACCATAGCTACAACCTGAGAATGCATTTGGTTGTGCATCATGTTCCATTCAACACTGTCAAATCAGGTTCTGAGTTCGAGTCTCGGTCCGGCACACAGTTTTAATCTGCCAGGAAGTTTCACTGTCAAATCACTTTACAACTGCAAGCAGAAGTTACTGGCCAGCTGCAGACGATGCTTTCAGCTGGTAAGTTAACAGGTGCTAACCATTTTTGTCGTGTGCTTTGTTCCTCTGAGTGGCGAGTTTACTCTGTGCTACAGAATGTCTGAAGCTTGCAGCAGAAGTGAGCAGAAAAGTATGGTTACTGAATGACGTTTCAGTGATATGCTTAAGTTTTGCATGGTCAGACACATTAGTTTGAGGAGAAACAATGGCGTGGCTGTACTGCCTCCAACAAAGGTAATCAAAAGAACTTCACATGCCTTGTTTGTGACAATAAAAACTGCAAAGAACAGTAAGGGGCTGTTTCGTCCACGGTACAGACACCTGGCAAAAGCAGGAAGACAGGACAATGACTAATGAAATGGACTCGCTGTTTGTCATCACGTATGTAGATATTACAAGAGAAAAGAATATACAACCATAAAAAACTGAGTTATACTTCATGAGGTAGAATTCAGTGGCAGCAAGATTTATTTATTAATAACGGTCAGGGCCCTTGGTCCCAGCCACAAAAAAATAACGGACACAATACTGTAATGGAGTGAAGCAGTATCGTAGCATGGCACAGTCAACTTTTACGTGAAATGGTTAAGAAACCATTTAAAGAAATTGGGTGGCTTGAAGAAACTTGGATAAATGTTGTACATTCTGTAAGAAGAAGACTGAACAGACAGCAGTATATGTGGAAGTACTGCTTCCCTTGGACCTCCCTTGGAAAAGGACACAAAGCATTACTGTCTTGCAAGCTGGTTTGTGTTTCAGAGTTTCTGTGAGTGATGACTATCCTACTTCCATAAATGTTGTTAACGGATACCCCTCTGCACAAGTATGACATACTGTATGTACAATGAAGTGATTGGTAGTTACTTATGGAATTTATTTTATTTTATTGTTGTTAGTTATTGTATTCTCATGAAGGAAATACACATTTGAGCACCCCTTTCATATCCAATAGGCCAACTAAACATGAAGCATACAGGTAATTGTAAAAGACAGTGCACATCCAGTTACTTCTGTCAATATATACAAATAACAGGAAAACGGTGTCATTTTATAATCAAGAAGAATGTTATAATCCTTTATACTGCATGTCAACAGGGTGTGTGAGAAGATAGTACAGAACCGCACACCTGTTGCTGCTAGAGCCACACTACACATTAACACACCAGCAAACATCACTCTCTTCCACGTTCAGTTGTGCTTAATCACTTTGTAATTCTGATCCAGGTATAGAACTTCTATGTGGATGATGCCATGTATGATGAGCACATTTGTCACCAAATAACAATAAAATATCAACTGAAATTTCAAATTAAGTTCATGAGCAACAAGATATGTTTGGTATCTGCTAGTTAGTAAAAATTAAGATTGCAAAATTGTGACTATAAACTAAAGTTTGTAAGCAAATACCATTTCATTTGGTCTTTCAAAATAGACAATTGAAATGAAATGTCGTGTTACGAGGGCCTCCCGTCGGGTAGACCATTCACGTGGTGCAAGTCTTTCGATTTGACGCCAGTTCGGCGACTTGTGTGTCAATGGGGATGAAATGATGATGATAACACAACACCCAGTTCCTGAGCGGAGAAAATCTCCAACCCAGCCAGGAATCGAACCCGTGCCCTTTGGATTGACAGTCTGTCATGCTAACCACTCAGCTACTGGGGGCGGACAAAATAGACAATTCATACACCCACATCATTATTTACATAAGAGAACCACTGACGCCAAAAAAGAGACTAATATATACAGTTAGCAGCCATTTTATTCACTGCCACTCGCTTGCTTCTACTTTTCCTCCAAGAACTCAATGACTTACTCAAAAGCATCACAATTTTGTTTATGGCACTTGGCCTATGTGAGCAATTAAAAATTCTGATAATGCAGCCATTCTTACAGCTGTGCAGTCTAAGGATTATATTTCTCAGTTATACAACTTCAGGAACTACCTGGCTGAATGACTGTGGAAATAAATAATTGTATTTTGATTATATCTGCATTATTTCTATGTTACATTTCTTGATAGTTACTCTAATTTTTCACACTTTTAACAATATGCTCTAAGTTAATATTACTTGTATCCTTTTTCTTTCAGTGTGAATGCTGGTGTGTCCAATGGCAATATTTCACTCTCAACACAAAGTTCTCGCACTTTACGATCTATCACTTTTCCATATTGTGCTCCTGCATCCAAAATAGCAACACGTTCTTGATTATGGGTCCCATTGGCACGGTAGTGCCCCTCTGGACTTGTGTTGTGCATTTCACTTGATGTCCAGCAGCACTGTAGAAAAATTCAAAGCCATTAGTCCCAGGAAACAAATCACTGAAAATTTATTGCAAAATAATGACTAAAGGTTCTTTCATTGCCATTCAATTAAGCTTGATTCAATTAAAATGAGATTCAAAGTAACAACAGAAGTACATGTCAGAATCATTCAATTTAGTTAAGTCATCTTTCCTGCTACACATGTGAACAGGAAAGCACAACAATAGAACTAAACACATTAGAAAACTATATTTTAAAATTAAAAAACTACAACTCTGAAGAATAATGTTTCCACTGAAATCTTACATGCAAACACACTTCATTCTTCCTAAGACTGCAGTTGGCAGGTAAACTGATCATGAAATAGTGCTTGACTCCAAGCCACACTATTTTATAAATGTTATTTTACACACTCATACTCACAAATTGCATTAGCTAGGGCTGTTTTATAAAATTTGTATCTAACAACACTGCCTACACACACTGCCATCAGGCCTACTGAGTGCCAAGCACTTGCTGTGTGTGCGCGCGCGCGCGCATACACTGAACTATATTTAGACCAATGAAGGAAGGGAGGGGGTGGAGGGGGAGGGAGGGAGGGAGGGAGGGAGGGAGGGAGGGAGGGAGGGGTGGAGGGGGAGGGGGGGGAGGGGGAGAGAGAGAGAGAGAGAGAGAGAGAGAGAGAGAGAGAGAGAGAGAGGTAGGTGCTGTCTTTGATACAGCTGAGCCCCATGTTTTCTCCATGTGGTGGTGGGATGGGATCAAATATCAAATTAGTGCATTTAGTGTGTCCGTACAATTGGTAGCTTCAAGTGACTCATGTTGTCTTCATTCTAAAACATGGTCATAGTGTCACGTTACATAAAAGCCATTATATCATTGTTATTGTTTAGCAGGAAGACTCATTTGCAGCTGCATTCCCCCTCTCTAAGTGAAGCCAAACAATTATACTGCATAAATTTACTGTCTATATTACACCAGATTGCAACCTATTCCCACTTACTTCGACTACCTCATGATGTTTTACATGACAGAGCCACAAAACTACTCAGGTACAGTGCCACTGTGCATAATTAATTCACATCACTATAAAACTGTTGCAAATGCAGGCAAACCTGTAGAACATCAAAAAGCAAGAACCAACAGAAGACCCTCACCAGAGCCACTCCTCACAAAATCAGTGGAAAGACCCATTAATGTTTGATTATAGCAAAGATCACTGAAAATAATTACAATCATTAGCAACTGGGATTGTGTATCCAGAAAAGTGTAAGATGAAATGATCACATGATTAGTAGTAAAAAAGGCATAAGCCAGATCTGTTGCAAGAACCAAAACAAATTGTGATTAATCCTGGAAAGAGGCAGCTTTCTAAACTAGATCTACCAGTGTACATCATCAGCTGGGGACCTCTATCGAGTGAGATAAATAGAAGAGTTAAAAATAATTTGCACAAAAATCACATCCCACACATACAGAAGCTCTTTCAGTCAAGGCCTCACTTACAGAAACAATATGAAATCATTTTAGGTAAGACCATAACTACTGGGTCACAAACTGTGTACTTTGAAGCCTATAGCTGCTAAATTAGCATTAGAAACTTTTGTTGGATGTGATGTAGAGCTGCTATGATGAAGAAAGGAACTGCCGCATCTTGGTCTTGGGCATATAATTTAGAAGTGATCCTTATATCTCTGAATGTTTGTTTTTCTTAACACAAAATCTAGCACCCCATGCTACAACACTGCAACCAAGAGTCTCAGCCTATAACAGGAGCAATACCACTCTCATACACACATTTCTTATTTTGTAGCTCTGAGGGGAAATCACAGAACTGAGCCAAGGTTCCATATTTCTCAAAGTGAGAAGCACTAGTTTTGGGGGAAGGGACGCGGTGGCACAGTACCTGAGTAGTTTCGTGGCTCTCAATCACGTAAATCACCACACACACACACACACACACACACACACACACACACACACTTTTTTGCAGCCCATTCATCTGCACCTTTGTCAAGAATTGGTGTACCCACAACCAACTTTTCCCACATTCATGGAGACTCACAGAATTATATAATTATCTAGTAATAAGCCACAGACTAATAACCTTCCACCACTTTCTGTGCTGCAACTACCTTCCTTTCAGTGACCACTGACTGTTGTTGTCACAGAACATCTTTGAGGCGCACTTTAATCCTCAGAAGCTCATGCACACGGTACAAAGAAATGTGGATAATTTTCTCCAAGCACTCCTGACATTTCTCAAAATTAATTATCCCCTTTCCACACTGAAGAGAAATTGTGCTGCTGGGCTGCTTTCCACAATTTTTCTTCTACTGGGACACATCAGACAGCAAATGATCAAGAGCTGTATTATAACTTAAATAAACTTCAGCTTGAGGCTACAACGTATATATAGGGTGCCCAAGAAGAAACAGTCATTATTCAGGGATTTGACAGGAACAATCATTCAAACCAAAGTGTGCTCTAAAATGCACACCTAAGGAGCTATGAGTACTTTCTCAGTAAAAAAGACATGTTACACAGTAACGAGGATGAACAAGTCCTCATAGCACCTAAGGTATGCATTTTAGAATCCATGTTTACTAGACTTCAATGCTCTGTATGATGGTTTGTATCATATCCCTACGTCCTGATCATTCCTCCTGGAACACCCTCTAAAGGCAGAACTAAACAAACATAAATTACGATCATCCATATGGGGATCTAACTGCCAAACATTCCCTCCCTTCACATTTAATATTAAAAATTACCAATGTTATACACTTTGTTGGAATTAGTAAAATTTGCCTTCAGCCACATTTTCTTATTCTCATACAATGCATTTCAAAACATAGCACACACGTTTTGGTAATTTCTGTAACCATTGAAAAAATATCCTTACATTGCTACTACTTTCCACATCAATTTAAAATGTATCTTAATGTATGGCTGGTAGTAAACTTAATGCAAAGAATTACAACTAGGTCCTTAAGGCTCTTTAGATGCACAACACTTAAACATGAGTAGATTTTTTTTCAGTAGTGATGACCTGTATCACATATAAATTGCACAACAAACTGCTGCCATGCTTTTTCTGTTGCTGTTGGTTTAGAATCATACTTTACTGTCAGCTTGTTCCAAAGAGATTTCACTTTATAAACAGTCTTTTGTGCTTTTGTCTTGTTTCAAAATATCCCCAAGAAACTGCTAAACCACTGATAGTTCTTTTTTTCACTAAACTTCTCTTTATATTTTTAAAAGTGTACATACATTTTTGGTTGTCCCAAAAAATTGGAGTTCTTACTTCTTTTGTGTTACATTCTGAAGGTATTCTTGTACCATTTGTGATATTGAATGCCACATATCCATAACTGCTAACTAATGTAAATTATTCTAATGAAATGCATTGAAGTGTGATTGGAAACATTGTGAAATCTTTTACTTGTTTGGCTGATGTAATAGGCAGGGCAGCATTGCAACACACTCTAAATATGTCATTGTTTACTTGAGCAATAGCTGTAATTCGTGATCTAGGGAGTAGCACCTTTGATTAGCAATCAAAAGGTCTCGGGTCCTCAATTTGTCCCAGCCAAAGCTTAAATTTTGAATAAAATCATCAGCAAAGGTGGAAAAAGATTTTTGGCATGAAGAGACACCCTCATTCTAACCATGTTCTTGTCAAAGAGAGTGGGTGTGCGGACAGAGTTTCAGGTCAACTTCTTGCCACTGGGGTGGGAAACTGACGCTAGGAGGTGGAAGAATCACAGATGATCAACAGCATGAAGATGCAGAAGGCAATGCAAACTACTGCATTAAAAGTACAAAATTTGCATCAACAGGACATGTGACGATCTCGACGCTGGAAAAAAAATCCACATTAGTCACCCATTCGAATCTTTGAGGGTAACAGCCAAGGAGGAATGACCACAAGAACAAGACTGAGTAGCCAGCAAATGAGTCAGCGCATGAAATGTCAATGGTGGGTAGCTAGAAAATCTGAAATGGGATATGCAAAGGCTCAATCTAGATATAGTGGGGGCCACTGAAGTGAAATGGAAAGATAAGGCACAGTGAATGCTACAACAGGAATAGGATTCATTGTGAACAGGACAGTAGGGCAGAGTGTGAGCTACTGTGAACAGTTTTATTCTCCTCAGACTCAGCCGGAAACCAATGCCAACAACAATGGATCAGGTATACATGCCGACATCACAAGCAGAAGATGAAGATATAGAGAACATGTATAACAATATCTAATGCATAATCCACTACATAAAGGGAAATAAAAATCTAATAAACTTGGATGATGAACATGGTAATATGAGAAGGAAAAGAGGTAGTGCTATACTAGGAAAATGCCTGGAGACATGGGAAGATTCCAGATGGATTATATCATGGTCAGGTAGAAAATTCTAAACAGATACTGAGACTACACGGGCTGCAATAACAAATACTACAGTGGGCAGTTCGATTGAAGAGGAATGGACACCTATAAAATGACAATCACTAAAGTTGGACATTCAGATGTAGGTTCAAGAAAGATACTGGCAAAGAAACCTTGGGTAACAGAAAAATTACTCTGAGGCACCTTTCAGTGTACCTCATACGGGGGAACTGCCCTCATTGCTGGGAGGGTGCCAGGTTTTGTTGCATTTGTGATGTTCCAGGCAGAGTGTTAACTTGGAGGCTGGCTATCTGGCCTCGCCCTTTCATTATGTGTATGGTAGGTGACCATTCATGCAGCAGGGTCCGAGCACAAAATGGGGACATAAGTTTGCTAGGTATCAGGAGCTCAAGTGTTAGGCATGTTATGAAGCCCCTTAAGGAAATAGCATTATGGTCTGGAAAGAAGTCCCATGTGTGCTCAGTACATCTACCAAAAGGCCTCATCTGAAATTTGGAGAAGGCCTTGCCTACGGCTCTTGAAGGCGCAAGGCATAGTCTTCCGCAAGTTGTGACTCATGTCGGCACCAATGACATCTGTTGCTTTGGTTCTGAGGCCTCACTCAAGGGGAAAAAGATGAGCTTACAATCTGTAGTGTCGTATAAGGGTTGATTGGGAACCCGAAACAGAAAGCTCAGAAATATTTAGCAATGCATGGAACATAAATTAAAAAGACAGATTAGATGCCATAGGAAGAGGAGTGTTCACTGCAGTTGACAAAAATATTGTCTATTGAGTTCACAGCTGACTAAACCTGTGAAGCTACCTGACCATGACTAACAAGCCTAGATGAACTCAAGTTAATTATTCGATGTTTTTACCAACCACCTGATTTTGCGTGACAGTTCTGCAGTCACTTAAAGAAAGTCTATGCTCAATAGCACAGCTCATGCAATATTAGTTGGAGGCAACTTTAACCCACTGAGTATAGAACAGGACGTCTACGGAATCATTGCAGGTGATATGGACAGAGTCTTGTGAATACTATCTTGAGTAGCTACGTCAACAGCCCACACACAATGGAAATATTTTAGACCTTGTAACTACAAACAAAAAAAACGCCCTAAAACTGGGAAGCAATGTTGTCAGAGTTGGCTACTGCACCAAGCAGGGCCCTCAAGCCAGACTCAGTAGTTATACGCAGCAATACCGGCCTATGCTACTACGATAAAACTCGTTTCTTATATGACATAAGATACAAAGTCAGCTATGGTTTTTGCTTTTGAAACAATAGCATATACTAGCTTCCATTGCCATTTCAACAACATTTGTTTGAAATTTGTCATATAAAAATAGCATTTCCCCTCATTAGTATACCTGTCTGCATGTAAGAAATGTTGAAGCAGAAATGACCTGCCAGTAGACAACACAGTGCCTGCTAGTTCTGCAGTGGAGACAAGTAAACAGTTGAAACGCTTCATATGATGACATAGCCTGGCATCAGTGTGTTTACAGTGCAATAGCCAATTTTGGTTGACTTGCTTTTCAATTTCAGAATATTTTTTGGATTCTTCTGCAAAGAGTTTCAAGCTCAAAAGTAACCAGCACTATATCAATGTCACTGCCCTCATCTTTTCAAGCAGTTTTGGGTGCCGTTAAATAAAGTATGTCACATCATACTTGCTTCCATATCTTGATCAATACCAGAGTTAAGACATTAAGATTCTTCATTACATACAAAAAAAGTGCTCTTCGGTGTACTATCACTTGCTAAAAACCTGATTTCAATATCTAAAACCACTGACTAAATAAAAGGTGAGTTATATTTTGTACATGATGCACCCTATATATCAGAGTAAAGATGCTCGTCGTGGAGGACCGAATAGAGCCTGTGGTGATTAATATTAGTGTGTGTGAACCCTGATGCCAAACCAGGGATACATAAATATCACAGGTCATGGAATATATCATGTGTGAAGCTCCACATTCAGAGTTAGCAAGAAAGTTACAATGAGAAAAAACAGTTCTCAGTTCACATCTTTTAACCTAACTGCTTCTATTCTCCCTTTTTCCAAACAATTCATAAGAAGACAGATGTTGAGGTTCTCAAAAAACATCGTGTAACAGTGATTTTTGGCCTAGAGTACATCTTAACCATATTCTCAACTAACAGTTGTTGGTGGCATACCTTTAAAATTGGAATATCTGCTTGAACAAGGAGACTATCAAAAGGGCTCACGTAGAATGTTCCAATTACAAGGTGGACTGTGCTGTAGTGCTCAGGGTCTAGTAGGACTGAAACAGAAGGTGCTGCTGACCCATAAATAGCACATCCTTAGTCTAATTGTGCTAAAATCAATGGCTGCTAATAATTTGTAAGAGTCTTTCTGAGGAAGCTAAGACCGTTTAACTTCTACATACGGATTGTCTTGAGCTGCTTTATGTGCAGTACCCATGTACACGAGAACAGCAGTCCTAAAAAGCTAAAGTAGTTTACCACTTCCACCTATCGGTTATCAATTTATAATTTAGGTTGTGGGTGGGTGGACTGAACTCTGAAAAAGTTCATAACCTGATAAGCAAACCCATGTCTTCTGGACAGCACCTAAAGATGTTATAATGATCTGTGGAGCACAATGACTTGGAACTATAGTGTAGACAAATGTTTGTGAAGATACACAGTTGAAAATAAATTTCAGCCTGCAATGGCAGCAATTCCATTTTTGGCAACTGCGAAGAGGGTAGATCTCAAGATTGAAACATGTGAAACACCTTTTTTTTTTCTTTTTTCTTTTTCTGTACATGTTGATTACTGGAGACTCCTGCCCTTGCCAAATATTTTTAAGCACATGAGGATAGTTAGTTTGTTATAATAGTCACTAAGGTGGTGAATCATTGGCTTGTGTACGATATCTGGGTCTGGGCAGGTACCAGTCTCTTTGTACTGTGTTAGTGAATTACTGAATTCTCAATCTGTAGAAAGGGAATTATAGGTCTGTATGTGTTGAGAACGCTATGTTCTGTTTAAATCCTATACAGAGTGAGCAAAATCTAGGTGACAATTCTTTTAAGCCGATATTTTAGCACTGCACATCATCAGGAATTTGGCTATGTCATAACAATTGATATGAATTACTCTCAGTCTAAAACTATAACTATTCCATTTGGGAATTGATTCATCACGGTTCAGCTTACACTTAGGCATCTGCTGTATATGCCTTCACTGAAACAACGTATCATTCCCAAACTGTAGCACTTCACATTAATTAAATAATGTGATTTTGTCATAGTCTTTTCTACACAATTACATTGTCAGCAGAGGAATGACTCCTTCGTTGTCGTTATGCTTTTTACCTGTTTCTGTTGGCCACAGCTATTTTGTGAGAGTAAGTTGTCAAACTGTGTGTGGTATGGGTAATCAGATTCATTGCCTCCTGCTCTGTCCCTTGTCAATGTCCTTTCCTTGGGATTCTGTGACATAAGCTTTAGAGGAGTAAGTTTCCCAACTGACTTTTCACAGAGACCATCTTGGTAGAATGCCAATGGGCATTGAATACAGTACTGATAACATAACTGGTTATGGTCACTGTCAGGCAAATCACTGAGGGCACACCATTTAAATGGTGTAACATTTCTTCCATCTTCTGGTAGGAGGTGTAAATTTCAAATCATTACTGGTGTACATAGTTGGATTTCAACAGCTACAGCCTCGAGTATGGTGTTCAGAAGTACCTGCTGACTGAAAGTAATAATGTGCAAATGCCTCCTGAATCCCTCATTGCCTTAGTTTGACTGTTACTAAAACATGATAGTTTCTCACTGTAGGCAGGTGACTCCCAATCACCGTGATTTTTGCTGTTAAACACACATGGATGAAAATAAGAGTATCAACTGAACTGAGTTCAGCAAGGAGACTGTAATAGTCATTACAATTTCATTCTATCATCATTAAAGGAGGAAGTTTAAGAGCAGCAGAAGTTGAAAGGGGTTTGTTTAAGCCACTGTTCCTTCCCCAGCTTCCTGTACCAATGGTGTAATTATTACCTACAGCTACACTAGTCATTCTGCAGGAAGAAGATTCAACTTTGGCAGTGCAATCAAGGGAAATTTTTAATTTGTGTCTCGTCTTTTTCTCCTGTTTCTTTAGATGATTTTAGTTCTTGTAGGGACCTGTTGGGTGTGCATTTGAATAGGATGATGATAGGGCTGTTTAAAGTCCAATGCTCTTACTCCTTTCTCACACTGACTTATTTGTGTGTGTCAGTTAAAATACAGGATGTCCCAGGGGCTGTCCCTCTACAGCAACATTGTACATGGATGGAAAAATCATGGCTGCATCAGAGGGAAATCCAGTGACACAGTATAGGTTGTGCTGCTCCCAATCTTTTTCCAGCCTTTGAAATATGATAGATGATCAAATATCATATTTCTGTGTCTACCTTTCCTTTGTAAAGAAAGTCAGGCAAACTTGCAACCAGAGATTCTGGTGGTCTAAGCAGCTTGTGCACAGTGAAGGTAGTTCCAAAGAGCAACCACTGTGCAGAGTTCTGTCATTGTTTGCAAAAACATGTTCCAAAGTACAGCAAGACAATGTGACCTATCAGAAACTTCAGAAGCACCTTTTGGATGGTGGGAAGTAAGTCTTGACTTCAGATCTGCATACTGTGACAAATTTGTTCTTGTAAGGCATGTCATTCAAATGCCAATGTGGTGGTATCTCTATCAACAGTTTTCCTTTGGTGCTAACTGTATGTATCATGCAAAATGAATGTGATGATGTTCCAGGTATTCTGCTAGTTCATCAGATTTAAATGTTACAAGTTCTGAGAAAAACAATGCCTCAAAATATACAACCTCTGACAATAAAGTTTAGTGAATGATGTTAGAAAGGTCGACTGGGCAACAATGGTGACTCACAATGCTGCACCTGTGTAGCGACCGGTGTTGAAAACCTGCCACCATAACAGTTCAGTTGAGCATCATGTGTGTTCCGTGTTAGACCTGTTGGATGAAGTGCTTGTTTAGTGTGTTGGTTCTGAACTGAGAACAGGAAAATGAACTAGCAGAGGATCAATTTAGAGTTTTGTGTTAAGTTTGGCATGACACTGAAAGAAACGCACACAATGCTAGTACGTGTTTGTGGGGATCAAGCACTGTTCATGAAGTGTGTGTATGAGTGGTTTGCGTGTTTTCGGGGAGGCCGGGAAAGTGATTCTGGCAATCCCCGTAGCAGATGACCAGTGACTGCCGTAAGTAATGAAAACATTGAGAAAGTGAGGACATTAATCATGAACAACCACCGATTAACTGTGTGCTTTACAGCAGATTAACTGCAGATTAACCGTGAATCTGTGCAACAGATCCTTACCCAGTAGTTAGGGAAGAGGAAAACGTGTTGTATTGTGCCACATCACTTGACTGACGGTCAGAAGCATGCATGTTTAGGGGCTTCACAGGATTTTGTCGAAAACGGTGGATGCTACACCAAATTTCTCTGGTACAGCCCTGAAACAAAATGGCAAAGCATGGAATGGCGTTCTCCGTCATCACCTCGTCGGAAAGAAGTCAAAGCCGAAAAATCATGCATCAAAACAATGCTCATCACGTTTTTCGATATTCAAGGCATTATCCACAAGGAATTTCTACCTCAGGGAACAAAATTGAGCGTTGCACGGTAAGTTGAAATTTTGACCAGTTTCATGCAACATTCATGCAGAGCATGACCCCAGTACCCACAACAAGGTTTCTGTGTTTTTTGCTAACGACAATGCTCGCCCACATGCAGCCAATATCGTCAAACATCTCCTGGCAAAAGACAGGGTGGTGCAACTTGAACATCCACCATACTCGCCAGATCTCAACCCTCCAGACTTCTCCCTATACCCTTGACTTAAACTCGCTTTGAAAGGAAAGAGATTTGACGATATTCCTGGCATCAAACGAAATGTGGCACGGCTTTTGAACACCACCTCAAAGGAAGACTTTTTGCAAAGTTTCTAGGCCACATATCGCAGAACTCAGCAATGCATAGTTATGGGAGGTGACTATTTCAATGGACAGCAAGGTAACTAGTTTATAGTTATCTACGTTAATGTTACAGGGCTATTCACCAAACTTTATTGTCAGAGGTTGTATTCAGGCATTTATAAGGGGTAATGCTTAGAAGAAGCACAGAGTGTTTGAGCTTGTGTTTTAGTTACTGCTTTCATCAATAAGGATCTATTTCACATTTTTTCTATAACAGCTGCTTTGCCAAACTTATCTCTGATGTCCCCCACTCCCCCCAAAAAAGCCATATGTTTCACTGTCATGAAGGAATCACCATCTCTCCTAGTGTAAACTAAATATTGAGCAAACTGTCTGGTTCCTCTTTTCCTAAAGTGTCCCTTGTCCCGCGGTGTGGCTATGGAAACTGAAGGCTGAGGCATCCCGAGCAGTTCTACAAGGCCATTATATGGTGAAGTTGAATCCTTTTAATTTGTTGTGTGTCCACCATGACACCACTACTCTTCAGCTTATGTGGGGAGGTGACAGTTCAGGCATCATTCATGTGAGCCCTGCAGTGTTGGGGGGCTACAGTAGAAAGAGTACATGATGACCCCACCATATTGGACTGGCTACTGCATTAGATTTTTGGCGTTGAGTATTTATCCATGTTCTGGGGATACATACCACCTCAATAGTAGGCTGAGAAGTTTCTCCACTTTCTACTTTTCCTGCCTTGGTGCTTCAGAAGACATTTCCTTTACCATGTTTATTATTCTGTTAACCGCTCCTCTCATTTTTGTACGTCTCTCTAAAACCTGCCAAACTGGCTAAGATGGGGAGTGAGATCCAGAATGTATGACAAATTTAAGAATTCTGATATAAAGATGATTATGTACTTACTATAAGTGACAGCACAAAAACTTTAAAATCTGGCACACAATACAATGAGGATTGCAAGAATATTCTGTAATAGAAATAATATGGAGAGAGGGAGGCTCCTGAATATAAAAGTGGAAGACATCTTTAACATAATCCCCACCCTATCCATCCCCCCCCTCTTAATCCCGGAATTGACACTGAATCCTATAATAATAATGTTCAGGACATTAATTTTTGTAAAAATCTTAAACCTGGCTGTGAAACAGCAACTGTGTAATTTAAAATACATTGATAAATCAGCCAACCACTTGCAAATAAAGGTTTATTATCCCCTGACCATGGTTTCGATATTTGTAAAAATATCTTCTTCAGAAGTATTGGCCTTATTACATCCCATGATGCAACAGGGACCACAAGACAAAATATTTGTATAAGTTACATGTACATTATGTCAGAGACTGAGGCTCACTGTCAAAGGCAAATCATGTGATGTAATGAAGCCAATACTTCCAAAGAAGATATTTTTTACAAATATTGAAAACATAGTCAAGGGATAATAAACCATTATTTGTAAATGGTTGGCTGATTTTTCAATCTATTATTATTTTTTGCGCCTGACAGCCTAAATGCACGAACATGATTTTTACGGGATTTACAAAGAGGTCTCAAACGGGTTTTTGGTGTGGCCCTTACTTCTTACTTAACACTTCCTCCACTGCCCTTCTGGTAATCAACATACACCTACTCACAAGTTTATAGTTCTTTTTTTTTGTGTGTGTGTGTGGGGGGGGGGGGGGGGGAGGAGGGAGAGGAGGAAGCAGGGCAGCAAAGCGATCATGCATATGTGCAGGATGGGCAGGGGTCACAAATTTTTTTTTTTAATAAGTCACTCAGTTCTCAGTATTATGAAGAGGTATTTCTACCCAAGTTATTCTTCACTTAGTATGCTTAGTTACACAAAAAGCACACAATCTGAGGTGGTTAGTTGACCGTGTAGCAACAGTTTTCCTTGCACCTGTATTATTTATTGTTATTTTAACTTCATGTTGCTATTGATTTTGTTATATTTAAAATGAAAATTGTTTGTAAAGGGTAATTATTCTTGTTCTTCCCTGAGAAATTACGCTGTCTATCATCACACTTTTCCGCTTATTTGTGTTGCCCTCCACACTTTGGTGACCATACCTGCTACAACTGCATCACAATCACAAATTATAATCTATGCAAACATCCTTAATGGGAGCCGGAACAATCCATCTCCTTCATGTTAATTTTAGCAAATAGAAGGAACATTTTTTCTAAAACAATTAAAACGTATTGCTCTGAAATTTGGACCACGTGTTCAGTGAATATTTCTCTACAAAGTTATAATGCCACGTTAAGAAATATTTATTGGTTTTTGTTTTACATTTTTTTTTTCAAACAGACGCTTTTTTCCCTCTAAAATTTTGTACTTTTTCTTCTATAACTCTTGAATTATACTTTTTTTTACAATTTGTTACAAAAATGAAGGAAAAGAAGTAAACAATATTGTGTATAAATTTCATTGATATACTGTTAGCAGTTTTTTAGAAAATGTTCCTCAAAGATGACAATTTTAAAGTTACGGGAAATTGCTTCCAACGTTTTTTTAATACATTCCTGCCCCATATGATGGATTATCAGCATCCTCCTCTTTTGCCAGTGTTAGTTTCCTTTTCACTGGTCTTTTCTTCCTTATCGCTGCATGTTGAAGGCTTTTGTCTCTTCTTCCTGCACCTCTTAGTCTTTCTTCACATTTAGGCAGATTGTGGAAATGGTGTTGTGTCCTGGTTGGAAACCTAAACGCTTCAGCACATCACATTTGATAACGGTTCCTTCATTCTATGTTGCCACTGCATCATACACTCCAAAATGCAATGTTTTTATCTGTACAAACACTCTTTTGGGAATCCTAATCCAAATTAAATTATTTTCACTTTCATTTGGATTTTGTATTTCCCCATATAAACACTTTTCCAATAAACTTGGCTGTGATAAATCTCTGAATATGGGCTAATTACATCCATTGCAGCATTTGGCAAACTGTTTTTAAGGGCCTATTTCTTTCCTGATTGGTACTTACACCACGGGTCATCACTTATGGGGCACAGTGCATGTTGTGGGTGCTCATTTGTTGATACAGTATGAAAAAAATAATGCCCTTACTGCTCTCCTCATATGCTCAATGCTTCTTGTATTTTGCCTAATTGCACACCCATAATACACCTGAAATCTATTAATTGCTTCACCGGTCAATCTTCCTCTTCCTCCAAGGGTCTTACCACCACTAAGCTTTTGAGAGCCTAATGTCTGCTTTAGTTTGCGCGAGCGAGCCCCCATGCACTTCTGGACATGTCCAATGCACTCCTGTTTTTTAATGTGAATTTCATTGCCATAAGGTCTGAGTTCCTCTACAGCTTTATATCCCTTAGAATCACCATCTCCTAGATAGTTAGCGTATTGTACATTATACTACTCCTGTGATCTGGAAAAAATTGTTTTCACTCATTCTACTTCCATCGCTCCACTCGTGTCATGAAAATTTGCTTCACAACTTTCACTATGTTCGTCCTTGGAATTGCCCTTACATCTACAATGTTTTGAAAGAATAGCAACAGCAATTACTTTGCAACTGTCTCCACCAGTAGATGTCACAACTCCATTTAGAAATTTATGACCTCTACGTTGCCGTGATCCATCTAAAACAACAGTTAAATCTCTACAATTCCCATTATCTGTCACAGCTTCTTCAACTGCTTTCTTCATTGTTGCTTGAGCAATATCTTCAGCAGAAGATCCCACCAATTCATTATAAAATCTAAACTTGGTTGGTGGTTTTGGCAAGTTCATAATTCCACATAACATTGTCCCTGCAGCACTGTCGTTGCCAATGCAACGCAAGCCATACACTAGCCGAACATTTATATCATACACCCTCTTTCCACTATTACCACTATGAGGAATACTGTTACAATTAGAAAACGAAACTTCTGCAGCACATTTGTTACACCTGGCAGGATGGCAATTGCCAGGAGTCCCAACGCCCCAGGGAGATAGGAATCTACTCCTTGGCATGCACGGGGAGTTAACAGGGCAGGCGTTAGAGTGATCCCTGTGTTGCCAGTGGGCTACAACCAACAGGTTACATGGCGACCCCACCACAATGGACTGGCTACCGTGCTGGATATCAGGTGCAAAGAAGTCCATGGTCGGAGGCGGCGCAAAAAGCGACACAGCATAGTGGATGGTGGAAACTGCACCAAGGAACGAATCCTCGCCCAAGAGAGAGAGAGAGAGAGAGAGAGAGCGCGAGCGGGACTGCAATACAATGACGAGAAAGCGGGCTAAAGATCTCTATGCATGATGCACCATGTAAGGTGCCCTTCCCCAATTGGCTCGCTCTTTGGAAAAATTTGGAACTATGGAGGTCAAACCCTATAGGGGACCATAACATAAAGGCTCAACCATGTGAGACTACTTTTAGTTGCCTCTTATGACAGGCAGGAATACTGCGGGCCTATTCTAACCCCCGGACCCTCAGGGGGTTATAGAGTACTACGAATTGCTTCCCTGAGGGATAGCCATCACAGCTAACATTTACAACAACCCGCATGTGTTGCAGACGCAATCCAACATCAACAACCAGGAAGACTATGTAAAGTAATGATTCTCCATGATAATGACCCCTAGCATTCTGCTAGATTGGGAAAAAAAAAACCTATAAGAGACGGCTTGGGAAGTCGTTCCACACTCTCCTTATTCAACTGCTCTTCTGCCCTCAGATTTCCACCTTTTCCGCTCTCTATCGACCAATATTCAAGGAACTTCCTTTCCGGATGAAGACAGGCGAATGGCTCAATAACTTCTCTGTCTCAAAATCAAATGATTTCTACAGTTGTGGAATTGGAAAGTTAACCTAGTGTTGGCAGACTGCTGTAAATACTGAAGGAGAATACATTACTGACAGCTAAAGCCTCTGTTATGTGCCTTTGTTGTATTTGTTAAACGTATGGAAACATTAAGTTTATCCATTAGGGATGTTTTAGAACTCTTGACTGTTAATTGAATGTAAATATATGAAGCTGCAACCAGTCACTTTTTTGAATAGTTAGTTATTATTCCATGAACCAGTTTTCGAACCTTTTCACATTCATCTCCAGATGGTTGTGGAAGTTACACATCTGTTTCTAGTGTAGCACTGGGTGCTGGCTCTGTGACAAGAAGATGGAACACGCTTCAAAGTATTGCCACGAGTACTGTTTATCTGTCAATATGGATGCAAAATTTTAATTCTGCACTTACTGCAACAGAATGGGCTCCTTTTTCTGCTAGTGTCCATCTGCCTTCTTCCATTCTGATGGCCAGATGGTACATCACTTCACACACTTTACACAATCCGTCTGCATTTGCACTGTGGTAGTGAAACTCTGCCAGCATCTGGCATGTACTATACAATTGCTGCTTGCTACAAAGATCTTGACAGAAAGGTATGACATAGGCGTACTTTGCTCAGTTCTTTTGTTTGCATGTATTAAAGTCGATATATGGGCAAGTACTTTAATCAGACTGGTGTCAACATGAGAGTGCACAATAAAATAAATAAATGAATTACTGCAAGAACAAACTTCAAATGATCTGTCTTATTTCAATTCATATATTAACATATAAAGCAGAGCCAGCACCCAGCATTATTCTAGAAATAGGTACATAACTTCCGGTAAACCATCTGAAGATGAACCTGTTAAGGTTCGTAAACCGATTCTTGGAATAATAAATAACTATTTAAAGTAGTGACTGGTTCCAGTTTTATGTATTTACATTATGACAAAATGCCATAAACTTATGTACCAACAAAAAATTATTCACAAATGCAACTTCCCCACTTTTCCGTGACACCTTAAAATTATCCCAACTTTGTGCAGCTGTTGCCCCTTAGAACATATTCACAAATGTATTAAAAATATCTCTGCATAAGTATAGAACCTACTGATATTTCACTGAACTGTGGGGTCCATTTTATTGGCAAGGTTTCTCTTTATTTTTATATAAACTTTCAAAGGCTTGGTATATAATGATGTATTCTCATGGCTGAAAAGCCACCGAGATTGCAAAATATTAATAAAGCAGCAGTCCTTGAAATTCTCATCAGATTTCACATGGAATATACTATGGTATTAGCTTCCTCTTTATCACGAACCACCGCCCTTCTCCCCCTTCTCTCTGAAAACGGTCTCAAATCATTGGAAAATAGTTCAGTCACTCACATGTTGGGACTAATATCATTAATGTCTATACGTTGCACAGCAGCATCTTGGTAATAATATGGTGGCATACCTTAAACAGAAAATCTTTCTAATTGAAGCTCCAAAGCTTTTCACATTATGGTGCATGTAATATATTTAGGTTAACAGGTAGTTTCCATACTACCATATTTATGGAAGGTTTTTAAAATTATGAGAATCGTGACTGATAGAGAGTACACTGCAGCTTCACAAACCTGCAACTGGCTTGAATTTTTCACTAATGGAATTCATTATATTATCCAGTATAACAAGTGTTCATTAGAAACAAATATTGTCAGTGAGCATGTGTGCACTAAATACGCACGGCCAATTGGGTGGTTTGCCCCAGTAAGACATGGCACAGCTCTGTACATGAAAGTAACTACACCTGCATCAGTACTCCAAAAGCCATGCCATATGATACATGGTGGAGTGTACCTCGTACTACTAATAGTAACTTCCTTTCCTCTCCCACCTGCAAAAAGAGCAAGGGAAAAAAACAACTGCTGACATGCCTCTGTACAAGCTCTAATTTCTCTTACCTCTGACATCCTTTAGTGAAATGTACACTGGTGGCAGTGAAATTGTTCTACAGTCACCTTCAAATACTCAGTAGTGTTTCACGAAAAGAATGTACTCTTTCCTCCAGGTGGTCCCACACAACTTCACAAAGCAACTCTAATATTCACATGTTGATTGAATCTACCACTAACAAAGTATCAAATTGCTTTGATGTTATCCCTTGATCAGACCTGGTGGGGATCCCAAACACTTGAGCAGTACCAAAGAAAAGGTTACAATAATAGTGTCATTTCTAGATGAGCTACATTTCCGTAAAATTCTCAATAAACCATAGTCTACCATTTGTCTTCCCTACTGTCTATCCTTCTGTTCTTGTTCCCACTTCACATGGCTCTGCAATATTACATTTAATCAACATGACTGTATCAAGCAGCACACTACTAATGCTGTATTCTAACATCATGAGATTCTTTTTCCTCCTCACCTGGATTAACCTACACTCTTCTATATTTAGAGTAAGCAGCTATCCATCACATAAATTATAAATTTTGACCAAGTAATCTTGCATCCTCATACAATCACTCCACAACGTCACCTTACTGTACACGTCATCAACAAATACCAACAGATTGCCGTTCATCTTGCCCATCAAACCATCTATGTATACAAAAAGCACTCCTATCACACTTCCTTGGGGCACTCCAAACAATATTCTTGTCTCTGACAAACACTCACTATAAATGACAGTGCACTGGATTCCATTACTTAAGAAGTCGTTAAACCACGCCATATCTGGGAACATAATCTCTATGCTTGGACCTCCGTTAATTGTCTGCAATGGGGCACTGTGTAAAACAATTTTCCATAAATCTAGGAATATGGAATCTGCCCGTTGCCCTGCATCCATGGTTTGAAAGATATCATGTAAGAAAAGGAGAAGCTGAGTTTCGTATAAGCTATGCTTTCTAAATCCATGCTGTACCCAGAAGCTTTTGTGACTCAAGAAAACCTTGTTATATTCAGACACAAACTCAGAATATGTTCCAGAATTCTGCAGCAAACAGATGTTAAGGATACTGATCTGTAATTTTGTGTTCTTTTACCTTTCTTTCATACAGGAGCCGCATAAGCTTTTTTCCAGTCTCTTGAAACTTTCACCGGGTGAGAGATTCACAGCGAGTTAAAGCTAGGTAAGGGGCCAATGCCACAGAGTACTTCTAAAAGCTGCAACCATTTTGAAAACCACCACAGGCTGTCAGTTTTATTATGCAAGATGCCTTTACTGCATCACAGATATAATATACTGTAAATTTTAGCCTTTGGCATAAACTAAGAACAGCTAGCTTCCTGGTCCCTGCAGAATAATTTGTCTGTAGCATAAAGGGTAGGTAGATGGGTGAAGAAAGATATCAGTATTTATTGTCAAAAAGTAACAACACCTTCACTCGTTAATCATACAGGCATAGGAACCGCCAACATATTCGCATGGGTGGCCAATTGCAAACTTCAGTTCAGTCAAGTGGACGCTAACTTTTTTTCTTCTCACATTTCAACATTCCGTTGACTATACAGAGGGGTCCAAAAAAATGAATCAACTGTTTAAAGTCCATAACTGGCCAACAAATTGATGGAGTTGGCTCATCTTTGGTAGCGTAATAGTTTGTAGTTCCGGCAATCGCCACACAGGCGTTTTATTGCATTGTTTTGTTTTGTCAGATGACAGTCACCAGATAGTGTTTTGTTCTTAGTTGCACCTAGTTACTCGAGTAAACATGGCCTGCGCAAGACTTACATTTGACGAAAGGAAGTTAGTTTTGAAGTGCTATTCTGAGTACAAAAACATTAATGGGGTTCAACAGCAATGGCGAAATGAGTATCAAACAGAGCCACCGACATGTATAACAATTCGTCACAAATTTGAAGCCGAAGGCTGTGTTAAAGATGTAGGCAAACAATGATCTGGACGACCTGTAACAGTAACAAGTCCAGCTAACTTCCGTTGTGCGTTACAACAATTCACTCGCTCACCACAGAAGTCTGTAAGACAGTGTGCCTGTGGAACTGGAGTGAGTCACTCCGGTGTTCGGCAAATTTTGAAGACAGCAAAGTGGAAGTGCTACATCTCATGACTGCTACAAGTAATGAACGAGGACGACCCAGATAGTAGAATGGAGTACTGTGAGTGGTTTATTAACATGGTGCGCAACGATGAAGAGTTTGCAGAGATGATTGTGTGGTCTGATGAGGCACAGTTCAAACGCAATGGTACAGTAAATCACCACAATTGCATCTACCGAACCGCCCAAAATCCGAAAGCCCATGTAGACAAAGCCATGAATTTGCCAGGAATAAATGAGTGGTGTGGGTTGTCTTACCAGGGCTTGATTGGGCCATTCTTTTTGACGGCACAGTTACCAGTAAGGTGTACCTTCAGAAGCTTCAGACATACATTTTACCTGCCATCCGAGACTTGTATGCAGACAGAAGAGAGTACTTTCAACAAGATGGTGCCCCAGTCCATTACTAAAATCGTGTTGGGGCATATCTCGATGAAAGTCTACCAGGAAGATGAACAGGCCGTAGAGGTGCTGTGGAGTATCCACCACATTCCCCAGACCTAACTCCTCCAGACTTTTACCTGTGGGGAACACCAAAGGACGTCGTTTATCGACAAAAGCTACGCACATTGGATGAACTTTGAGAATCCATTGCACATTCATGTGCAAATATCCAACTGAACACGTTGCAGTCAGTAGTTTGTGCTGCAGTTTGGCGGCATCGTTTGTGTGTGTCTGTTAATGGTGACCATTTCGAACACCTACAGTGATATCTTTAAGTTGGACTTTAAGCTACACTTTCGCCAAAAATGAAACAACTTTGTCAATTAGTATGTAAGTTATGGACTTTTAAACAGTGGATAAATTTTTTTGGACACCTATGTATAGAATGATTAAGCTAGTTATGACACTAAGACAGCAAAACCCACGAAATGAAATATTTGAAACTTTAATACAAATTAGGCCCCTAGATGAGACTATCTGACACAACACAGGAAAAGTTTAGAAGTTGGAAACCCATTGCAGTTTTGTACTGTAGTTTATGTACGATATAAGAACACAATACACATCAAATACTCACCGAACACTTGCCCATTATGTAATACATATGATTTCTGGATTTACCTTGCAGTTTTAGTTTTGATGCGAAAAAGTGTGCTGAATATGGCGTGGAAATAACCATTACGCCACATTACAGAATAATCTGTTAGCACACTTACTTCACTCTGATTAGTTGGCTAAACCAACTCAACCAAATTATCAACTGCCACACCAAAGGCATCATAGGTTACTCATAGATAATGTATTTACTTTAAAGCCATAGATTATAAATCGATTGTCTGCTGTGAATAAGCGCTATCATTATAAAATGAAATAGATGTACATGTTTCTAAAAGACAGCGCTAGATGTTGCGAAGGATGTTTTTCGTTTCCACTGACTTACATAATTGGTTCTTTCCAATTCATTCGGTTCTTAATTTCATTCTTAGTGAGTTTGAGATAAATTGGGAGAATAGCTTTTCATTTAGAAGAATTTTTAGTTTTTGATTTTCGTTTGTAGGTATGGATTTATCTATTCCCATGAATAAGGAAGACTTAAAGCAGGCTTTGGGCTTAGACATGGTGGCAACCATTCGATTTTTGCAAAAATCTGGTCTTCTTGCTGATTACATTCAATGCCGTGAGTGTGGCGAACATATGCGCCTGTAAATGTGTGTGGTTTTTGCACTCACGATTTATTCATATGGAGGTGCAGGAACATTGTTTGAGAAATCAAATCTGGTCATGAGGGATATAATAAAAATTAAATACTGTTGTTGTCTGAGGTACCTTGTGTGGTTGTGTGTGCAAGAACGTCGTGTGAGTGAGTGCACTGTTTTAGACTGGTATTCATTTTGAAGGGAAGTTTGTGGCAAATATACAAAGTACAGGTGGTGTTCGGGGGGGGTTACAGTCGAAATCTATGAGTCTTAGTTTGGCAAAACCAAATACAACAGGGTGGCTACCTGTGGTGGGATGGTTTGGGGGACTGTAATTTCAGGTCCATAATGTGATGATGTAGTTTTTAAAGTAGTTCCTAATCGAACGAAGAACCTGTTGGTGAAATTAATTGAAGATCATGTTGCACAGGGTTTGCTTCATGTAGGGATTTGGGAAATAGGGGTTTTCACCATCTTGCCATCACTCACAATATTGAATTCAGATCTTCATCAACTGGGACTTGTGCAAATAGTACAGGTTACTGGTCAGCCATAAAATCTGTTGTAGGAAGGGGGAAACGATGCATTTCGACACTACAGAGCAGTTTACATGAATATTCATGAAGGCATAGTGTACCCAATACATACTGCCTGTTTAAGTGTTTCCTTAAATATGTTATGCAAATGCATCCTCCAAAATTCGCTAGTTAGTTTCAGGCTGTAATGCAGAGGGGGCTAACTGATAGGTCAACTGAAAAAGAGGGAAAAAAAAAAAAATGTATTTTGCCATTTTTCGTGTTACAAGAAATAGTATCCTATTCTTCAGTTGACCGATACAGGTCAAATGAAGTACGTGATACACGTGTTATGAAAGTCGTCATTTTTTATTCGCTAGTACTAGTAACTTACTCTTCAGTTGACCTATATAGCTCAACTGAATAATGGGATACAAATTTTACTGATGTCCATTTTTTTGTCATCGCCATGATAATTTTCAGTCGTTATTATTAGTATCGAAGACAAATATTATATACAGGTCTTTTCACCTTCGCTAGTAATACTATCAACGTAAGAATATAATGCTAGTAGCAGCTGAAGCGAAAAAAGCAACATCTGTAAAATTTGTATCCCGTATAGGTATATAGGTCAACCGAAGAATAAAATACTAATGCTAACAAAAATGAAGAAATCAACGTACATTAAATTTGTATACCATACTGCAGTTAACCTATATAGATTGACTGACGTTCGAGATACACACACACACACACACACACACACACACACACACACACACACACACACACACACACACTCTCTCTCTCTCTCTCTCTTCCATTCTAACATTACTTTTTTTATTTTCTACAGAAGTATTAGGATTCAAACAAGAGTTATCCTTAACATTATGTTTGAAATATTAATGGATGTGACATTTGTCTACCATCTGTTTTCTCTCCTGCATACCTCTCCCCCCCCCCTTTTTTTTTTTTAAGCACTCGTCTTTGCTGTGTAATAAATCATCTCTGCCAAACTCTAAAGCCGACATGTTGTATCCCATTCTTCAGCAGCAAAACTAAGTTAACTAAATAATTGTTTCTACATGTAAATTCTGTTTTGCATTTACAATTTATTGTAAGTTGAAAGAAATACCCAGGCCATTATATCATAAAAGTGCACACTCTCACCACAATTTAAGGTATTGAATCTTTCGGAACTGCTAACAAAAACATTCTTCAATATCCAAGACATTCAGATTTTTTAAAAAATTGCTGCAATGCAAATTAAAATGTTAATCAGCTAGACAACATAACATGTACACACTTCCCCCATAGCATAGTAAAGGGATTAAAAAGCTATAAAACTATGATTAAATTTTATAGCCATTTATGTGCCTCTAGTATTAATGACGGATATTTGGATTTTGTTTCCCCATACAGAAATTTTCTTCTGTTGGTAGAATAAGAACTGCACGAATTTTGACTACATTCAAATTTCACAGTGCATCATAACCACAGTTTTGTCATAATTTACAATAGCAAGTGTTTTTGAAAAACTTATGGGAGTAAGTGAAGTGGGTAGCATAAAAGACAATTTAACATGATAATCATATGAAGAAAATACTATAAACAGATTTCATGACAACATACGATATTTCCCCCTATATCCCTCATTCTACAGTAGTGCATACCATTAGTATCATTGGTAACAGTAAAAGCATTAACAAAACCAAAATCGGACCTATACATACTACAATACGTGGTTAAAGTTTGTCAGGAATGGTCAAGTTATGGGTTCAACGAGTGCTGCTATAAGCAAAGTAAACAAAATAAGGTGAAACCAAATTATAACACTGCGGTAGTGATGGTTACGTTTCGCATGTAATACTTAACGATGATTTTCATGGCCATAATCGGTATATGAACAAACAGCACTCATAAAATAACACAAAACATGAAAAAATTACATGGCACCACTTCATACAGAGAAACAAGTGTTGGATACCAATCACACACGTTTGTGTTTCAACAAGGACCTCCGCACAGAAACAAAACGTCCGCAGTAGAAAAGACAATCCTTTCTAAAGTGCGGGACGTAAGCCACGTGTGGTTAGATAATGTAATAAAAACAAAAAATCCCTAGTTCATTACGTAACGCTACGACTTGACCGATTCATGACAGTTTTTTTGGTGCTATATTTCGCATTTCGAAACACGCCATACGTCATTCCGTGTAAAATTAAACATGCCACTGATATGCGCCCTATCAACAATTCTATCAAATCTAGACTATGAAATGAAACTAAAATACCGGGTGCCTTACTGAGCATCAAGTATATGTTTCAGAAGACACATTTCAGTAACAGAAACGGCTGTAGCCAAAAGAAACATTCACAATCAATAATAAACATTGCAGAGGATGATAAATACTCGAGACAGACGAAGTGTATATATTTTTCATGCAAACCTGAAATTCAAATCGCCACGTTTCACGCAACGGACGGCGCCGCAACTGCAATGATCCCATGAGAACACAATAACAATAACAACAAAAACGGCTGCACTCATTTAGCACAAAAAACTACTACATTACTCACCAAATACAGCGAGATTTTACAACAGATTATCAAATACAACACTCAAATACGGCTCTATGACATCGACCATCGACCACATACAACCACAGACACAACTCTCGCTATCAGAGATTATATTGACATAAGTACTATCACCAGCATTTGAATAAACTAATTTAAATCAGTTAGCGTTATTTGACTGTACGTGCAATAAATTGAAAATCTGAAATGCAACAAATTTCTTATCGTTTGACATATTAGATTATATTTTTTTATTAGAAGGTACTACTGAGGCACTGCTTATACAAAATGGTAATATCAGACAATGCAACAATTAAGAAACAGAGCACTATGTCTGTATCGGTTTAATCCTCCGTCAGGCGGAAATCTGGGGCTTCTGTGTTCGGGAGCAATGAACTTGCCAGATACAGACTTTGAAATCATCTATTACCTCATATTTTCAACTTTAGTGTCCTATACGTAGTAAGCAGCATTCATAGGAAACTGTAGAAAAAGGACAGATGAAAACGGAAGCTAAAAAACTTTAGTTAAACGGAAAAGATACATAAAGAACGGAAATTTTGAAACTACCACCGCAAAGCTACAGTTTTCGGTATATAAATTTTATTAAACATGAAAATTACCTAAGCAATCCAATTGTAAGACACGATTTTGGCCGCTGGTGTCTTTCACACTCACTCAAAAGTGCGAGAAGAAACACAATGGTGCACAGAGAAGCAAAGTTGGCAGGCCATATGTGCATGGGATAAGCAGATTGTGCTATGGCAGTTTCTACGTTCACAGTCTGATATCCTTCTGCGACCCACTTTTGTAGTGTAGGCGGTGCATCTATGTCTTTTGGGATGCGGACATGTGGTATTTTCTCTCTGTCTCTTCTGGAGATAAATCGTTTCAGTCGACTTCGGTAGCTGGAGGGGATTCCAAACATCATATTTCTTCTGTGCAGCTCTCCAGAAAAAGTTGATGCGCCAGCGATTTTAGGTACTCTCTTCTACATAATTTCTTCTGTTGATTATCAAGTAAAATAATCAGGGAGTTGACACTGTTAAAGGATTGTAAATAATATTACAAGTTCACATTTGTTTCTGTTATACGTGCACAAGTATCTTTCATGCAAGTTAGTTAACTAGTTAGCTGGTTGCATGTTCCATTTGTCACTCACACAGTATGGTAGCCATTATGAGGTGGAACGTGTCAAGTGTACAAGAAATGCATATATATATATATATATATATATATATATATATATATATATATATATGTGTGTGTGTGTGTGTGTGTGTGTGTGTGTGTGTGTGAGTGTGTGTGTGTGTGTGTGTGTGTGTGTGTGTGTGTGTGTGTATGTATGTATGTATGTATATACACTCCTGGAAATTGAAATAAGAACACCGTGAATTCATTGTCCCAGGAAGGGGAAACTTTATTGACACATTCCTGGGGTCAAATACACCACATGATCACACTGGCAGAACCACAGGCACATAGACACAGGCAACAGAGCATGCACAATGTCGGCACTAGTACAGTGTATATCCACCTTTCGCAGCAATGCAGGTTGCTATTCTCCCATGGAGACGATCGTAGAGATGCTGGATGTAGTCCTGTGGAACGGCTTGCCATGCCATTTCCACCTGGCGCCTCAGTTGGACCAGCGTTCGTGCTGGACGTGCAGACCGCGTGAGACGACGCTTCATCCAGTCCCAAACATGCTCAATGGGGGACAGATCCGGAGATCTTGCTGGCCAGGGTAGTTGACTTACACCTTCTAGAGCACGTTGGGTGGCACGGGATACATGCGGACGTGCACTGTCCTGTTGGAACAGCAAGTTCCCTTGCCGGTCTAGGAATGGTAGAACGATGGGTTCGATGACGGTTTGGATGTACCGTGCACTATTCAGTGTCCCCTCGACGATCACCAGAGGTGAACAGCCAGTGTAGGAGATCGCTCCCCACACCATGATGCCGGGTGTTGGCCCTGTGTGCCTCGGTCGTATGTAGTCCTTATTGTGGCGCTCACCTGCACGGCGCCAAACACGCATACGACCATCATCGGCACCGAGGCAGAAGCGACTCTCATCGCTGAAGACGACACGTCTCCATTCGTCCCTCCATTCACGCCTGTCGCGACACCACTGGAGGCGGGCTGCACGATGTTGGGGCGTGAGCGGAAGACGGCCTAACGGTGTGCGGGACCGTAGCCCAGCTTCATGGAGACGGTTGCGAATGGTCCTCGCCGATATCCCAGGAGCAACAGTGTCCCTAATTTGCTGGGAAGTGGCGGTGCGGTCCCCTACGGCACTGCGTCGGATCCTACGGTCTTGGCTTGCATCCGTGCGTCGCTCCGGTCCGGTCCCAGGTCGACGGGCACGTGCACCTTCCGCCGACCACTGGAGACAACATCGATGTACTGTGGAGACCTCGCGCCCCACGTGTTGAGCAATTCGGCGGTACGTCCACCCGGCCTCCCGCATGCCCACTGTACGCCCTCGCTCAAAGTCCGTCAACTGCACATACAGTTCACGTCCACGCTGTCGCGGCATGCTACCAGTGTTAAAGACTGCGATGGAGCACCGTATGCCACGGCAAACTGGCTGACACTGACGGCGGCGGTGCACAAATGCTGCGCAGCTAGTGCCATTCGACGGCCAACACCGCGGTTCCTGGTGTGTCCGCTGTGCCGTGCGTGTGATCATTGCTTGTACAGCCCTCTCGCAGTGTCCAGAGCAAGTATGGTGGGTCTGACACACCGGTGTCAATGTGTTCTTTTTTCCATTTCCAGGAGTGTATATTTACCCCTTTCCCTTAAATGGCACAAAATGCATATACTATATTTATATATTTATTTATTCCTATTCAAGAATTCATCTATAGTTTAGAAGCAGTTGTCAAGGAGATATGATTTCAATTTGTTTTTGAAACTATTACCGCTGTATGTCAGACATTTCATTTCATCTGGTAATTTGTCGAAAATTTTTATAGCAGCATATTTTACCCCTTTCTGTGCCAAAGCAGTAAAGGATAGTGTAAGTCTTTCTTTTTTCTGGTATTATAATCATGAATGTCACTGTTGTTTTTAAATTGGTCCATGTTGTTGAGAACAAATTTCATTAGTGAATAAATGTACTGTGAGGATGTTCTAAGAATTCCCAATCTTTTAAACAGATGCCTACAAGATGTGTGACTATGAACCCCACACATTATTCTAACCACTTTCTTTTGAGCAGTGAATACTTTTTGTCTAAGTGTTGACTTACCCCAAAATATTATTTCGTATGACATCGGAAAGTGAAAGTATGCGAAGTATGTTAGCTTACTAATTTCTATATCCTCAAAATTGACAATTATTTTGATTGCAAAAGTTGCTGAACCTAGTCGTTTTAGAAGATCCAAAAGATGAATTTTCCAATTAAGATTCTCATCTATGTGTACACCCAAAAACTTAGTATGCTCTAACCTGTCTACTGGCCTCTATTTATGTGTTATATTTATTGAAGGAACTGTACTTTTTGCAGCAGAAAATTGGATGTACTGTGTTTTTTTTTCAAATCTGCAGCAAACCAATTAATGACTTTTCTGAAGACTGTATCTGTATTATTTTCAATTGGAATTTCTTTTACTGGGTTAATAATGATGCTTGTATCATCAGCAAACAGTGTCACTTCAACTTCCTGTTTCAGATAGGAAGGGAGGTTGTTCAAGAACAGAAGGGGACCCATGATTGAACCCTGTGGAACACCTAATGTAATTTCACCCCAGTTAGATGAAGTGGCAAACTTACTTAAATCACTTGACCCATATAAGGAAACTTTGTGCTTCCTGTTCTATAGGTACGACTTAAACCAATGGTATAGTATTACATTTATACCACAGAACTGTAATTTCTGTAATATCATGTCATGGTTCATACGATCAACTGCTTTGGAAAAGTCACAGAAAATTCCTATTGGTGACATTCTACCATTTAAAGACTCTATTATGTGGACAGTGAAATTGTATATTGCTGTCTCAGTGGAACAGCGTTTTTGAAATCCAAACTACGATTTACTAAATACCCCATTACTGTTGAGACGACTAACCACTCTTGAGTACAGTACTTTCTCGTAGATTTTTGAAAATGCTATAAGCAAGGATACTGGCTGATAATTATTGACATCTGCGGTGTCCCCCTTTTTGTAGAGCGGCCTGACAATGCCATATTTTAACCTGTCTCGGAAAATACCTTGAGTTAGTGATTCATTACATATGTGACTCAGAACATCAGCTGTAATTGCTCCACATTGTTATAATATCATATTAGAGATATTCATCTACTCCAACAGAACATTTATTTTTCAAAGATTTAATAATTTTACTTATTTCACTAGGGGTTGTTAGGTGAAACTTAATCTGACTAAATTTTTTAAAACATACTCTTCCATGTAATGCCTGGTTGTCAATGTTTGATGTATTTGTTCTTTGTATTAGAGATCTGTGAAGTTTTTTTAAAAACAATATATAGTTATTCTGTTGTTGATCTTACGTTAAGTTCTGGGACTTTAGTAAATCATTTGGCAATCGTTTAGCAGTTGGATATACCGGGTGATCAAAAAGTCAGTATAAATTTGAAAAGTCAATAAATCATGCAATAATGTAGATAGAGAGGTACAAATTGACACACATACTTGGAATGACATGGAGTTTTATTAGAACCAAAAAGATACAAACGTTCAAAAAATGTCCAACAGATGGCGCTTCATCTGATCAGAATATCAGTAATTAGCATAACAAAGTAAGACAAAGCAAAGATGATGTTCTTTACAGGAAATGCTCAATATGTCCACCATCATCCCTCAACAATAGCTGCAGTCGTGGAATAATGTTGTGAACAGCACTGTAAAGCATGCCCGGGTTATGGTGAGGCATTGGCGTCGGATTTTGTCTTTCAGCATCCCTAGAGATGTCGGCCGATCATGATACACTTGTGACTTCAGGTAACCCCAAAGCCAATAATCGCACGGACTGAGGTCTTGGGACCTGGGAGGCCAAGCATGACGAAAGTGGCGGCTGAGCACATGATCATCACCAAACGACCCGCGCAAGAGATCTTTCACTCATCTAGTAATATGGGGAGGAGCGCCATCCTGCGCAAACATCGTATGCTTCAGCAGGTGTTAATCAGCCAGGCTGGGGATGGTGCGATTCTGTAACATATAGGTGTACTCATCTGTCACGGTAGCAGTTACAAAACCAGAATCACGCATTGGGGTGTCGAAGAAAAAGGCCCGAAAACGGCAGATGTGGTAAATCCAACCCATTCCGTGACTTTCTCGTCGTGCACTGGAGTTTCCACGACAGTTCTAGGATTTTCGGTAGCCCAAATTCTGGAGCTGTGGGCGTTGACAGACCCTCGGAGTGTGAAATGAGCTTCGTCGGTCCACAACACGTTACTCAACCAATCGTCATCTTCCGCCATCTTTTGAAACGCCCACACCGCAAATGCCCTCCACTTCACTAAATCGCCAGGTAAAAGTTCATGATGCCGATGGATTTTGTATGGATAGCATTGGAGGGTACGCCTCAGTGCCAACCAAATATATATATATATATATATATATATATATATATATATATATATATATATATATATATATATAACACAAATATTTTAAAAATGTAGCCTCCACCTGTCTGAATGTTTATTAGACTATTGCGTAAAAATCTATTGTAAATCACTCAAGAACTTTACGAGAATTTTACTAAGATTTCCCCTTTGTACAATATATTCACTGAAGGGCTAAATAAACTGGTATAGACATGTGTATTCAAATACAAGTATTTGTAAACAAGCAGAATATGGTGCTAAGGTCGGCAACTCCTAAATAAGACAACAAAGTGTCTCACGCAGTTATTAGACCACTTACTGCAACAACAATAGCAGGTTATCAAGATTTAAGTGAGTTTGAACGTCGTGTTATAGTCGGTACATGAGCAATAGGACACAGCATCTCAGAGGTAGTGACAAAGTGCGGATTTTCCGATACGACCGTTTCACAAGTATACTATGAATATCAGGAATCCCAAAAAACATCAAATCTCTGACATCACTGCAGCTGGAAAAAGAAAGGGAGCAACGATGACTGAAGAGAATCGCCCAACGAGACAGAAGTGTAGCCCTTCCACAAATTGCTGCAGATTTCAATGTTGGGCCATCAACAAGTGTCAGCATTTGAAGCATTCAATAAAACATCATTGGTACGGCTTTTGAAGCCGAAGGCCTACTCGTGTACCCTTGATGACTGCACAAAACAAAAGCATCACGCCTCACCTGGGCATGTCAGCACCAACATGCCAGGTTCGACGAGTCTCGTTTCAAATTGTATAGAGCAGATGAACGATTATGGGTATGGAGACAACCTAATAAATCCATGGACTCTGCATGTCAGCAAGGGACTGTTCAAACTGGTAGAGCCTCTGTAATTGTATGGGGCATGTGTAGTTGGAGTGATGTGGGACCCCTGATATGTCTAGATATAACTGTGACAGGTGAAACGAACATAAACATCCTGTTTGTTCACCAGTATCCATTCACGTCCATTGTGAATTCCGATGGACTTCGGCAATTCCAGCAGGACAATGTGACAGCCCACACATCCGGAATAGAGTTTAAACACTTCCACTGGCCATCAAATTCCCCAGAAACGAACATTATTGAACATATGAGAGATGCCTTGCAACATCTCCACCCCCTCGTCCTCTTACGGATTTATGGATAGCCATGCAGGATTCATGGTGTCAATTCTCTCCAGCACTATTCCGACATTAGCCGAGTGCATGCCACCTTATGTTGCTGCACTTCTGGGTGCATGCGGGGGCCCTGCACGATATTAGGCAGGGGTACCAGTTTCTTTGGTTCTTCAGTGTATATTTATATACCATATGCGTATTCTAAGTCACTACAGAGTTATACAAATTAGTCACAAATTGATATCCATACAGGAATCGATGGAAAAGGAAAAACTGTAAACTTTGATCGATCATAGATGAATTGTGATGCTGCAGTACAATTTCTCCATGCAGCTGATAAGGATAGTAAACAGGGGACATATTGATACAAGGAAACAAAGTTTCTGCGAATTTCGTTCTGAGTACTCAGTTGGACAGTAAATATGTCTTGCAGACAAGCACTTGAACACTATATGCTGATGTTAGCATTTGAGAGAGGATGTTTAGTTGGGCTCAAAGAAGCCAGTTGGAGTAATTGGTGAATCCCTCAACATTTGAATAGGAGCATGCCACTATTCGACAGTGTTGACAGAAATGTGTGAACCATGAGCGAACATAGCCTAAAGCAGAAAACAGTCGACCTAGAGAGACGACAGAACGTGAGAACCGAGCAGTCGTCAGAGAGGCATTCATATCCCCGGATTCATCATTATCGTCAATCCGACTTGCAATTGTTGCATCAGTGACTGTAAGGTCCATTAATAGGCTGCTCACAAAGAGGAGAATAAGCTCATGGTGCTCCTTGCACCTACTGTCATTGACCTCTGTACAACGATAAGCCCATTTTCATTGTTGTCAGACACATTCAGCCTGGAATCTCATTGACTGGAGAAGAATTGCTTCAGTGTTGAGTCTCACTTTGAACTGACCCCTCATGACCAGCGAAGATGTGTCTGGAGCCACCTGGACAGTGGTAAGATACCAACCTGACCATTGCTCGCCATATGGCCTGACAACCAGGAGTGATGGTCTGGGCTACCATATCATTTCATAGCAGGACTTCTTTGTTTGTCATCCACAGCACCCTTACAGCACAGCGGTACATCGACATAATTCTACAACCCGTTTTGTTGCCCTCATGGCAAGCCATTCTGGGCATATATTTCAGCAAGGTCGCTGGATCTCTCCTCAATTGAAAATGTTTGGAACATTATGGGCAGGATCCTCCAACCATCTCAGAATTTTGAGAATCTACTGCGCCAATTTTTCTGAAATAGTAATCATTCATTTGTCTGTACCTGTACACCACATCTACCGATTTCCACCCTGTCTGGATAATTCCTACGTAGTGCATTGTTTCTTTGTTTTAGAGTGTATTAAAAATACGTTGTTTATGTCTGTATATTGGTCAAGAACTTTCCGAGATTTTTTCTTACAAGGTTTTACCTTATATACATACATACTTCCACACATCCTCACATGTCCACATGTCTCACACACACACACACACACACACACACACACACACACACATAACACACACACACACGGTGAGTCACCTAAAGTTACCGCTGGATATATTTCGTAAACCACATCAAATACTGACGAACCGATTTCACAGACCGAACATGAGGAGAGGGGCTAGTGTAGTTGTTTAACACAAACCATACAAAAATGCATGGAAGTATGTTTTTTAACACAAACCTACGTTTTTTTAAATGGAACCACGTTAGTTTTGTTAGCACATCTGAACATATAAACAAATACGTAATCAGTGCCGTTTGTTGCATTGTAAAATGTATTACATTCGGAGATATTGTAACCTAAAGTTGACGCTTGAAACCTCAGACGTTCAGTTGCGTGTTGTAACAAACACGGGCATCAGTCAGCGAGCAGCATCTGCAGGGACATGTTCACGATGACGACCGTGTTTACGAGTGTGGCTGTAGTGCACTGTTGTGGTTTGGTCTAGCTGTCGCAGTGTCCGCATGTAGCGCTTGCTGCTATTGTTATTCTGCATTCGTCTCCGCACGCAAACCAACTGTAGTACACCGTGTTACCAGACGTCTGTGATAGCGTAGTGTTGTAGGAACTGTGACCATGGTGTATTCGAACTCTGAAAAGGCGGAGATGATACTCATCTATGGCGAGTTTCGACGAAATGCACCTGAAGCCTGCAGGGTGTCTGCAGAACGGTACCCGGACAGAGAGCATCCAACGTGGCACACATTGCAAAACATCTACCGCCAACTGTATGCAACAAGTATGGTTGTAACACGCAAACAGGTCCGTAACAGGCCCGTCATAGGAGAAGCGGGTGCAGTTGGTGTGTTAGCTGCTGTTGCCATGAACCCACACATGGGTACACAGAACATTGCGAGAGCCGGTGGACTGAGTCAAAGTAGTGTCATGCGCATACTGCATCGTCACCGCTTTCACCCATTTCATGTGTCGCCACATCATCAATTACATGGTGATGACTTTAATCATCGAGTGCAATTCTGTCAATGGGCATTAACAGAGAATGCATTGCAATTCTACCTGTTTACTGATGAAGCGGGTTCCACAAACCACAGGGCAGTGAATCTACCGAACATGCATTACTAGTCCATGGACAATCCTCGCTGGCTCAGAGAGGTAGAGCGACAGCGACCGTGGACTGTAAATGTATGGTGTGGAATCATTGGTGACCACCTCATTGGTCCTCACTTCATTGCAGGGGCCCAAACAGCTGCAACATACATCGCGTTTCTACAGAATGATCTGCCAACGTTGCTCGAAAATGTCCCACTGGAAACGCATTGACGTATATGGTATCAGCATGATGGTGCACCAGCACATTCCGCAATTAACACTAGGCTGACCCTTGACAGGATGTTCGACGGGCGTTTCATAGGACGTAGAGGACGCATAAATTGGCCAGCCCGTTCTCCTGATCTTACACCTCTGGACATATTTCTGTGGGGTACATTAAAGGAGAATGTGTACGGTGATGTACCTACAACCCCAGAGGATATGAAAAACGTATTGTGGAGGCCTGCGGCGTCATTACACCAAATGTACTACGGCGTGTACGGCATTCATTACGCCAGAGACTGCAATTGTGTGCAGCAAATGATGGCCACCATATTGAACATCTACGAGGTGCATTCAAGTTCTAAGGCCTCCGATTTTTTTTCTCCGGTCTGGAAAGAGATAGAAACATGCGCATTGTTTTAAAATGAGGCCGCGTTAATTGTCAATATGTCCCAGAGATGGCAGCACCATACGGCAGATGGAATTTTACCGCCAGCGGCGAGAATGACAACTGTTTTAAATACTTAAAATGGCGACGTTTTCCTTACTTGAACAGTGTGGAATCATTCGTTTTCTGAATTTGCGTGGTGTGAAACCAATTGAAATTCATCGACAGTGGAAGGAGACATGTGGTGATGGAGTTATGGATGTGTCGAAAGTGCGCTCGTGTGTGCGACAGTTTAATGAAGGCAGAACATCGTGTGACAACAAACCGAAACAACCTCGGGCTCACACAAGCCGGTCTGACGACATGATCGAGAAAGTGGAGAGAATTGTTTTGGGGGATCGCCGAATGACTGTTGAACAGATCGCCTCCAGAGTTGGCATTCCTGTGGGTTCTGTGCACACAATCCTGCTTGACAACCTGAAAATGTGAAAAGAGTCATCCAGGTGGGTGCCACAATTGCTGACGGACGACCACATGGCTGTCCGTGTAGCATGTTGCCAAGCAATGTTGACGCGCAACGACAGCATGAATGGGACTTTCTTTTCGTCGGTTGTGACAATGGATGAGACGTGGATGCCATTTTTCTATCCAGAAACAAAGCGCCAGTCAGCTCAATGGAAGCACACAGATTCACCGCCACCAAAAAAATTTCGGGTAACTGCCAGTGCTGAAAAAATGATGGTGTTCATGTTCTGGGACAGCGAGGGCGTAATCCTTACCCATTGCGTTCCAAAGGGCACTACGGTAACAGGTGCATCCTACGAAAATGTTTTGAAGAACAAATTCCTTCCTGCACTGCAACAAAAACGTCCGGGAAGGGCTGCGCGTGCACTGTTTCACCAAGACAACGCACCCGCACATCGAGCTAACGTTACGCAACAGTTTCTTCGTGATAACAACTTTGAAGTGATTCCTCATGCTCCCTACTCACCTGACCTGGCTCCTAGTGACTTTTGGCTTTTTCCAACAATGAAAGACACTCTCCGTGGCCCCACATTCACCAGCTGTGCTGCTATTGCCTCAGTGATTTTTCAGTGGTCAAAACAGATTCCTAAAGAAGCCTTCGCCGCTGCCATGGAATCATGGCGTCAGCGTTGTGAAAAATGTGTAGGTCTGCAAGGCGATTATGTCGATAAGTAACGCCAGTTTCATCAATTTCGGGTGAGTGGTTAATTAGAAAAAAAATCGGAGGCCTTAGAACTTGTATGCACTTCGTATTGGCCTGACATGTCGGGACACACTCCATTCCACTCCGTAATTGAAAACAGAAACCACGTGTGTACGTGTACCTCACCCCTCATGGTAATGTACATGTGCGTGAGTAAAAAAGACCAATAAAAAGGTGTTAGCGTGTGGACGTAATGTGCTGTTCCAGTCTATTCTGTACGTAAGGTCCATCACCGTTTCCTTTGGATTCCTACGTAATTCGGTGCTCTCCAATACACACGATCGAACAACGGCGGAGTGGTATACAAGCGCCAACTTTAGGTTACAATATCTCCAGATGTAATTAACATTTTACAATGCAACAAACAGCACTGATTACGTATTTGTTTATATGTTCAGATGTGCTAACAAAACTAACTGGGTTCCATTTAAAAAAACGTAGGTTTGTGTTAAAAAACATACTTCCGTGCATTTTTTTATGGTATGTATTAACCAATTACACTAGCCCCTTTCCTCATGTTCGGTCTGTGGAATCGATTCGTCAGTATTTGATGTGGTTTACGAAATATATCCAGCGGTAACATTAGGCGACTCACCCTATATATATATATATATATAAAGAAGAAATTTTGTTGGCAAATATCTCGAATAGTCCACACACACCAGCGGTAATGTTAGGCAACTCACTATATATATATATATAGTGTGAGTCGCCTAACATTACCGCTGGTAATATATATATATATGTGTGTGTGTGTGTGTGTGTGTGTGTGTGTGTGTGTGTGTGTGTGTGCGTGTGTGTGTGTGTGTGTGTGGACTATTCGAGATATTTGCCAACAAAATTTCTTCTTTATGTATTATTATATACTTATTTATATAACATACATATTATAAACATATTTTCGACACACTTTTTGGTAAGGAAAGCTTACATGAGGAAACGAGTACCATCACACTGACCATACCATCACACTGACAGCTGTCCAGTTTGAAGCTGCCAGTGATCTAAAAGCAGTAATCACATGTTTCCAAAGAAAAAAAATATTTGAAAAGGAACCTGGAAACTTAAAGGAACGAATAATGGAAATCAAACTGACCCTGTATTGATATCCAAAAAGTAGACAAATGACTGGAGATGGACACACGTTTTTGGGAGCAAAGTCAGACTTGGGCTACTGCCTTGCAGCTACAAAAATGAGGCAAAGGATTGCTGTGGCATATAAAGGGAAAACAGGAATTCTCAAATTTAAAATAGACAAATTGGAAGACAGAGATACACCTTTTTAATGTCAGAATAAACTGAAACAGAAATTACAGTTAGTGGATTAGAGTAATAACATAGATAAGGAATGGAAATGTACTAACAATAATATCACTGCTTTGGCATAGGACATATTAGGGGTTTCCAGAAGGCCTAGGAATGAGAAGTGGTATGATGATGACTACAGACAGGTGGTGAAACTGAAGAAAAGAGCAAGACTAAAATGTCTCCAAGAAAATACCAGAATTAACTGTTCCACATATAACGAAAAGAGGATAGAAGGGCAGGTGTATACAGCAGACAGAAAAGAGAAGTCTTAAAAAGAGAGACAGAAGATATGAAAAAGATATATAATATGAGTGAGTGTAGACAGTTTTATAATAAATTAAAAGAAGGAAAACAAGGGTACAGACATAAAATACTAGGCTGCAAGGATTAGGATGGAAACCTGCTGACAGAAGAGAGTGAAATGATGAATAGATGGAGAAAATATTTTAAAGAAATGCTGGAGGGTGATCGCAACGATATAGAGCAACAGTTATACCATAAAGTAGAATCAAAAATAGGAGAGCCTACACATGCAGAAGTACAGAAGGTCGTGAACTGTCAACATTATGACAAATCTCCAGGAAATAATGGTATAGTTGCCGAGCTTCTAAAGAGAGGAGCCTTTACTTTAGACAAACGGATATGTAAACTTATCTTTTCAATCTGGAATAAAGAAATAATTCCAGACGAATGGGCTATAGGTATAGTACATCCATACATAAGAGGTATCACTATGTAAATGTGGCAAAAAAATTTTATCCAAATTCCTACATATTAGACAAAGTCCATGTATGGAAGATGTATTAGGTGATTATCAATGTGGCTTTAAACCAGGAAAGTAAATTTTGACCAGATATTCATACTGAAAAAATTCAGGAAAAAGAATATGAATACAATGTAGAACTCAGTTATATCTATGTAGACTCCAAGTAGGGCTTAAGTAATCTAATAGGGAAAGACTTGTTAGAAGCTATAAAACTGCTTGGCATACCATCCAAATATATTTTGGTTGTTAAGGCAAGCTTGGCTGGTTTGAATGCAATATTGAGAGTTGATGGGGAATTAACGGACTGTCTTTAACATCAGTAAGGGTAATGCTCTTTCCATGTTTTTCTATTTGATCTTGCTAGTAGTTACTCGAAAACTGCATATATTTTGGAACACAGGTATAAGGGCCTTGCAGTTGGCTGCATATGCTGATGATGTTGCAGTTATTGGTAGATGAAAGACGTCTTTGTAGAGAGTATTTGTGGAGCTGAAGAAATGGTAATACACAAAGAACTGGGAATTAACAATAAAAAACTAAATATATGAGACTCCATAGAACAGGTGCTAATAATCTGGATAGCTGGTCAGCAGAAGGTTTTAATTTACAGCATGTAGATTATTTTGTGAACTAGGGGCTAATACTAATAAAGCGAATTCCATGTCCACTGAAATAAAAGTCCTCATTTTAAGTGGTAATAGGTGTCATCACACATTTAAAAGGCTAATAACATCTAGGATGGTAAACCAACAGCTCAAAACGACTATATACAGTTTAAGGTTATGATTAGGCTGTTGGTTACTTAAGGATGGGGACTATGGATGTTAACTGGCATTGATGAACATTAACTCAGAATAAGTTAATGAAGAATACTATGGAACATTTGTAGAGGGATTCGAAATAACGATGGTCCCTGGACAGCAAGAACCATTTACGAGTTGGATCATCTCATAAAAACTGATATTCAAGGCTACTTAAAAGTAAAAGAATAGCCTGGCTGGAGAATGTCCTAAGGATGGACGACGCAAGAACAACAAAGAAAATCTTCAAATGAAAAACGAAAGGAAGAAGAAAAAAGGAAGACCACATTAATGGTGACTTGACCTCGTGGAAGAAAACATCAAAATCTTGGAAATCGGAGTATGGGGATGTTAAGTAAATGAGAGGGCAGAATGTAAAGAAATTATTAGGAAGGCAAAGATTAATGCAGGGTTGTGAAGTCACAAGAAGAACATGTATGTGTTTATGTACCACATAAGTTAAAAATACCTTGCCTGTGTCCATCTGAACGTTTAGTAGAGTATTGTGTAAAAATTTGAAGAAAATTGATTCAGCACTTTTCGACATTTTTACTAACCGTTTATCCCTGTTATATGACACATATTTATATACCAAGTTTGTTAAAATACCTGTACCCAGTGTCTACTCAAATGTTTATTTGAGAATCGTGGAAAAATTTGAAGTAAATCAGTCAAGAAATTCTTGAGATTTCTGCTAACAGCTTTTCTTGTTTATAAATTACTTGGATAAATTCTAGTGTCCGATACCACCCATTGGCTTTGACCAATGACTGAAATAAAAAAGAAAATGAGAGCAATTACAAGTGCATATATTATATTTTACATGCATACTGTATAAAATATCTAAATAATGAACTGTCGAATAGTTGGAATCGGTTACTAGAAGCAACCTATGAAGGAGGTCGTTACTAATTACTATAATTCATATATATACTTGTATACCACATGTATTAAAATATTTAAACCTGATCTCTCCAAATGTTTGTTAGAGTATCAGGTAAATATTTGATTAGCTCAGTGATTTATCCTGCATGGTCCATCTCAGCAGTGGTTTTTCAGTAATATTTACAGATTTATCATTTAATGTACACTTAATATGTTACTGAAAACTTAATGTTTATCAGATCTCATAAAAGTTTCGTTTACATCACTATGCTACATTGCAGGTTTACCATATGTGTGGCACTCGTTCCTACAGTTACGTTGCATAGCAACCCTCTTTCTAGGTGTACTCATACACTTTGTAAGCTATTATACACCATGGATGAAAAGGAACCCAACGCAAACCGTGTGTCGTAACTATAATGTAGAGCATGTGAGGAGTGTCAGTACTGCAAAAAACAGGGCAACGACAGTATCTCATAACTACATAGGAAGCAGGGCTATAGCAAGAAGTGCAGATGCTGCAGTACGACAGCTCCCAGAATGTCGTTCTGTAAGCTCTACAGTACAGAGTAATATGAGTAACATGCAACGTCCAGGCTCCAACACCCGAAGCCATGCAAGTACTAATCGTAAATGCAGAAGCAGGGAAAACAGTCCATATATTAGACACCATGCTGTGAACAGGGTCGCTGACACCTCTCTTCAAACGAGAGCAAATGGCCCTCTAACCCACAACAATGACACGATATTTGACTTTAGATACCTCTGTATCAGACAGCATGTTCTCACTGTGTCTATTCATTCCATCTCCATTATCACACCGCAAGGAATAAGAGTTTCGCTATTTACAGGCTAGCGCTGCGAACAAACCACGATATGCCGCTTCCTGCTTTTCTGAACAGTTCATTTACAAGGCCGCAGCCTGCCAGCTGTGGGTGGATTTTGTCGCTCCTGATATTTCGTAGCCACGAAAGACACAAGATACAGATCTAAGGGATCTGTGGTGAAGGGCCTACTTCTTTTTTATGTCCTTTATTTTATAGTGTTGTAATGTCTCTCCTTTTACTTCTCACGTGATAGCTATGGAACCAGTCTACTTGTTTGTTTCTTTTCTGTATTCAAACGCTCTGACAACTTTTTGTACTTATTGTTGAACTAAATTCATATATCTTACTATGTTCATTCGTATGGTGTGTTCTTAACTGTTGTCTTTTCGTTGGATGTAACTTAGACTATACCCTTTTATGTATTTTAATTCTGCAATATACAAGTTAAGTTAAATATAATCATAACAAATTTTGGCAAATCGCTCTACCACATATCACTTTCATTAACGTTTTTGAATTAATCGTCTGAGAGGACTTTCTCACTATCAACATTTTGCATTTCTGGATATTTTCGATATTATATAGACCTTTGTATTCCTCTGTAAGCAGATCCTTTAGTGTTACTGTCTTATGATGTTTAACTGCCATGACTTCCCAAGGTCCATGGTTTCTTGAGTAAAGTGTTTAATTTTGACACTACTTCCTGTGCTCACACCATTGCTATATCTCCAACACCAAACTTCAGTATCTTCACTACCATGTTATGCGCTTTTGCTCGTTTCTGTGCACTTTGTTTCAATGGTTGTTAAATTACATCATGAGTAATAGCTATCTCTCTTTTATATTGGGATGGTAAATTTAAATTGTTTACTAAAGCCTCCCCTGTTATATGACTGGCCAAGATTTTTTTATTGGTGCTAATATTGTACTCCCATGTATCACCACCTTTAGTAAAATCTCGAACTCTTGAAGTTCTTTTACTATACCTATACTTGTTGTTGTTGTGGTCTTCAGCCCAGAGACTGGTTTGATGCAGCTCTCCATGCTACTCTATTCTGTGCAAGCTTCTTCATCTCCCAGTACCTACTGCAACCTACATCCTTCTTAATCTGTTAAGTGTATTCATCTCTTGGTCTCCCTCTACGATTTTTACCCTCCATGCTGCATTCCAATACTAAATTGGTGATCCCTTGATGCCTCAGAATATGCCCTACCAACCGATCCCTTCTTCTAGTCAAGTTGTGCTACAAATTTCTCCTCTCCCCCATTCTATTCAATAGCTCCTCATTAGTTATGTGATCTACCCATCTAATCTTCAGCATCCTTCTGTAGCACCACATTTCGAAAGCTTTTATTCTCTTTTTGTCTAAACTATTTGTCATCCACGTTTCACTTCCATACATGGCTACACTCCATACAAATACCTTCAGAAAAGACTTCCTGACCCCTAAACCTATACCCGATGTTAACGAATTTCTCTTCTTCAGAAACGCCTTCCTTGCCATTGCGAGTCTACATTTTATATCCTCTCTACTTCGACCATCATCAGTTATTTTGCTCCCTAAATAGCAAAACTCATTTACTACTTTGTGTCTCATTACCTAATCCAATTCCCTCAGCATCACCCGACTTAATTCGACTACATTCCATTATCCTCATTTTGCTTTTGTTGATGTTCATCTTATATCCTCCTTTCAAGACACTGTCCATTCTGTTCAACTGCTCCTCCATGTTCTTTGCTGTCTCTGACAGAATTACAATGTCATCGGCGAACCTCAATGTTTTTATTTCTTCTCCATGGATTTTAATTCCTACTCCAAATTTTTCTTTTGTTTCCTTTGCTGCTTGCTCAATAAACAGATTGAATAACTTCGGGGACAGGATACAACCCTGTCTCACTCCTTTCCCAACCACTGCTTCCCTTTCATATCCTTCGACTCTTATAGCTGCCATCTGGTTTCTGTACAAATTATAAATAGCCTTTCGCTTCCTTTATTTTAGCCCTGCCACCCTCAGAATGTGAAAGAGTGTATTCCATTCAACATTGTCAAAAGTTTTCTCTAAGTCTACAAAAGCTAGAAACGTGGGTTTGCCTTTCCTTCATCTAAGTTCACATAGCTTCTACCAGTTACTTTCCAAATCACTTCTCCAGTATATTGTGTAGTGGAATCTTAGCCAATGACCATTTTTCTCTCTTGATAAATAGTAATTCTCCAAAGTTTGAAACACCTGGAGTAAATGAGGACCTGTACTTTGCACACTCATTATCGCTTTTGCTAGGGTTTTTTCATTACTATCTTTCACAAAATATTTTAAAAAATAAATATAATAGTTTCGTTCTTGGCTACTAAGCAGGACACCATGCACACCTATCGATAATCGTGAGAGAGTGTCTGAAATTATGTTCTGTTTTCCTTCCTTGTACACTACCAAAAATCAAAATCTTCCAGAGAGAGTATCTACCACTTCAGTCACTTCTGTAACAATTTGATGTTCATAAACAGTAACAGAGCTGTTTTATCCATATAAATAATCGTTGTGTACCCAGCTAGGAGATGATAGGACTATTTGAGATTCGAAATGATGACGAGAGCTTCCTTCTCAGTCACTGTATAATTATGTCCATGCTTTTTCAACATGTAACTTGCAAAGCAATGCTTCCAAGGTTCCTAGGAACCTCGAAATATCCCTAGAATATTTCACAAGAAAACTTGTAACACAATGCATTAGAAGCCATTTTAAATACCTCATTAAAGTTTGGATGATGTGAAATGTTACAAATAATAATAATGTTCTGTGGTACGCCAACCTGGTGCAAGTCGTTAAATTTGACAGCACTTTGACGACTTGCATGTCCGTCAGCCAATGTCACCTGGACTTCACATGGCAAAGGCGTTGGCATGTGAAGCACTGACATTTATTAATTCCGTTTTTACATTGACAAAAAATCTCGTTTTCTCGCTCACCCCATATACACTTATTGTTTTTATCTCAATTAATCTAACATCTCTGGTTGTGCTGCGGTAATACCCATTAGATATCGCCAATAGAATGCTACTATGCTGAGAAACGATTTTAATTTTTTTTTTACTTCAGATGAGGATAATTAACATTAGCTCCAATCCTTTTCAGGTCAGATCGTGTACCTGCTCTGCTGACAATACAACCTAAATATTTAACATCTTGGACTTCAAATGAAGATTTGCTCAATTTTATAGCAACATCTCTTTCCAAAAATCTGCCCATTGTTTCTTCCAGTTTTTCTTTGTGCTCTTACCACAGCACTAATCATAACATCATCTATGTATGTGAGGAGGTTTTACTAAATGTGAACCCTAAGAACTCTCATAAATGCACTTACTGACACATTCAGGGCGAATGGTGCAACGATGTATTGATATGATCTACCTTTAAAGAAGACTCCTGCTATAGTTCACTCCTAATTTTGCCAAAATACTTCTCTCAGTATATTCTATATCGGTTTAGAGTATGTGCCTTGAGAACTAGATGAATATGTCCATAGTGTCTTTTTACCACTAAAAGAGCATTGTCTGAACTTTTCAACCTTTGATTATTTTTCGTATTAGCATCATACTAATTTTCTTGGTGGTAAGTTCGTTCAGTGCAAAGGGTATTGGATAAAGCTTCACAAAAAATATTTTATCTCTTTCATTTTTAATTGACATTCATAACTATGAATAGTCCAGGCTGATGTGAGAATACTGTAGCACATCACTTAAGTAGATCTGAACCTAAGAGCTCATTATATCGAACCTTCTTTGTTATTTTCTGGTCAAGTTCTTTATCCTCACTCTCTATTACCTTATTTTCTGTAGTTTTACCGACAGTCTCCTTTTCATAGGAGTTTGAGAAAATCACCTTCCTGTTTTTCCTCTTTTCTCATATTGTTCCACTTCCAACAAACTGAGTTTTTATTACATGTCCTGGATTTTTCAGAATGAACTTCTTATAGGTAAAATCCAATACTGATGTGTACCTTTCTAACCTATCCAGTCCACTGATACTTTAAGGCAAGGTACTACTAAGATGTTTTGATCACATTTGAGTGGTTCATTTAAGATAGATAATAATACCTCCTCCCTTAAAGGCTTCACCTGAACACCATAACTCTGATAACGTGTACTCTCTCTGTTTGGTAAGACAGATAACCCAATTTGATCTTCCGCTTTTCAAAAAACTCCTTACTTATGACATGAAACTCGCTGTCTGATCTAGAATCACCTTCACATTGTATCCCCTCACTTTTCTACTATTGTATGTTTCGTAGGCTTATTTTCAGGGTAAACTTCTCCTTCTTCTAATAATTCCTCTCTTAATTGTCATTCTTGGCCTAAGGTGATATTCTTAGCTTCTTGGGCTTATAATTCATAAGTCTTGGTCCTGAGGAATGGCCCCTCCCCTAGGACCATCTTCATTTTATGTGTACTCAGTTACTGTGATTATGATTTGCTGCAGATTGTTGACATGCTACAAGAATTCTGACCTTGATAGTTATAATTAGTCTAGTTTCTAGTTCCTCAGTTATTTAATTTCACTGTTTGTTTCACAAAACTGACTACAAACTATTTCCGCCGCTCTCTTTGAATGTCCTCGGTTATCTAAAAACCGATTCTTATTTCAACAAGTCCATTCATTTTCTTCCTTTACATGGAGAGTGTCCAACTGTCATGAACAAACTAACTGTTAGTTAATTTTGGTACAGTCCTTCGCAAATAACTTGGGCTGCATTGAGATATCCAGGTAATTAGTTAATACACGAATGAAATGTTCTCCATCTGCTGGTTTATCTGGGAATTTCGCTCTGGCTAAATGCTAATTGAAATAGCGCATACAGGATGTTTCGGGTGGAACGACAAATATTTTAGGAGATGGTACTACAGACCAATTGCAATAAATATGCCATATAGCATGTATCCAGTTTTTATTGGGCACAGAGATACAGCTGAGTTTAATACATTTTCATTTCGTGTGTTGGTACACTGGCTGCTATGGTCGTGTTTAACGAATGTTAGCAATAGAGTGTTGATGTTCACGCTGCGACGTTGTGCTTTAGTTTGCATTGAAGTTTTCATTGTGACTTGTTGGTCAAATCTACTGCACTGTAGCGTGTAAACATGCCACACATGTTTACACATAGTGAGTATGGCGATACGATATTTGTGTATGTGGCTGTGTGATATACCTTTTGCATTTCTTACTTTTATGTTTTCATCCTCTTTAAAAGCAAAGAGAAAAGATGAGGTGGTAGTAGCCCAGCGTAGAGCCTGTGCCTACCGTCAGGTATTTTTGACTTTCAGATGTTAAAAGACAGAGCAGTTTTTGTTCTTGTACGAGTTGTTGGAAGGAAGGTTTCGCTCAGTGAGAACCGCCATTTTTTAGCGATTAATTGCAGACCGCCATTGTGTGTATTTTCTATGTGCATCGAATAGAAATATAGTAGTGTTTTATTAACAGAATATTTGTGAGAGTTATTATTATTTCAAGTAGTAATGCAATAAGAAGAACGGAAGCCCACCTGTGTACTTCGGAAAATTTACGAAGATCCGAATATAACAACACGGCCACAGTCAAGGAGACGGCGATCGGACATAATATTAATAATTGGTATGCATAAAATACTATGAAGACGATTTATTTATATAAATATAAACTAAAATGATTCCTTTCCCGTTACAGGCAATGCCTAGCTTATTGTGCTTGTCCTTCATGCCAAAGAATTAATCTCTTTAATTCATCCATTTTAAAAAAAGCCACACATTCCAACATTTTATTATCATTCATTGCCTATCCTATTATATTATCATTTTCTTATATTATAAAGTGGCGACAAGTGACAGGCACAATACGTAGTGGGCAAAACTGTGAGTACTAGTATTGTTAGGAAAATGAATATACATGTATGTTAACAATTTCTTTATGTTCCATGTACGCTGATGATGTGACGGAGACGGTGATGTGATACTGAAAGGAAATAATAAATAAATTAGAAGGAAGAGGACGACAATACCAAGAACGTACAACAAAGCACAATAGAGGACGTAACAGTTACAAGACAACAATCAAGTAGGACCGAGCAATGCATATAGAAAATGCGTTCCCAGTAAGCATATTAGAAAACCCAAGCACCTATTTCCTAAAATCCAGAACCTAGAGATTAACGCTATTGTATTCGAGTAGAGACAACGACATTTCTTTATTAGTACTGAAAATATATTGACCGAACAACAACTGAGATTACAATTACATACAGCTGTATATGCATTTTTAGCGTGAAAAGTACCAGGAAAGTGAAATCTAAAGAGAGAAAATACTGATTTTGATAACTGTAGTGCCTTAAGAGTTTCTATAATGGAGAGTCAAAATAATAAGGAAATGTCATTCGAAAATCAAAATGCCAATGTAGTGGATGTGCATTTACAAAACGCAACAATGAGTGGTTTAGAACCGTTAAGCGGTGATTATTTGGATGCTGGGCGCAACATGCCATTGTTGCATTCGACGCCCGTGAATACAGAACATTTCATTACCAGCAATACTTTGATTACAATAGACGAAATTAATGACAACTCACGGCAGGAGAATATATTAAATGAACGTAGTACATGTAGTACAGACGCAGATGCTGACAGGCGTAGGCCGGAAATGAATAGAGAAGATATGCACGCATTATTTCGAGCTTTAACAGAAACTATACAAACTAACATGAACAAAATTAATTCAAAGATGTCGAGTTTAGACATAATACAAGCAGACATGACTAACATGAAAGCAGACATGATTAACATGAAAGCAGACATGACCACAGTAAAGTCCGAGATCGCGAAGGTAAATACAAACATGACGCACATTTCAGGCGAGGTACAAAGTTTGCGCACAGAACTCAATAACATGGATACGAAGTTCACACAGCAGATTTCGCAAATCTCCACGGAGGTGGATAGGAAAATTAATGAACAAGTGCAAATTCCAGTTCATGATATGCGTGAGAAATTAAAAGGCATAATGAGAGAAAATACACTAACACACACATATCGACAGGAGCTATCTGGTATTAGAGAAACCCAAGAGAATTTACAGGCAATGCAAAAGAATACGCAGGTTAACTTAGACAATGTACAATCAGAAGTAGCGAAACTACATTCTTTCTGTGATAACTTGCCAGAAAATGTAGATAAAATCACAGTGGAGATAGGGTTACTCAAGTTAGAACACAAGAGAATCAACTCAGACATTGTGCAGCTTTACGAAACGGTAAAGAGTAATATAAAGGACGAAAACACAACATTCGCAGAAAAATGCGTACGTGAACAGCGCACTTATGTGGAAGCGGTAAAGGAAGTAATGGGGGAAAAGGAAGAAGAAATCTTAAAACGCATAGAACAGGATATCAGACAGGTAGAACAAAGGTTAAGGGACGAAATAGTTAGCAAACAAAGTACGGTAATATCATCGCCGGGGGCGGTAAGCGGAGCGCTAAACAGCCATCCGCCAGTGGGAGGAATCAGTGGCGCGGACAACAATGCCCAACCCACGCCGCGCGACCGCATGTCGACGCACGACGCGAGCAACGGGCAAAATTTTTGTGAAACAAATATACCGTCACTGCAGGGAAATGCTGTTCCGCCCTCCTGGACAGCGTTGCTAATGGATGAGAGCTTAATCAAACATCGACAGTTTCCCGTATTCTCAAATGAGAAAAAGCGAACGCACCCGGTAGTGTTTCTCCGAGCCTTCAGAAATGTACTGCCGAGGACTTGGACAGAAGCTCAAAAGATCAAATATGTAGTAGGACATACAGAAGGTGATGCCCTTTTGTGGGCTACGGAGATGTCAGAACTTTGCGAGACGTATGATCAGTTTGAGAATGCATTTTTAGATAAATACAGCTATCCAGGAGAGGTTAAGACGAGAGGTATTTAACCCAGTACCATATCATTCAAAATTCGGGGGGCTAAGAAACTATTTTGAAACATATCTAAACAAGACCCGTTACTGGAATAATCCGATCTCTCATGTAGATGTATTGAAAATCTTAAAGAACAAGTTACCTGCAAATGTTAGGGAAAAATTAGTAACTGTTCCCGAATATGACCTTGAGTATTTTCTTTCAGTGCTCGACTCAATAGATCTAATTCATGAGGATGGGCAATCCATGCCTAGTTATCGTAACGGTAATGAACACTACCCAAACGGAAAGAACAACTATGGTAACGGCAATGGATTTGGAAACTATAGTGGTCGTGTGCGTATGAATGAATGGCATCCGTATGCACCGCCGCGTCACAACGGCAATCCGTACAATCGGCCTACCCACCAGCCACAGGGTGACCGAGGGTACGAAAATAAATATCAGCCCCATAGGTACGGCAATGGCCGAGACATTAGGAATCCGAGGGAAAACTTTGACAACAGGCGACAAGGAAATGCAAATTACCAGGATCGGAATATGCAACACAGGGATCCGAGAGAGAACAGGCAGCCAGTACAATCAAATCGAAACAACCGGGACACGAACTGGCGAGCACGCGAACATACAGTGAACATAGTAGAAATGACGGCAGAGAATGAATCCATACCTTTACCACCCCCAAGCAATAGTAATCGAGCGTGACTAGAGGAAGAAGGTAATGAACTGTCAATGTGCCACAGTACTAATATGAGCGACATAAACACTAACACGAACAGGGACGGAAAGGAGGAAGTAGAAACTGAAACAAACCTACACATACAGCACATCTGGAATCTATTTTTAAGGTATGATAAGGACACAGAAATGAAAGAAGACCTGTTTACTGAGGAGAAAGGAACAACACCCAAGGTAAGTGAAATTATTCAAGAAAAAATAAAGGTAAAAGTGCGAAACATAGATGTACCCGTTGTTTTGGATACTGGCACGTCGACAAGCCTCATGTCTACTAGCTTGTTCAAAGAGATAGCGAGGGAAGTAAGTGTACCCACGCTACCCGTGGAGAACTGTAAGATCGTAACGGCAATGGGAAGTAAATCTAAGGTTATAAAATTACAGGCCAGCATACCCATTAGCATATGTGGTGTAACTTTGCAGTGTACTTTCTTGTTGATAGACAAACTGATAGTGAACTGTATACTTGGTATGGAGGTGTTCAGAAGGTATGGGGTAAAAATAGATATCGGCAGCGGGGAATGTCAATTTCATGTAGGAGAGCGCACACTGACAGTGGACTTAATAAAAACTACAACGACGAATAAGGGTAGGCAGATACCCGATATTGATGTTAAACTTAGCTACCCTCAAGTCTTAATAGCAAGGGAGACGAAATTTGATGACCCTGGCGGTGAGATCCTAGATGAGCAAACAGTAGATAGTAAAATAAGTAAATCCACTTGTCTTAACAATGAACAGCGAAGTGAACTGGCAAAATTACTCTTCAAACATCATAACATTTTTCGTAAACAACCCAGTGTTATTAGGGGATATGAATATAAAATGGAAGTGTGCCCGCATGAAACCTATTGTAGAACGTCATATGGAATTCCTTGGGCAAAGAAAGACGCAGTAAGACAAGAAATAGAGCGTATGATTAGGTGGAAGGTGATTGAAACATCGCACTCGCCTTACTGGAGTCCGATTCTCGCAGTTGGTAAAACTGACGGAACGGTGCGGCTGGTGTTAGACGCGAGAGAAATAAACAAAATCATCGTTCCTATAAGAACAAGGCCAGAGAATCTAGAAGAGCAGTTATTAAAGTTTCATGGCGTTAAGTATTTAACATCCCTCGATTTGAAAGCTTCGTACTGGCAAATTTTGTTGCATGAAGAGAGTAGAAAGTATACAGCTTTCATAAATGCCGGGAGGAGTTACCAATTTAGGGTGCTGCCTTTCGGATTAAACGTGAGCGCTGGTGTATTTATAGAAGCATTAGACAAAGTACTTGGACCGGAGTTGCTTAGCCAGGTTACACTCTACGTTGACGATTTATTAATTGCAACTCAAACATGGGATGAAGATGTAAGTATTCTGGAAAAGGTTTTTCAAAAATTCGATGAATACAATGTCACAGTTAACTTTAGAAAGTCTGAATTCGGAAAGGACAAAATAAAATTTTTAGGGCATGTTACACTCCTGGAAATGGAAAAAAGAACACATTGACACCGGTGTGTCAGACCCACCATACTTGCTCCGGACACTGCGAGAGATGATCACACGCAAGGCACAGCGGACACACCAGGAACCGCGGTGTTGGCCGTCGAATGGCGCTAGCTGCGCAGCATTGGGGCACCGCCGCCGTCAGTGTCAGTCAGTTTGCCGTGGCATACGGAGCTCCATCGCAGTCTTTAACACTGGTAGCATGCCGCGACAGCGTCGACGTGAACCGTATGTGCAGTTGACGGACTTTGAGCGAGGGCGTATAGTGGGCATGCGGGAGGCTGGGTGGACGTACCGCCGAATTGCTCAACACGTGGGGCGTGAGGTCTGCACAGTACATCGATGTTGTCGCCAGTGGTCGGCGGAAGGTGCACGTGCCCGTCAACCTGGGACCGGACCGCAGCGACGCACGGATGCACGCCAAGACCGTAGGATCGTACGCAGTGCCGTAGGGGACCGCACCGCCACTTCCCAGCAAATTAGGGACACTGTTGCTTCTGGGGTATCGGCGAGGACCATTCGCAACCGTCTCCATGAAGCTGGGCTACGGTCCCGCACACCGTTAGGCCGTCTTCCGCTCACGCCCCAACATCGTGCAGCCCGCCTCCAGTGGTGTCGTGACAGGCGTGAATGGAGGGACGAATGGAGACGTGTCGTCTTCAGCGATGAGAGTCGCTTCTGCCTTGGTGCCAATGATGGTCGTATGCGTGTTTGGCGCCGTGCAGATGAGCGCCACAATCAGGACTGCATACGACCGAGGCACACAGGGCCAACACCAGGCATCATGGTGTGGGGAGCGATCTCCTACACTGGCCGTACACCTCTGGTGATCGTCGAGGGGACACTGAATAGTGCACACGGTACATCCAAACCGTCATCGAACCCATCGTTCTACCATTCCTATACCGGCAAGGGAACTTGCTGTTCCAATAGGACAATGCACGTCCGCATGTATCCCGTGCCACCCAACGTGCTCTAGAAGGTGTAAGTCAACTACCCTGGCCAGCAAGATCTCCGGATCTGTCCCCCATTGAGTATGTTTGGGACTGGATGAAGCGTCGTCTCACGCGGTCTGCACGTCCAGCACGAACGCTGGTCCAACTGAGGCGCCAGGTGGAAATGGCATGGCAAGCCGTTCCACAGGACTACATCCAGCATCTCTACGATCGTCTCCATGGGAGAATAGCAGCCTGCATTGCTGCGAAAGGTGGATGTACACTGTACTAGTGCCGACATTGTGCATGCTCTGTTGCCTGTGTGTATGTGCCTGTGGTTCTGTCAGTGTGATCGTGTGATGTATCTGACCCCAGGAATGTGTCAATAAAGTTTCCCCTTCCTGGGACAATGAATTCACGGTGTTCTTATTTCAATTTCCAGGAGTGTATTTCACCAGAAGGGATCTTACCTGACCCCGGTAAATTAGACGCGATACGAAATTTCCCAGCACCCTATAATAAGGGGCAATTAAAAGGTTTTCTAGGAATGGACTCGTTTTTCAGGAAATTTCTGCCACAACAATTGTTGAACAGTAGCTCGCTGTTAAACCTACTGCGTAAAAATCACAGTTGGCTGTGGACTAAAGAGTGTGAAAGTGATTTTCAACGCATTAAGCAGGCACTGCTTAAACACCCGGATATGGAGTTGAACTTTTGTTTAAGCTCTGATGCTTGTTATCAGGGGCTTAGCGCGTGTCTGTTTCAAATAATAACAAAAGATGGTAAGGAAGAAATCAATGTAATAAGTTTTGCGAGTAGAACTCTTACAGAATGTGAAAGATCGTATTCTGTAACTGAACTGGAATTGTTGGCAGTTATTTGGTCCTTTCGTAAATTTCAATATTACCTTTGGGGAAAACATACTAAAGTTTACCGTGATCATCAAGCTTTGTCCTTTCTTCTGACATGTAAGTTGTTACATAAGAGAATAGCGAGGTGGTGCATGTACCTACAGGAGTTTGATTTTGAGGTTGTGTACATAAAAGGGGAACAGAATGTTTTGGCAGATGCACTATCACGATTACCACAAGGCCTCACTGATTATCACGACTTAGAGGAACAAACATCTGATTTCAAAGTACTTTTAATAAATGATGGAACTTTTAAACCATATTATATCATAATGTGCAAAAACATGCAACGTCTGCAGGAAGAAGACCCGAGATGGAGCAGGGTAATAAGATATTTGCAGTCCGGAATACACGAACAGTTAAAGCAGTATTACATTATACATAATAGCGTCCTCTTTCATAGAAGAGATCGGCGAATGGATAAGTGGTGTGTGTTCATACCTCAGGAATATGTGGACAACTTAATTCAACACATGCACCGCACGTGGGGACATTATGGAGTGCTAAAGTGTGCTGCAAAAATTGCAACGTATTGTTATTTCCCTAATATGAGGCGACGTATAGAGCAAGTAATCAGACGATGTGCGGTGTGTCAGAAGGTCAAACATCAAAATAGGACATGTCTTAATGTACTACACTCAATAATACCAAAGCAACCAAGGGACCTTGTATCTATTGACGCCGCAGGACCTTATCCCCAAGCCCGCGGTGGGGTTAAATACATCGTAGCCTTGTATGACGTTTTTAGTAAGTATCTCCAGCTGTACGCAGTCAAAACGATTAGGTCTGGACCAATTATAAGACGGATTCTGGAAGACTACATACCACGTATTGGGAAACCGCAAGCGGTTCTAACTGATAATGCTTCAAATTTTACAGGTGACCAATGGAAATCATTTTTAAAATCACAAAACATACGTCATATTTTAGTATCCAAGTTCCACCCGGAAGCAAGACCTGTCGAACGGTGCTTCCGGGAATTTAACAGGTTTATCCGGACATATATACCGCAGAACCAAAAGAAATGGATAGAATACGTGGGTCCGTTTCAGCACATAGTAAATCACCTACCACACACATCAACAGGGTACACACCGGCCGAACTTATGTTTGAAAAGGTGGAACTAGATGAATGGGCAAAACCGATACCTAAATTAGGGCACAAAGACATAGCCTTAGATGACAAAGTGCAGCAAGCGCTAATAACACTGGAAGGGCAAGCTCAAATAAGGAAAGGCATTTACGACAAGAAATTGAAAAACGTAATAGAATTCCAGATTGGACAGGAGGTACTACTAAGAACTCATCCGAAATCATCGAAATTAAAGGCATTGAACAAAAAATGGCAATTGTTATATGTTGGTCCGTATATCATTGTTGACAAGCCACATCCTGGGTGTTACTTGATAGGAAATATAAAAAATGGTAAAATAAAAGGCATGTATCCACATAAAGAATTGCGGAAATTTATTAAATGAAAGTGCAAGTCCAATTCTTTCCTTATTTGTTGCGTTAATAAAACCCAAGTAGGTAGGAGGTTTGTCACTCTATGACGAATAAACCGATTGGCGCTCGGTTCCTCTCCAGCTAGGGGGTACAATATTTATATTTTCGTTACCCTCTCTCTCTTCTACTGTCCTGTTTAGTCAATAAGGAATGTTCAATTTTCTTCTACTATCTAAAATGCAGAGATGAGAATGCAACCTAGTCGTTAGAGATTTTCCTTGTAATTTTGGTATTGAGCTTTCTTAAGACATAAATATCTATAGAAACACAAGAAACTTTTTCATATTCCTTAAGAGAACACTAAATATATGGGAAGAAATAAAACAATTGTACACAATAGTGGACGAGTGAAAATCATTAGATTACGTAGTTACAATACATAAAAATAATTAAACAAGAGCGATGGAAAAGAAAGGAATTCACAGCGCGCGAGCTTTGAGCTAGCGGCACGAGCGATGAAGAGTACTGAGACGCGCAGCCGCGCTTGAAGCGGAGTGTACTTATAACAATTACATACGAAGCGGCTAACAGCTGATCGTAGGGGTCGAGTAGGCAAAAAGCACGGTTGAGTTCAGTGTCCTCAGCTAGATGCGCAAAGACACACTGCACATCGCGACGGAAACCATTCTAGAATTTAAGCGAATCGGCATTCACGTTGCGCTGCCAACTGGACAAAACAGAAGCGACACGAAATGAAGTACCTATCAGCTCATTACTCTAACGTAAATCAGTTACACAAACAAAACGAACACAGACATTTATCCCCAAGATGGAGACTATACTGTAAAGAGCACTAATTTTAAGAGTATATCATTAAGTTAAGCATACGTAGTTTTAAGAAAAGGACCGCATCGGTGCAAGTAAAGTATAAGGAGCGTAGAATACGCTAAAATTGTGAACTTAATAGGCTATTGAATGTACATAGTTAGAAATAAGTATGAGTATTCAAAGGAGAAGAAAATATACACAGATATTCCTATCAGAATATATACAACAGTATTAAGACAAGTTTAAAAGAAAAGTAACAACATGTACACTTAAAATAACACGATTAGCACTGAACTTTATTGAGAACTAATCGGCTTACATACAGCACGCAAGTCAGCGACGATGGGAAACGTAGAATGAAATATACATATAGAAAAGTGCGTGTGACGGAGATGTAAACTACAAAATAACATATCGTACGAGATTTAGCGAGAGGAGCAATTGTGCACTTATAAGACTACACTTCTTTACAGACAACATTAGAATTAGCGAGCGTGGCGTATAGGGAGAATACATACCCACAAATTTGCTATTACAGAACTCACTTATGTTAGTTGCTATTAATTACATGGTACCTTATACGAAAAGCATAAGCAGCTGAGTAAAACTGTCAACATGAATCGTACAACTTGCGGGAGATAAGCTAAGTAAATACGAAAACCAACCAATACGCACACAACGTAATTATACGAACTAAAACAAAATAACTGAGGTAAGTACTGTATGTTTAAAAAAGCAATATACAGAAACAAATTAATTTCACTGCTGGATAATACTTGGAAGTAGAGAGAGTGTGACAAGTTTTAGATTCGATTGGAGGTATTAATTAGTTAATCTATACGAAAAATCGTACAACTTGCGGGAGATAAGCTAAGTAAATACGAAAACCAACCAATACGCACACAACGTAATTATACGAACTAAAACAAAATAACTGAGGTAAGTACTGTATGTTTAAAAAAGCAATATACAGAAACAAATTAATTTCATTGCTGGATAATACTTGGAAGTAAAGAGAGTGTGAAAAGTTTTAGATTCGACTGGAGGTATTAATTAGTTAATCTACGTTTGTGGTGACATAACATGCATGAATGAATCTAGGAAGAGAATGAAAGTGTATTAGAGTAATATGAGTTTATTTATATTTGTGAGAAGAAATAAATAGGGCGGTGGTTCCAGTGTAAGAACCCTGTAGGTAATACATGAGTATAAATGGCGATTTATGTGGAAGATTTTTTAATGAATAATTACATGGATATACGGCGATGAATATGAAGATTAATTTTGCAGTGGTACCTAGGAAAGGCCATGAAGGCGACGTAAGAAAGAATAGATTATATAGTTTTAAGTCTTAGAATGAATGGTTGTATGAGTGTGGAAAGCAAAGTATGATGATGTATGTACGGTAAGTAATTATGAAAACGACCATCTTGAAGAAGCAGTGAAGAATAAAGAAGAAACAGTGGAGTCCATAGTAACAAAGGTACACGCTACATTTAAAGTACACTACAATACAGTGATCTGCTACACAGGCGTCAGAAAGTAAAACAAATTAGTATGAAAAATATTTCTTTAGCGACTAACTGTTACAGCTTGAGCAACTATAAGGTGAATATTAATGAAAATATGATATACGATTCGTATGAGGAACGAGCACAAAATGCAGTGAAACAATATTTTCTACACTGAGTTCTTGACACACGCAGAAGCGAAAACAGTACTTTAACATAAGCACGTTCTTCTTTCGCGGGAATGAATTATGAGTGGAATTACACATGGCAAAAATACAGTAAAGTATCGGCCACACGTTACAAAGGGTAAACACGTACATGTCGTTGCATCAATAAGGCAGAAATATGACTTGAAATATGTGTAATATTACGACGATTTACAAGCAGTGATGAAGTCAGGATTGTCAAAGGAAAAAACATCCTACACACTCGCTCACAAACGAGCACTGTAAATATTGTACGTAGTATGGTGTCTATCAAATGCCAAGGATAGAATAAGTACACTAACGACGCACTACAAGTAGCAATCTTAGAAGTAGCTTGATCTCTGAAGCAGACCTTAGAAAATCTTCTTCTTCCATGTAGTGAGTAGTGCTGGAACGTATTTTCTATGTGTTTTTGTGAAGGTATAAACGCGCAGGAGGTCGAGCCTGCAAGTCAAGAGAAGAAAATGCAAATATTCAGAACAAATGAAAGATTCCTTCTAATTTACTTATTAGTGTGTAAAACGATACCAAACATGGAATCCATAAATGAAAACTGAAGGTGAATTGTACATTTAGTTGTCAACTATATTATTGTCAATGTCGAAGTCTATGTAAAATGTATGTATGTACTGCTTTCTGTGTGTATCTGTGAACGTAAAAATGCGCAAGTCAGTCCTGCAAGACAAGAACGAAAAAGGTGCCAACATTCTGAACAAATGCAAGATTCCTTCTAATTTACTTATTGGTGTGTAAGATGCTGTTTAACATTAAATCCATATACGAAGTGTGAATGTGGACTGTACATTTATTTGCCAACTATATTATTGTCAATGTCGAAGTCTATGTAAAACGTATGTATGTACTGTTTTCTATGTGTAGTTGTGAACGTAAAAACGCGCAGGAGGTCGGTCCTGCAAGAAAGGAACAGGAAACCCAAATATTCAGAATAAATTAAAGATTCCTTCTGATTTGCATATTAGTGTGTAAGAGAGTGCATGTCATGGAGTCCATATATGAAATGAGTATGAATTGTAAATTTGTATGTCGACTTTATTATTGTCAACGTTTTTGTCTATGTAAAATGTATGTACTATTGTCAATTTTATGTGAAATTTTGTTCTTGAAAAGGAACCATTTATGTATGTATGTGAAGTGCAACGCGACGGACGAGTAAAACACTCGCACGTGTGAAGTAATTCAAAAATGTTAAGGCCTAATAATAGTGAAAATAACGGCTGAGCCGTAGTAAGAGTAAACGCTACAATGTGGCGAAGTGAATACAGTGAGTGTAATGCGTGTGCGACGGAAAAATGAGAGGAAATCCGTATAACCACGAGTTGTGGTGTGAGGACCGCTGAACTACAATGAACAACGGAAGACAATGCCGAGTTCTGCAGTGCGGCCCTTACCTCACCTTGCTGTGCGAAAATCTCGTCCAGGCGCGAGATGATGTATTGGTGTTCTTCGGGTTGAGCGTTGGAGCTGAATCCCTCGTATCCAGTCTCCGGACTGGAGGGCATATACAACACCGACTTCATGAGCCTGGAGCGACATTACGATGGATGCGCGGGCAGTGCTGCTGCTCACGTGGCGCTCGCGTCACTGCGACGGACGCGGTAAACAATGAGCTGCTGCTAGCCATAAGCGCAGCGAACAATGAGATAGCGTGTGCTGAAAGGACACCTTCTCAGAACGGCCAATGAACCAAAAGCCAGTGAGAAAACCAATTTTTAAAACATGGTGAGGACAATTTACGAAATGTAAAATTTTTCCCTTGTCCATACAGCTTAGCAAGTATAATGAAAAATCACAGACTAAGACGTTAGCACGATTATGTAATATAAATATATGTGAATGTCGTTATGTGATATAAGTGTATGTTAATGTATTTATATGTATGAATTTGTAATGAACAAGGAAATGAACTTCGTAGACTTACTTGCAGTAGCTTAAGGGTATTAAAACTCCATTGACTTGCACCAGATGACTCAACATGAGCCCCAAGGTAAATAAGGCTACTGTATACTGTCTCACTAAATAAAGAGACTTATTCCCGACAGTATACAGTAGGGGGGCAATTGTGATATACCTTTTGCATTTCTTACTTTTATGTTTTCATCCTCTTTAAAAGCAAAGAGAAAAGATGAGGTGGTAGTAGCCCAGCGTAGAGCCTGTGCCTACCGTCAGGTATTTTTGACTTTCAGATGTTAAAAGACAGAGCAGTTTTTGTTCTTGAACGAATTGTTGGAAGGAAGGTTTCGCTCAGTGAGAACCGCCATTTTTTAGCGAGTAATTGCAGACCGCCATTGTGTGTATATTCTATGTGCATCGAACAGAAATATAGTAGTGTTTTATTAACAGAATATTTGTGAGAGTTATTATTATTTCAAGTAGTAATGCAATAAGAAGAACGGAAGCCCACCTGTGTACTTCGGAAAATTTACGAAGATCCGAATATAACAACACGGCCACAGTCAAGGAGACGGCGATCGGACATAATATTAATAATTGGTACGCATAAAATACTATGAAGACGATTTATTTATATAAATATAAACTAAAATGATTCCTTTCCCGTTACAGGCAATGCCTAGCTTATTGTGCTTGTCCTTCATGCCAAAGAATTAATCTCTTTAATTCATCCATTTTAAAAAAAGCCACACATTCCAACATTTTATTATCATTCATTGCCTATCCTATTATATTATCATTTTATTATATTTTAGCTGACTGTAGAGAATACAGCACACGATTTCCTAAATTCAGAATATCACATTCAAAAATGTTTACTCGTGTGTTCAAAACACTGTGTGACACTGGTACAGATACCAGCAATCATATTGCATATGAAAGTGTAAATGAACAGACTGTGGATGAAGAAGAGGACATTATTCAGTCGGTAGAACGCAGTCCTTCAACAATCTCAGGTAGAATTTCTACACGTATTGGTGTTCCACAAGCAAGAGAATGGCGGACATTATGTATACATGGGTTCCATCCGTATCATTACAGTTCATTCAGCACCTTCGAGCAGGAGATTAAGATAGGCGAGTGAAATTTTGTTACTGGATACTTGAAGATCGCCCAGGTCGCCAACAGTGTTCGGGAGACCACACGGTCAGCCATTCGAGTGCTAGCCAAGCGCCACAGTGCTTAATGTCTGTGATCTGAAGGGAATCGGTGTTACCAATGCTGCAAGGCCTTTGGCAATTCCTTTACAAATATTATTTGTAAATACTGAATTATAGAATGTCGCTCTTGATAAACCTCCTTTAGCAGTCATGAATTATTATTATTATTCATCAAATTTATTTAATTCTCATCAACAATAGTCACTTTTACAATCACAGCGTTTTCTTGTAAAAACACAAAAGTTTCAGCAATTGATCGAATTCACCCCAACTGTTATAAACTGAAGTTATTTCTCCATCTACAGACGACATTAAATGCTGTGGAAATGTCCTGTCGATTTGAGGCAGCTACTGTAACTCACCCTATAAGAAAGACAGGGGAGGTAGAGATGGAAGCTAAAATGATTTCAATTTTTTTATGGATTCACAAATTTAATGATTTAACATTCTTCCACATCTTAACTGTTTGGTTGTCAGTATGAATCACAGCGAGCATCACAGGAATTTGAAGAAGTCACGGATTTTACATGAAGTTCCTCAAGTATAATTCATTGTTTAACAGTCTATTAGGTAAGATAAATGTTGTGATATGTAGATTTGCAATGACTCATTAACATCTAGACAATGAATACGCATATATTTTCTCTTCTGTATGTCAGGAACTTCATTTTTTAAATTCTTATTAAAGCTGTAGCTTGCCATCATGGTGTCCTTAGGGATTAACTTACAAGTGTAGAAGGTTCTTGTCAGAGCTGAGTGGTATAGGAATAAGGGATGCATTCTTCACAATTGACAGAGCGAGCCGTGGACACTAGCCAGACGGATCGAAACTAATGAGTACACGACAGTGGGTTGCTGGAAAGCGGCCACCCATTCATCCATGGCACTGAGAATGAATGGGACACAACTTGACTAACAATTGGCTTCAGAGCATGAGAAACAGAGAAAGGCTCTCCTCTACCTACACAGGGAAAACAACTCTGTCAGCAAATTGGAATCTCCAAAGTATGAACACATGGAAGAATATCGTCAACCACCCACTTCTAAATTGTTTTTCTTTTTTAGGTCGCAGCATTCGGAGAGCGCAGTTCTTATTGGCGAAGATGTTGTCACATCAGCAGGGCCGCTGTTGTGTTCCCCATCTGTACGATAAGACTGAAACTAAGCATTCGATTAGCTAACACTGTTTTTCTTTTTGTAGTAAGGAGACTCTCCTGGCGCTCAGTCTTGTGACTGGAGAAGAAGGCAAGGTTTCGTAATTGCCACCAGGAGAAATATGTATCACTTCTCTTCTTCATTGCACACCCTCTATACACTGACACTCGACTCATCAAGCCATGTGGTTTTCAGACTCACCAGATCAAACAGTCGTCTACTTGACCCTTTGTGATTTGCTGGAAAACTTCTGCCTTGGCATACGGTCATGGACAACTTCTGCTTGGTACTACGCAATTGCGAAATGACCTTCTGCATTAGCAATCAGCCAAGTACCCAGATTTATGTATAATCACCCCCTGCTTTCTCAGATTAAAGTTTTTCATTAGACATGGGATTTAATGGACGTCTGGTTCAGACTTCTGAAGGTGTAGAGTACTTATATTTCTTAACATTGGTATGGATACGTACCGTCGTCCGCATTAACGTAAATTGAACAAGAATTTTTCAGCACTTATTTCAGCAAAGGGCGGGATTAGTCATATTTTCGCCACCAGCCACCAGATGTGTTCTTACAAACAGATCCATCAAGCAGCACATGAGCCACCCCATCACACCAGCTGATGCAGTCATAATGATGCAGCACACATGCTCGATACTGTTCAGTATAGGGCACCTCCTTCAGTTTAGGGAATCTCGATGTCTACTCCTGTCAATTTTAGTTGTATAATGCACATTCGTTGTTGATTGGGAACGGCATAGCTTTCCATGAATGGGCAGTAGGAAAACTGTTAGGTAACTCCATTCCTTTTCACTTGCTTTATAAACATTCATCGACTAGTTAAATGAGTTTACTTTTGTTTTTCAATAATTATTGCTAATATGCACCTTCCAACGAATAGTGTTGCTGAAAAATGTTCAATGTACCACTTTTTTGTTTGTTCAAAACAAATGACATTCATTAAACATAATACATTTCCTTTATCGATCAGTATCAGACACTATTTACATTTGTATATGATTCTTAAGCCCCCCCCCCCCCCATGAACCAATGACGTTGCCGTTGATGAGGCTTGCTTGCCTCAGCAATACAGATAGTTGTAACGTTAAGTGCAGCCACAACGGAGGGCTATCTGTTGAGAATCCAGACAAACGTGGTTCCTGAAGAGGGGCAGCAGCCTTTTCAGTAGTTGCAGGGGTAACAGTCTGGATGATTGACTGATCTGGATTTGTAACTATAACCAAAACGATCTTGCTGTGCTTGTACTGCGAACAGCTGAAAGCAAGGGGAAACTACAGCTGTAATTTTTCCCGAGGGCATGTAGCTTTACTGTATGATTAAATCATGATGGCATCCTTTTGGGTAAAATATTCCGGAGGTAAAATGGTCCCCCATTCAGATCTCTGGGTGGGGACTACTCAGGAGGACGTCGTTATCAGGAGAAAGGGAACTGGGGTTCTACAGATCGGAGGGTGGAATGTCAGATCCCTTAATCGGGCAGGTTGGTTAGAATATTTAAAAAAGGAAATGGATAGGTTAAAGTTAAATAGAGTTGGAATTAGTGAAGTTCGGTGGCAGGAGGAACCAGATTTCTGGTCAGGTGAATGCAGGGTTATGAATACAAAATCAAATAGGCATAATGCAGAGTAGGTTTAATAATGAATAGAAAGAATAGGAGAGCAGGTAAGCTAGTATACACAGCTTAGTGAACGCATTATTGTGGCCAAGATTGACACGAAGCCCACGCCTACCACAGTAATACAAGTTTATATGCCAACTAGCTCCGCATATCATGAAGAGATCGATGAAATGTATGGTGAGATAAAAGAAATTATTCAGAGAGTGAAGGGAGATGAAAATTTAATAGTCATGGCTGACTGGGCATGGAATGGGGGTAAGGAATGAATGAGGAATCCGCCTGGTAGTATTTTGCACAGAGCCTAATTTAATCATTGCTAACACTTGATTTAACAACCATGAAAGAAGGTTGTATATATGGAGGAAGCCTGGAGATACTAGAAAATTGCAGATAGGTTATATAATAGTGAGACAGAGATTTAGGAACCAGATTTCAAATTATAATGCACTTCCAAGGGCTGATGTGGTTATGAACTGTAGATTAAAACGGAAGAAACTGTAAAAAGGTGGGAATTTAAGGAGATGGGATCTGGATAAACTGACAGAACCAGTGGTTGTAGAGAGCTTCAGAGAAACCATTAGGGAACGATTGACAAGAACTGGGGAAATAAATATAGTAGAAGAAGAATGGGAAGATTTGAGAGATGAAATAGAGAACGGCAGCAGAGGATCAAGTAGATAAAAAGACGAGGGCTAGTAGAATTTCTTGGGTAACAGAGAAGACATTGACTTTAATTGATGGAAGGAGAAAATATAAAAATGCACTAAATGAAGCAGACAAAAAGGAATACAAACGTCTCAAAAATAACATCGACAGGGAGTGCAAAAAGGCTAAGCAGGGGTGATTAGAGGGCAAATGCAAGGATGTAGAGGCATACCAGTATATCACTAGGAGTGAGATAGATACGGCCTACAGGAAAGTTAAAGACACCTTTGGAGAAAAGAGCAAGTTCTAAGCAAGGAAGGGAAAGCAGAAAGGTGGAAGGAGTATTTAGAGAGCCTATACAAGGGTAATGTTCTTGAGGTCAATATTATAGAAATGGAAGAAAATGTAGATGAAGATGAAATAAGAGCTATGATACTGCATGAAGAGTTTGAAAGAGCACTGAAAGACCTAAGTCGAAACAAGGCCTGGGGATTAGACAACATTCCATTAGAACTACTGATAGCCTTGGAGGAGCCAGCCCTGACAAAACTCTACCATCTGGTGAGCTAGATGTATGAGACTGGCGAAATACCCTCAGATTTCAAGAAAAACATAATAATTCCAATCCCAAAGAAAGCAGGTGTTGACAGGTGTGGAAATTAGCGAACTATCAGTTTTACAAGTCACGGTTGCAAAATACTGACACGAATTCTTTACAGATGAATGGAAAAACTGGTAGAAGCCGACCTTTGGAAAGATCATTTTGGATTCTGTAGAAATGTTGAAACACGTGAGGCAATACTGACCCTACTACTTATCTTAGAAGATAGACTAAGGAAAGGCAAACCTACGTTTCTAGCATTTGTAGACTTAGAGAAAGGTTTTGACAATGTTGACTGTAATACTCTCTTTCACAGTCTGAAGGTGGCAGGGTCAAATACAGGGAGAGAAAGGCTATTTACGATTTGTACAGAAACCAGTTGACAGTTATGAGTCGAGGGGTATGAAAGGGAAGCAGTGGTAGAGAAGGGAGTGAGACAGGGTTGTATCCCATCCCTGATGTTATCCAATCTGTATATTGAGCAAGCAGTAAAGGAAACCACAGAAAAATTCGGAGTAGGGATTAAAATCCATGGAGAAGAAATAAAAACTTTGATGTTTGCTGATGACATTGTAATTCTGTCAGAGACAGCAAAGGACATGGAGGAGCAATTGAACAGAATGGACAGTGTCTTGAAAGGAGGATATAAGATGAATATCAACAAAAGCAAAACGAGGATAATGGAATGTAGTCGAATTTAGTCGGGCGATGCTGAGGGAATTAGATTAGGTAATGAGACACTGAAAGTAGTAAATGACTTTTGCTATCTGGGGAGCCAAATAACTGATGATGGTCAAAGTAGGGAGGATATAAAATGTATAAAATGTAGACTGGTAATGGCAAGAAAAGCATTTCGGAAGAAGAGAAATTTTTAAACGTCGAGTATAGATTTAAGTGTCAGGAAGCCTTTCCTCAAAGTATTTGTATGGAGTGTAGCCATGTATGGATGTGAAAAGTGGACGATAAATAGTTTAGACAGGAACAGAAAAGAAGCTTTCGAAATGTGGTGCTACAGAACAATGTTGAAGATTAGATGGGTAGATCATGTAACTAATGAGGTGGTGCTGAATTAGGGAGAAGATGAATTTGTGGCACAACTTGACTAGAAGAAGGGATCGGTTGGTTGGACATGTTCTGACGCCTCAAGGGACCACCAATTTTGTATTGGAAGACAGTGTGGAGGTTAAAAAACGTAGAGGGAGACCTAGAGATGAATACGCCAAGCAGATTCTGAAAGATGTAGTGTGCAGTAGTTACTTGGAAATGAAGAAGCTTGCACAGTACAGAGTAGCATGGAGAGCTGCATCAAACCAGTCTCTGCACTGAAGACCACCACAACAACATGATTTTCAGGGATGAGAGAGCCAGATGCGTCATTTTTCTAAGTCTGTAGAAAGAGATTATTCATATGTAAAGGTTTCCAACGTTGGCTTGAACGTCACAGTGCTAATTTACTTCTCGCATTATCCAATATCTGTTGCGTAATTTTGTCAGGCATTTAACTTAAGGGGAGCAGTGTTGTGTTTTACGTATGTCACATAATACGAAAAACGTTGAATAAACTACACTCGTGGTGTCTTGCTTAAAGAATAGGAAAGTTATAACAGAACCAAGTAAATTACGATGTGCTATTTATTTTTACTGCAGATAATCTGTTGTGATTAATTTTCTTACCTGCTTTGCTGGTTGTCAGGCTCACAATCGTTGTTGGCGGGCAGATAAGATTGGTGATGGTGGACAGTGCTTGTTTTAAGTACAATGCAACAAATGACTTTGCATAATGTTGAGTAACATAGATCAAACTTCGTGTAGTTAACTTTGATTACAAAGTTCGACGTTTCAATGGTGTGCAAATCTACTTTTCATGGCATATGTCTGACGCGCCAATAAATATGTCACCAAAACGAACCAACTAAAATTACACTGAAACATTGTATATCGTCAGTGACAAGTTGCAACAACAGCGCTCTTTGACTGAAGCGTGGACAAAAGCAGAGATTACTGTAATCATGAGCCCCCTCCTTGGGGGAAAGTAGGTCAATTGGGCTACCTCCACTAACCTAACCTAACCCCCTTCCCTTCCTCTCCAACCACTCCTCTCCCAGAGAATGGCAGAAAGTTAAAATTTTGGCGGAAAAAGGTCACTTGGGCTGCCTCCACTAGCCTAAGAAAGTGGCGGGAAAATAGGTCACTTGGGTTACCGCCACTAACCTAAGTCGTCCGACCGCCACTTCTTCCTTGGGATTGGTGGGAAAAGGACCCAGTCTCTGCTGGGCTGCTGGATAGGATGGACGTAAGTCTTTATCTTGCAGGCAGTCTTTATTTAAACAATTTGAGGCAGTAGCTCCATCCAGTATGTCCGCCATGTGGTCCAGAGTCCAATTGACATATTACAAAGTACTGACAGCCAGAGGGCACTATCGTCTCATGGCGGTCTGGGGAAAAATGGTGGGGAAAGGACTAAATCTGTGCTGGTCATCTGAACAGAGGAAGGAGTGTACTTCACTTATTTTGGAACAATCTATTTAGGGACGGATTTCATGGAGTGCATTTGTTACACTGATACAAAACAATCGCTCTGACGTGCTTGGGGTCACAACACACAGTTTACAGACCTCCATACTACTCGTAAACTATCTAAATACTGCAGTACACTGGTGTACAGACAGTCAAACAACTCGTAAATTACAGAAATAATGCAGTACACTGAAGTACAGACCAGAAAATTACTCGTATATTATTTAAATAATGAAGTACACTATGTACAGACCTGTTAACTACTTGTAAGTCACCGAAATAATGCAGTACACTGATGTGCAGACACGAAAACAACTCGTAAATTACCGAAATAAAGCAGTACACAGCATACAGACCTGGAAACTACTCGTAAATCACCGAAATAATGCAATACACTGCTGTGCAGATATGAAAACAACTCGTAAATTATCAACATAACGCATGTAAAACGCACTACAGACACGCTCACTAATTCTAAACTGACCATACAATGCAGTACACAGCATACAGACTCGCAAACTACTGGAAATTTACCGAAATAAATTGTCTAAACAATGCATTCAGAAGGCACTGAAAACACACTCACAACGCTTATACATCTGAAAATAAAGCACTGCACCAACATTTAATTCACTTAAAAAACGCTTTTGAACTATCGTCAACGGCGACATATCAGCGAACTGCCCTCTACAAAGGTTCCAACGCCACCGACTCCAGATGCGAGCCACTGCCAGAGAGGCGAATGCAGGGGCATCAGGCATTGCTCACAGGCCATTGGCGCCTTCACCTAGCAACTGAAAGTAATGTCTATTTTGGGGTATACAGTTAGAATCCTTCGGGTGTTATAGTGATGTCACATGTCTATGTAAATAAAGCCAATTCACCCTCCGGATGCCTACATGTTCACCTAACTATCGTGGCTGAGGCGTACGTGCCGGTCCAGTGCAGCCCTAATTGCGAGATGTTTACATAGCAGCTCCCCCTCGCAGACTCTGCTGAAAGTTACTCAGTGTTTTACTCTCGTGACAGGTCGTGCTGCAGAAATCTGTTCCTATGCTTTCTAGAATAGCATAAGGTGCATTCTTACTAGCGATCCTAATGGGACATGCGAGCTGCGTCTAGCTGTGCACGCGCTTAAATGCCCAGCGTGGCTAACGCACTCACCATCACAAGCGCATTTAAAAGATTATCAATGTTATACTGACGTCACATGGATGTGTAAATAAGAGCCAAGTCTACATCCCGGAAATTGTAAAGTGTCGCAGAAATAGTAAAAAGACACTTTTGTAGGAGCTTTTGTGATGTTGCAACTTGTCCGCATGGAAATTTTTGTCCTAACAGAACCTGTGTACGCAAATAGCCCAGAATAACGCCGATTGCTTTCCTCCTGAAGGTCATAACGAGGTACACTGTCCATCACTTGATACCGTTCCCAGTAATCGTTAAGGCCTATTTTCAACACACATCTCCAAAACACAAACATTCTCACCGCTATGTAGAGGCTCCTATGTCCCAGCACAAACGAATGAATGGAGCATTATGGTTTGCTCTTACTGAATTTACCCACCAAACTACTGATATTGCCGGTGTTGAAGCACTGTCCGCCTTTTTCTTTCTGCAGACGAGACTTTCAGCAGCAAAATTATTTTGTACAGACCGCCATATTGCACTCCCAGCTAAACCCTGCAAAAGTGGCATACAGATCGTCAAAAAGTTGAAGGACTCTTACTCGATGACACTGCTCTGGCACTGAGGATGGAAGCTTGAATAATAGAGCGTGGAACCGATCTACAACCCGAAAATATATCGCCATCTAGCGTGTTGATGTAGTAAACATACAATTCGTATCTTGCGCCATACAAAATCCCCCCTTTTTGCATCATTCATGTAGCTATCAACTGCCAAACACTCGTACATATACCGCGAAGACAGACAGCATAAGCACATGCACCGTATATACTCCTCGCAGCACTAGATATTTGCCCGCCAGGTTGGGCAGTCACCCACTGCAGCCGATCCGCTCCTGACACGTAACCAAAGTGACCTCAGCAGACCGAAGCCACTTTCCGAACTGTTGTACAAAGATGGGCTCGTTTCCCCTTGGCACAACGGCGTTACTGTTTCTGGCCTCCACCAGCATGCTTGCTTGCTTTCTGCACACATCTGCAGACTCTGGGATTAAAAGAACATGGGTATTTTCACATGGTTTGCCAGGATATTATACCATTTACGTGATACTCCTCGATATCAAGCACACAGCAATATTGCTTGCATAGCAGTATCGCTTGCGCATTATAACTCTGAAGATATAGACTGGACATTATTTCTCTAGAAACCTATAACTTTAGCGAGGAGCAGCGTGCTGTAAACCACTGAGTAGATATAAACTTATCCCATCTGCGAAGACCTTCACGTTAAAACTCGAAAAAAAATGGAGGAACCTGATATTTCCACTCGTGAATACCGATATCGGTGAAGTAACAGATTCCAAATCATTCTTATAATTTACAAAGTCAACAAAGGTGTTTCTCATGTCTAGAAAACCAACAAACGAATCTTCCACCAAACGAATCTTCCACCCGTCTTTCACCTGATAGATGCTCACACCACAATCGATGTCCCCTCAACTAAATAAAGGTGCGAAATGTGTACAGGCAGTCAACCGGACAATTTACGTTGGAGGGAATAATGGTCCAGCACAAACATACCCACCCCCACATTGAATCTTCTCAAATTTCCAGGTGATAACAAAAGCTGTCCAACACATACTAAGGATTTGTTCACAACTCGACCATCTAGAGGACGACACGGTTAACTCAGCTACATTCCTGCACCCCAACAGGTCTCTCCATTCGGACAGCTTCTACTGTTAGCCGGAAACGTGAATCATCCCCGCCAAAGGTGACCGGCGCAGACAAAATCATCCTAGGAAACCGGTCAGATATATATTTTATCACTGTACGTCCAATTAAATATTACAATCCCGGTATCAATTGGACGAGCGAAGTATCAGAAATACACCCTGCTGACGGCTTTGGCTCTGGAAATAGAAATATCTGTACCATTCTTATGACTGACATACTTTCCCCTTTGCTATCACATTATTCCACATCAAATCCATACCTTCCTTACGACTGGACATAGTCATACCCTTGGCACATGTCGAAACACACACACATACTTCATAAGCTTGATGCTCAAGGCGAACCTGTCACGCATCCCCTTCTACTAAGTATAATACTTCGCCAATAACTGATTGCTGGCGATACGAAATAAAACATACCGAAAATGGCGATGGGTGGACATGTCTCGTAAGTTTTTCTTGCGAGTGGTACCACTGTGTCTTAGAAAGAGAAAGTTAATCATCTTACAAACCGCCAGATGTTAAAAAACACGACCATATTATTGTCACGAGCAGTCGTGGCTCTAGTGGTGCACACAAGTACCCATGGTTGAAGCTATATTGGCTTTCTAAATCGAGGTATGGCATTACCTCTCGACGAAGTGTTTTTTTCCAGACCAATACCGTGACACTGAGTATAGACGGTGATCGCCCTAGTGTATAATATCAGACCGACGGTGCGGTTACACATCGCCAATGGTGCAACCTTGTAATAAAATTACTGAATTTAGAAAGTAGTTCTGCTAAGGAACGTGGTATGAAACCGGCATCTGCGACTCCCTCATGCCGCCACTGCATATTTCTCCAGTATTTGTAACACATTCGGTCTCGATGCCATGTCAGAGGTTCGGTGATATATCCTGGGTTATAGGCGATGGTTGATTGAGAAAGATCACTAATAGTAGACTGTGTGCTGATTGAGGTCGTAAGAAATGTACACGAGCTTTTCAGATCTCTAGTGATACGCTTCCCAGTAGAAATGATGTCTATGATTTGGAATCAAGTCTTTCCATTCAACCACATACGTGCATTGTATCCGATGGAGAAGTCCTGTAATGATTACACCCGCCACATCTACATCCATACTCCGCAAGCCACCAGACGGTGTGTGGCGGAGGGTACCTCTATCGGTTCTCCCTTCTATTCCAGTGTCGTACTGTTCGTGGAAAGAAGGATTGTCGGTATGCTTCTATGTGGGCTCTAATCTCTCTGATTTTATCTTCATGGTCTCTTCGCGAGATGTACGAAGGTGGGAGCAATATACTGCTTGACTCTTCGGTGAAGGTATGTTCTCGTAACTTTAACAAAAGCCTGTACTGAGCTACTGAGCGTCTCTCCTGCAGAGTCTTCCACTAGAGTTTATCTATCATCTCCATAACGCTTTTGCGATTACTAAATGATCCTGTAACGAAGAGCGCTGCTCTCCGTTGGATCTTCTCTATCTCTTCTATCAACCCTAACTGATACGAATCCCATACTGCTGACCAGTATTCAAGCAGTGGGCAAATAAGCGTACTGTAAGCTCTTCCTTTGTTTTCGGATTGAATTTCCTTAGGATTCTTCCAATGAATCTCAGTCTGGCATCTGCTTCACCGACGATCAATTTTATATGATCATTCCATTTTAAATCACTCCCAGATAATTTATGGAATTAACTGCTTCCAGTTGCTGACCTGCTATTTTGTAGCTAAATGATAAGGGATCAATCTTTCTGTGTATTCGCAGCACTTTACACTTTTCTACATTGAGATTGAATTGCCATTCCCTGCACCATGCGTCAATTCGCTGCAGATCCTCCTGCATTTCAGTACAATTTTCCAGTTACAACCTCTCGATACACCACAGCATCATCTGCAAAAAGCCTCAGTGAACTTCCGATGTCATCCACAAGGTCATTTACGTATATTGTGAATAGCAACGGTCCTATGACACTCCCCAGCGGCACACCTGAAAACACTCTTACTTCGGAAGACTTCTCTCCATTGAGAATGACATCTACATCCTGTTATCTAGGAACTCTTCAATCCAATCACACAATTAGTCTGATAGTCCATATGCTCTTGCTTTGTTGATTAAACGAATGTGGGGAACTCTATCGAACGCCTTGCGGAAGTCAAGAAACACGGCATCTACCTGTGAACCCGTGTCTATGGCCCTCTGAGTCTCATGGACGAATAGCGCGAGCTGGATTTCACACGACTGTTTTTTTCGAAACCCATGCTGATTCCTACAGAGCAGATTTCTAGTCTCCAGAAAAGTCATTATACTCGAACATAATACGTGTTCCAAAATTCTACAACTGATCGACCTTAGAGATATAGGTCTATAGTTCTGCACATCTGTTCTACGTCCCTTCTTGAAAACGGGGATGATCTGTGCCCTTTTCCAATCCTTTGGAACGCTACGCTGCAAGAAGGGGGGCAAGTTCCTTCGCGTACTCTGTGTAAAATCGAACTGGTATCCCATCAGGTCCAGCGGCCTTTCCTCTTTTGAGCGATTTTAATTGTTTCTCTATCCCTGTGTCGTCTATTTCGATCTACCATTTAGTCATCTGTGCGACAATCTAGAGAAGGAACTACAGTGCAGTCTTCCTCTGTGAAACAGCTTTGGAAAAAGACATTAAGTATTTCGGCCTTTAGTCTGTCATACTGTGTTTCAGTACCATTGTGGTCGCAGAGTGTCTGGACATTTTGTTTTGATCTACCTACCGCTTTGACATAAGACCAACATTTCTTAGGATTTTCTGCCAAGTCAGTACATAGAACTTTACTTTCGAATTCATTGAACGCCTCTCGCATAGCCCCCCTCACACTACATTTCGCTTCGCGTAATTTTTGGTTGTCTGCAAGGCTTTGGCTATGTTTACGTTTGCTGTGAAGTTCCCTTTGCTTCCATAGCATTTTTCTAACTCGGTTGTTGTACCACGGTGGCTCTTTTCCATCTGTTACGGTCTTGCTTGGCACATACTCATCTAACGCATATTGTACGATGGTTTTGAACTTTGTCCACTGATCCTCAACACTATCTGTACTTGAGACAAAACTTTTGTGTTGAGCAGTCAGGTACTCTGTAATCTGCTTTTTGTCACTTCTGCTAAACAGAAAAATCTTCCTACCTTTTTTAATATTTCTATTTACGGCTGAAATCATCGATGCAGTAACCACTTTATGATCGCTGATTCCCTGTTCTGCGTTAACTATTTCAAACAGTTCGGGGCTGTTTGTCACCAGAAGGTCTAAGATGTTATCGCCACGAGTCGGTTTTCTGTTTAACTGCTCAAGGTAGTTTTCAGATGTTGTTGTTGTGGTCTTCAGTCCTGAGACTGGTTTGATACAGCTCTCCATGCTACTCTATCTTGTGCAAGCTTCTTCATCTCACAGTACCTACTGCAACCTACATCCTTCTGAATCTGCTTAGTGTATTCATCTCTTGGTCTCCCTCTACGATTTTTACCCTCCACGCTGTCCTCTAATACTAAATTGGTGATCCCTTGGTGCCTCAGAACATGTTCTACCAAGCGATCCCTTCTTCTTGTCAAGTTCTGCCACAAACTTCTCTTCTCTCCAATCCTATTCAATACTTCCTCATTAGTTATGTGATCTACCCATCTAATCTTCAGCATTCTTCTGTAGCACCACATTTCGAAAGCTTCTATTCTCTTCTTGTCCAAACTAGTTATCTTCCATGTTTCACTTCCATACATGGCTACACTCCATACAAACACTTTCAGAAATGACTTCCTGACACTTAAATCTATACTCGATGTTAACAAATTTCTCTTCTTCAGAAACGCTTTCCTTGCCATTGCCAGTCTACATTTTATATCCTCTCTACTTTGACCATCATCAGTTATTTTGCTCCCCAAATAGCAAAACTCCTTTACTACTTTAATTGTCTCATTCAGATAAAGCACTTAAAAAAATTTCACTGGATTCTTTGTCCCTGCCATCCGTTATGAACTTTTGAGGCTCCCAGTCTATATCTGGCAAATTAAAATCTCCACCCAGAACTATAACATGGTGGGGAAATCTACTCGAAATATTTTCCAAATTATCCTTCAGGTGTTCAGCCACAACAGCTGCTGAGCCAGGGGGCCTATAGAGACATCCAATTACCATGTCTGAGCCTGCTTTAACCGTGACCTTCACCCAAATTCTTTCACATTTCGGATCTCCGTCAATTTCCTTCGATACTATTGCACTTCTTATCGCTATAAACACGCCTCCCCCTTCACTGTCCAGCCTATCTCTGCGGTATACATTCCAATCTGAGTTTAGGATTTCATTACTGTTCACGTCTGGTTTCAGCCAACTTTCTGTCCCTAGTAGTATATGGGCGTTGTGACCGTTTATTAATGGGAGCATTTCTGGGACCTTTCTATAGACGCTCCTGCAGTTTACTATTAGCACATTAATATTGTTATTCCCTGTTGCATTTTGCCTACTCCTACCTTGCCGCGTCTCAGGAGGCGTCTTGTCGGGTCTAGGGAGGGAATTCTCTAACCTAAAAAACCCCCATGTGCACTCCACACGTACTCCGCTACCCTTGTAGCCGCTTCCGGCGTGTAGTGCACGTCTGACCTATTCAGAGGGACCTTAAATTTCTCCACCCGATAGCGGAGGTCGAGAAATTTGCACCCCAGATCTCCGCAGAATCGTCTGAGCCTCTGGTTTAAGCCTTCCTCTCGGATCCAAACTATAGGACCGCGATCGGTTCTGGGAACGATACTACAAATAGTTAACTCTGATTCCACCCCGCGAGCGAGGCTTTCCGCCTTCACCAATTCCGCCAACCACCTGTACGAACTGAGGATGATCTCTGAACCCAAACGGCAGGAGTCATTGGTGCCGAAATGAGCAACAATTTGCAGTCGGGTGCACCCAGAGCTCTGTATCGCCGCCGGCAGGGCCTCCTCCACATCTCGGATGACAGCCCCCGGCAAGCAGACAGAGTGAACACTGGCCTTCTTGCCGACCTTTCCGCTATTTCCCTAAGGGGCTCCATCACCCGTCTAACGTTGGAGCTCCCAATATCTAATAAACCCCTCCCCCAGTGTGCCTGCTCGGACCTTGCTGAAGTAGCGGCCACATGTCCACTCACAGGCAGAGCGGGCGATGCCACACGGCCAGCCTCCACATTTATCCTCCGCCTCGTGCGCCGCGGGGGAGAGGGTGGCCCAACCGCGCCCGGTACCTGCGAAGATGTCTTGACAGCAGGGACATTGGGTGAAGCAGGTAACACCTGGGGTGTACCATGCGACGCACCAGACTCCCCACTGCCGCTACACACCGAGGCAGCGGCCTGAAGACGGCAGACCGCGGCCATTAACACGATCAGCTGTTCGCGAACAGTGGCCAGCTCCTCATGCGTCCGTACACAGCAGTCACACATCCTCTCCATGCCAAGAAATCAATTTACTGTAGAGAGTTAATCAACTTTTAACTGTTGTTGTTGTTGTCTTCAGTCCTGAGACTGGTTTGATGCAGCTCTCCATGCTACTCTATCCTGTGCAAGCTGCTTCATCTCCCAGTACCTACTGCAACCTACATCCTTCTGAATCTGCGTAGTGTACTCATCTCTCGGTCTCCCTCTACGATTTTTACCCTCCACGCTGCCCTCCAATACTAAATTTGTGATCCCTTGATGCCTCAAAACATGTCCTACCAACCGATCCCTTCTTCTAGTCAAGTTGTGCCACAAACTTCTCTTCTCCCCAATCCTATTCAATACCTCCTCATTAGTTACGTGATCTATCCACCTTATCTTCAGTATTCTTCTGTAGCACCACATTTCGAAAGCTTCTATTCTCTTCTTGTCCAAACTAGTTATAGTCCATGTTTCACTTCCATACATGGCTACACTCCAAACAAATACTTTCAGAAACGACTTCCTAATACATAAATCTATATTCGATGTTAACAAATTTCTCTTCTTCAGAAACGCTTTCCTTGCCATTGCCAGTCTACATTTTACATCCTCTCTACTTCGACCATCATCAGTTATTTTACTTCCTAAATAACAAAACTCCTTTACTACTTTAAGTGTCTCATTTCCTAATCTAATTCCCTCAGCATCACCCGATTTAATTTGACTACATTCCATTATCCTCGTTTTGCTTTTGTTAATGTTCATCTTATATCCTCCTTTCAAGACACTGTCCATTCCGTTCAACTGCTCTTCCAAGTCCTTTGCCGTCTCTGACAGAATTACAATGTCATCGGCGAACCTCAAAGTTTTTACTTCGTCTCCATGAATTTTAACACCTACTCCAAATTTTTCTTTTGTTTCCTTTACTGCTTGCTCAATATACAGATTGAATAACATCGGGGAGAGGCTACAACCCTGTCTCACTCCTTTCCCAACCACTGCTTCCCTTTCATGCCCCTCGACTCTTATTACTGCCATCTGGTTTCTGTACAAATTACAAATAGCCTTTCGCTCCCTGTATTTTACCCCTGCCACCTTTAGAATTTGAAAAAGAGTATTCCAGTCAACATTGTCAAAAGCTTTCTCTAAGTCTACAAATGCTAGAAACGTAGGTTTGCCTTTTCTTAATCTTTCTTCTAAGATAAGTCGTAAGGTCAGTATTGCCTCACGTGTTCCAACATTTCGACGGAATCCAAACTGATCCTCCCCGAGGTCTGCATCTACCAGTTTTTCCATTCGTCTGTAAAGAATTCGCGTTAGTATTTTGCAGCCGTGGCTTATTAAACTGATAGTTCGGTAATTTTCACATCTGTCAGCACCTGCTTTCTTTGGGATTGGAATTATTATATTCTTCTTGAAGTCTGAGGGTATTTCGCCTGTCTCATACATCTTGCTCACCAGCTGGTAGAGTTTTGTCATGACTGGCTCTCCCAAGGCCGTCAGTAGTTCTAATGGAATGTTGTCTACTCCGGGGGCCTTGTTTCGACTCAGGTCTTTCAGTGCTCTGTCAAACTCTTCCCGCAGTATCGTATCTCCCATTTCGTCTTCATCTACATCCTCTTCTATTTCCATAATATTGTCCTCAAGTACATCGCCCTTGTATAAACCTTCTATATACTCCTTCCACCTTTCTGCCTTCCCTTCTTTGCTTAGAACTGGGCTGCCATCTGAGCTCTTGATATTCATACACGTGGTTCTCTTCTCTCCAAAGGTCTCTTTAATTTTCCTGTAGGCTGTATCTATCTTACCCCTAGTGAGATAAGCTTCTACATCCTTACATTTGTCCTCTAGCCATCCCTGTTTAGCCATTTTGCACTTCCTGTCGATCTCATTTTTGAGACGTTTGTATTCCTTTTTGCCTGTTTCATTTACTGCATTTTTATATTTTCTCCTTTCATCAATTAAATTCAATATTTCTTCTGTTACCCAAGGATTTCTAGCAGCCCTCGTCTTTGTACCTACTTTATCCTCTGCTGCCTTCACTACTAGATCCCTCAGAGCTACCCATTCTTCTTCTACTGTATTTCTTTCCCCTATTCCTGTCAATTGTTCCCTTATGCTCTCTCTGAAACTCTGTACAACCTCTGGTTCTTTCAGTTTATCCATGTCCCATCTCCTTAATTTCCCACATTTTTGCAGTTTCTTCAGTTTTAATCTACAGGTCATAACCAATAGATTGTGGTCAGAGTCCACATCTGCCCCTGGAAATGTCTTACAACTTAAAACCTGGTTCCTAAATCTCTGTCTTACCATTATATAATCTATCTGATACCTTTTAGTATCTCCAGGGTTCTTCCAGGTATACAACCTTCTTTCATGATTCTTAAACCAAGTGTTAGCTATGATTAAGTTGTGCTCTGTGCAAAATTCTACTAGGCGGCTTCCTCTTTCATTTCTTAGCCCCAATCCATATTCACCTACTATGTTTCCTTCTCTCCCTTTTCCTACACTCGAATTCCAGTCACCCATTACTATTAAATTTTCGTCTCCCTTCACTATCTGAATAATTTCTTTTATTTCATCGTACATTTCTTCAATTTCTTCATCATCTGCAGAGCTAGTTGGCATATAAACTTGTACTACTGTAGTAGGTGTGGGCTTCGTATCTATCTTGGCCACAATAATGCGTTCACTATGCTGTTTGTAGTAGCTTACCCGCATTCCTATTTTCCTATTCATTATTAAACCTACTCCTGCATTACCCCTATTTGATTTTGTGTTTATAACCCTGTAGTCACCTGACCAGAAGTCTTGTTCCTCCTGCCACCGAACTTCACTAATTCCCACTATATCTAACTTTAACCTATCCATTTCCCTTTTTAAATTTTCTAACCTACCTGCCCGATTAAGGGATCTGACATTCCACGCTCCGATCCGTAGAACGCCAGTTTTCTTTCTCCTGATAACGACATCCTCCTGAGTAGTCCCCGCCCGGAGATCCGAATGGGGGACTATTTTACCTCCGGAATATTTTACCCAAGAGGATGCCATCATCATTTAACCATACAGTAAAGCTGCATGTCCTCGGGAAAAATTACGGCTGTAGTTTCCCCTTGCTTTCAGCCGTTCGCAGTACCAGCACAGCAAGGCCGTTTTGGTTAACGTTGCAAGGCCAGATCAGTCAATCATCCAGACTGTTGCCCCTGCAACTACTGAAAAGGCTGCTGCCCCTCTTCAGGAACCACACGTTTGTCTGGCCTCTCAACAGATACCCCTCCGTTGTGGTTGCACCTACGGTACGGCCATCTGTATCGCTGAGGCACGCAAGCCTCCCCACCAACGGCAAGGTCCATGGTTCATGGGGGGGAGGAAAAACTTTTAACTAGGCTGCTAATTCACTAAAGGCGGCTGATTGTTGACTAAACTGGGTTGCTAGCCACTTCTTGCAGAAAACAATGAAAATAGCACTACCTGTCCCTGGACTGTATTGAAAACAAACACTAGCACTACTGGCACTATGGTTGACTAAAGGGACTCTCTCTGACTGTATTCAAAACAAACACGAAATCTATGGAACACTATTACTAGCACTCGACAAAGCTTCCTAAAAGCAAAAACACACGGAAGAAGAAGTGACAAGTAAGAAAAATACAGTTAATACTTAAATTAAGGTAGCTCGCTGCACAGCAGACGTGAAGCGGACGGCAGTTACGACGACACTCACACTACTGGCACTATAGCTGATTAAAGGAATCATATTTCTGGCACTCTCATATCTCGAAACGTGTCACCGTTTTCGAACCTATGTGCTACAGTAAAATTTTAGATAGTCCCTATGCCTCCTGCAACTGCCGCCATTTCTGCAGCTTTGTGCATGTGATCGTTCCAATTTACGTCGGAAGTGAGCAGAAGTCGGAGAGAGCTATGTCCACCACCTTCTGCAACACTTATAGGTACTGTGTGACATGAGTTAGTGCGACAGGACCGTGTTTTGACCATTCGGTGGAAATCTGAACAAATTGTTGTAGCTCCGCCAACAGTGTACAATGTGTAAGGTCAGCGCCAAACGAAGCCTGCTCCTGCAACACGAAATAGTATAAAAGACAGTACGGGAATTGGGAGAAGGACGAGGATTTTGCTAATGCATTGTGGTGCGTCCCCAAACTACATACAGATACTACATTCCAAAGTAGATCGGCGTCCCTCAGGGCTCATTCACGTCTGTCACCCCAACATGTTGTCATCGTTATTCTGTACCATCCAACACAGACAACTTAAAAACTATAAAAGCTCCACTAACTTCATCCGATAGAGAACTCCGTTTTTCACATGTACAGCCAGTGTTTGTCACCTTACACAAACACACAAATAAATATTGTCTTTAACCATGTTGCAGCCATTTGACTGCAACAATTTTTATTTCATTGTTATACAGTTCGGATTTCGCTATATTTCATACCAGTCTGATATCTTTTGACATATAAAGAAATTACTGTACTTGAAAATTACCTGTTCCCGAACTCTGGATAGTATAACAACGAATGTCAAATGGGGGTAACATCTTTAAAAAAATTACCATGACTATGGTTACAGCCAAAATAAAAATTACACACAATCAGATTTTCAACGTTAACAAGATAAAGCAAATTGCATAAATGTTACTTGTAAAATATCGAATAAGAACGTTACTTCTATTTTTCGTGTGGGAGAACGGAAACCCCAAGATCATTGTCATCTGATTGGTCATCTATTGTCACGACCACATAGCCTTCATATCTTCGCTGCTGCTGTCCTCATTGTCGGATGAAAAACCTGCAGTATTATGAACGGATTCTTCTCTTACACCTTCTTCTATGTTTGATCTTGTAATCTCTTTCCAAACATGATTCACGGCGTTCTTCCAATTTTCTGGAGTTATTCAGGTGACAGCCTCATTTACAAGCCTCTGTGTGTCTCGCAACGCAAAGGTTTTGTTTCGCTTCGCAACATCTGCTTTTATTTGAGCCCAGATGAGTTCAATTGCGTTGTAATGGCAGTGGTATGGAGGAAGACGTGTAACTTTGTGGCCGTGGTTCTCTGCTAATGTTTCAATAACATAATGCGTCTTCTGTGGTTTGTTTCATTTCACTAATTCCAGAAGTTCCGCTTTCCGAATATTCTGTTGAAAGCCTATATATTATCTTTCAACCAGTTGAAAGCATCTCTCCTTGCAGCAGCCGTTGGTGACTTATTTAATTGTACAGAATGGTATGACGCATTGTACATTACAAAAACACTACCAGAAATGATGTCTGACAGCAAACGAGAAACGAACTAATCTTTGAATGTATCTGCATTCATCTCCTCGTGGTAGTCGATAGTTCTCTTTTTGACTGATACATTATCCTAGCACCGGGCACAAAACCGTTCATAGGGTCAGCCTGAACTATAATTAGTCGCCCTCCCTTACCAGTTGGCACACTCATAGTTCCGTGTCGCGTGTCATATGTCCATGTGACAGAACGTTGGGCCTTGTTTCTTCAATCCATGTTACATTTTCCGGGTTCACTGCTAGCAACTCGCTCAGGAAATGTCGTCCCCAGCTACAATGTCTCCTCATTTCATTAATTCTTTTCATCCTGAGAACTTTTCCAATGGAAGCCAATTTTTTTTTCAAAACAATGGAGAGACTTGTCGTTTTGCCAGTGAACAAACTACTGTCCGACAATGATGGCATCAACTTTTTAAATGTTGGATACTCCTTCCTGCTGTAGTATGCATATATGCGTTGCCTGGTAGCAGTTTCGTCAAAGTTGTCTGCTTCAGTCACACGACACGATCTCTTCCTTGACATTCCAGGCTCACGACCACAGTCTCGCAGCTGAATTGGCAGACTCTTTATCATTTGTTACTCTCTTCATTGTTGCTGTAGAGATGTTCAATGCTTCTGCCACTCTGTCAACCACTTTACTCACTGATATCAAAGGCCCTCCCTTTCCCTTTCAAAGTAAACACGCAATATGTATATAAATTCGCGTGCTTAGGATTTCAGCATAGCTCCTTTCCCAAAAGACTTCTTCTTTGCACTACAGACTCATTTACCACGAATACACACTTATAAACACTTTTCCACTTATACACATGGCAAGAATGCACACGTATACACACAGACCTGCATGTAGCACGTGGCGTAACTGACTGAAAGCAGCGGTCGCCCAGCACTGCAGCAACACTGGGGCATTGCCACCGTAATGTAAACAAAAGCTTACGATATGACTGGCCATCGTGGATGCATGAAGCACGTGCACCAAGGCCGCATCAACTGTCAGAGCTCTTCTATCACTTTATGGAGTAATAGCACTGAAGGATATATAAAGCATTTTAGAATACTCAAAAGCAGAGCAGCCATTGTTGGAATGCGGAAACAGAGCTATTTACTTGACGTCCTAAAGGCCATGATCACCGGATTTTGGGCCAATGGTGGGTACAGTTACTAAATGACTAAATTTGTATTACTTATTTTATTCATTTATACGTCAAGTTCCTTAGGTCCATATTGAGGGGCAAATCTCCAAGGTCATGGAATGTGTCAATACATGAAATTTTAACACAAAAGTAATAACAGATAAAAATAAAATGTTTATGAACTCAAAAAAAATCAATCCATAATTTAAGGAAACGCAATCAACTATACAACAAGAACCAGCTTAATTTTTCAAGGAAATCCTCGACTGAGTAGAAAGAGTGATCCTTGAGGAAACACTTCAGTTTGAAAGCGCGTTGATTACTGCTAAGATTTTTGAATTCGAGCAGTAGCTTATTGAAAATGGATGCAGCAGTATACTGCACACCTTTCTGCACAAGAGTTAAGGAAGTCCGATACAAATGCAGGTTTGATTTTTGCCAAGTATTAACTGAGTGAAAGTTGCTTATTCTTGGGATTAAGCTAATATTGTTAACAAGAAATGACAGTAAGGAATATATATATTGAGAGGCCAATATCAAGATACCCAGACTCGTGAACAGGTGCTGACAAGAAGCTCGTGAACTTACACACTTGCTGACTGAAACAGAAATATTTCAGAGTTATTCATAATACTAAAGGGCATATCATTTATATGATTAATGAACCCAGAAATGGGTGGTTCAGGCAGCAAGTGTGTAAGTTCACGAGCTTCTTATCGGCACCTGTTCACGAGTCTGGGTATCTTGATATTGGCCTCTCAATATATATATGAATAAGGAACATGAGTGGTCCCAACACTGATACCTGGGGCACCCTCACTTGACCATACCCCACCCAGACCCCACATCCCAGCCATTCTCATCATTGTGAATAATGACCTTTTGCTAAAGTGAGAGGTGAAACAATTGTGAAATACTCCCCGTAATCCATAATGGTCCAAATTCTGAAGCAATATTTTGTGATTAACACAATCAAATGCTTTAGTGAAATCAAAAAATATGCCTATTGTTCGAAACCTTGTGTTTAACCCATCCAGTACCTCACAGAGAAAAGAGAATATAGCATTTTCAGTTGATAAATGACTTCTAAACCCGGACTGTACATTTGAGAGCAAATGGTGTGATATAAAATGATCAATTATCCTTACATACACATCCTTTTCAATAACTTCAACAAACACTGATGGAATAGAAACAGGACTAAAATTATCTACATTAATTTAAGTAGTTGGTGTAGTAACCTGGGTTGTACAAGTGTTTTCAGTGAGTTACTAATGTGTTTTGTGTTTTACGTTTTTATTAGGTCTGATTAGTTTGGTGTTTGTTGTGCAGAAATGAGTCTAATTCTTCTTTATTGCTTTTTAGTTAGGTATGGATATGACAGTGAAGCTCACAAGTGGGTATTTTAGGAGACGTTTTGTTTCTGGTGAGTGAGTGAGTGAGTGAGTGAGTGTGTGTGTGTGTGTGTGTGTGTGTGTGTGTGTGTGAGTGAGTGAGTGTGTGTGTGTGTGTGGGTGTGTGTGTGTGTGTCTGTGCATGTACACACAGTGGCCAATCTAGGAGGTATTGACGGAGGCTTTTATTGGTAAGTAATTTTTGTTTTGGTTTTATTCTGTAGTAATTGTCATTTTGTCTGCAGTATATTTATGGTAGGTCGTTTGTGTTTTAAGTCATCTAGATGATGCATTTGCGTTTCTGAGTTGCTGGGTTTTGATTCCACTTTTGGGAGTTGTAGGTGTTGGTTTTTTGGCGTCGATAGCTGTGGTTGAGCTATATAGGTCAAGGGAAATGTCCCATTCCTGTGGTTTTGTAGGTGTAGCAGAATGTTGTAACTTAAATTTTTGAGTGATATTATTTGTTTTAGGGTGGTGGGATGACTTTTTATTGTTGTATATTTAGCTTGTACCCGCCCTAAATACCCAATTTTACACATTCGTCACATTAGTTTCATTTTATTTTTGGAGTGAACATTATTGTGACATTTTTATTTTTGTTCGCTTGTTGGTGTGTGTATGTAGTGACATCATTGTCGCCATGTTGTATATGCTGGAACTATTGATGATGTCATAGGTTAAAGGAGGTAGGTGGAATCGGACTCTTCTGTAATGCCAAACTCCCATCACAAATGTTTTTTGTGGATGTGTTAATGCACACACACCATCGATTGTTAATGTTTGAAGGAAGTTTCCTGCATGATAAAGAAATTCAGTCTAATAATTTACCTTTTTCGTTTCCAATAGTTGTTTAGGGCCCTTAGAATGAACATTTCTAGATATCATGAACATTCCTAATTAGTTATTAATAATTCTGATGAATTCTACAGTGGAAGAGGCATCCTGAAGATCTGTGTGCTGGGAACTCTCTAGAAATTCAGTGACATCAGCAAAATTGGAGCTCATTGTCTGGGCTGCTAAAGAGACATTCATTTTCTTATTACAGGAATTCACATGTGAACCAGAGAGTGAATTGACATATTTTAAAGATTCTTGCAGGTAATTTAACTTCAAAAAAAATTCTAACTTCACATCTCTAGCTTCGCAGTTAATAATTTTCTTTTCAGCTAAAGTATTACTAATTAATTTCTGCATATGGCATGGATCAAGAACTGCATGAACATTGCTGTTATTGGCAGGATGGCTGAAGTAAGGGGCAAAATTTTTCAGATTCAATGAGCACTCAAAATTCTTCAGTGCCTGAATATTGACAGCAGCACCATCTCATGTCATTGACCTCACAAGAACACCTACAGAAAACAGTTTCAGTATACAAACTGTCACAGTTTCATTCCGTGTGATGACATTTTATTCACAGAGAAATATGCAATTGGGCACTTAAACTTTTCAGCATATGATACTACCTGAAAAACTAAAGCTTCAGTGCCCAGTTCGTCTGCATCTATATTCACAATGTTGCCCAAATCAACATAGCCTGCATACATCTTTTTGTTGTTGTTCCACACAAGCTGATTCCTAATTGACAGGCTATCAAAAATAAATACACACTCCTTAATATACCGTTTTTCACTGGTATTATGTTTCAGATAGTTAAACACCTTGTAGACAGCCGGGTTCACAATTTACTGATGACATTCAACCACAAATAAGACTGGTGTGGGGCAAAACATAAAGCATACAGTAGAAAAGTAGAGCAATGGCAAATTTTTTCGCTAGTTCACTGTACCGTTTGGATTGTAGTTTGCACCACGGTTTTTCAATTGGGTAACAATAATGACTAAAGGAAGGCCACTAGAGTGTTCCTGAATGACACTTTCCAAGCTGTAATTTACACGGTTTCTTTTTTCAGCACTGTAATCAATTCTGCCATTGTTTCCACGTTCCTTTCATGCTTCTTCAGTTCAGTGTGCAATCGTCTCACTTTTTTCCTAAGGGCCACAATTCTGTGAGAGGCATCATCCTGAACACTTGCATCAAACTTCTCATGATTGCCATCTGGTTCACACAACGTATTTGTCATTTGGATCTCATACATTTCCTGAAACAAAATTAAAAGAACCCATCAGCAACAATTATGTGCTACTAGAAATTCAGAAAGGTACCTTAACAGAAATATGTATCCTTATTGCTAGTTAAATGGTTTTCTCTTAGAAACTGGTGATTCGTTCCGAATATGTTGCGTCCTCAGATTGATTTTCATTTGCAAATGGCTTGGGAAACTGAATAAACTCGGTATAGTGTCATTCTTCTGCAACTTTTCATGAGCTCCTCGTCGAAACATGTAGTTGTCTTTTTTTAAATCAGAGCTACAAATGACGCTACATTTCAAATCCAGTATTCCCTTTGTACTACAAGCGCTCATTTCTTTACAAGTTCTCGACATGAGTGAGGAAAACTGAACAGATTTTAGATATCTTTTTACAGTACTTGAATTTCTTGAACACTATTTCCTTTGACATGTGGAATAATCGGGTCTACTGCCGGATGCTTGTGTCGCTCTGGCACAATATTTCGGCCACGTAACTCGTTGCCTTCTTCAGGTGCTATCTGAGACTGTCGTATTGGAGGATCTTGTACAGTGTTTATGCCCAGAGAGCGCTGGGTGCTCTCTTTGCCGACCGCGCCCGCCTGGCGCTGTTAGTAAGGTGTTGTCTCTTCCCTGGTGCTCTCTCGGACATACGCGCCCGACTTGGCCACCATCTCTGGCAGCTCTCTGAGGCCCGTCCTGTGTCGGGCGATCCCATCACTGTCCGCGCCCGCTTGGCGCGCCTCCTGAGGTTTTGACGCTTCCCTGGTGCTCTGACTGTCGTCAGCGTCCAGCTCGTCTCTCATCTGCGGTCGTGGTGGCTGTTAGAGCAGTAGCGCTCGCGTTCGCGGTCCGCGCCTGCCTGGCGCTGCTCCTGCCGTGTTAAGGCCGGTTCCCACTAGAGCGCGGCAGCGCGTCGTGCGGTAACGGCAGCGTTTTCCGCTTTGACGCGGAGGCTCGCGGAATTGGCGTTCCCATCTGGAAGCGGCAGACTCTAGCGGTAGCCAATGACGGACAGCCACTGAGATACGGGGAGGGATCCACTGAAACGCCCGGTGCGTTTGATTAACTGTATCCTACACTTACATGAAGGAAAGACGAAGTTGGGTGAAGACATACCAATTTTTCATTTTCTGTACGATGTACTCTTTCACATATTTCATTATTCATGTTTTCTCATTTCACCATAAACAGATTTCATGACTACCGTTCATGACTGTTCACTATCTCCTAACACACTGAAACAATGTACAACAAAAGAGATTATTCAGATAGTTAAGTGAGACAAAAATTTAAAATGTGGTACGGTAACAGGTACACGAAAACAGTAAGAACACAAAGGCTAGGAGGAAGGGATGAAAGTGGAAGCCACCTGATAGAATTTCCCACAGAGCATAATGTATTCATCGCCAGTGCCTTGCTTAAGAATCACGAAAGAATAATATACATTTGGAACAGAGTTTTCGAAACCAGATTTTAAATTGTAAGACTTTTCCCGGTGCAGACGCAAATATACAACAATTTATTGGTTATGAGCTGCAATTTACAACTAAAGAGACCGTAAACGGTAGCAAATTAAGGAGATGGAACTTGAATAAGTCAAGACCCACAGTTTTTCGGTAATCTTAAAGTTACCGTAATGCAACGACTGACTGAAACAGAGGAAGGAATCCGCTAGAATACGAATGGATATCTTTGAGAGAAGAAGTGGTGAATGCAGCAGAGTATGTGAATGGGTAAAAGGTACAGTAGAAATCGATAGATAAAACGTGATATATTAAATATGACGAGGGAAAAATATAAAAATGCAGCAAATAATGTAGGCCATGGGAAATAGAAATGTCTAAACAGGACGTTGACAGAAAGTCCAAAATCGCAATGAAAATGAGAATGAAAACGAGAGAGAAAACTTTGCTCAAAGGAGAAGCAACTCTCAAGAACTCACTTGGCAAGCCAGAACTAAGCAAATAAGAGAAGGCTAGAAAGTGGAAGGAATATGTAGAGAGGAGAGGAGGGACGGGTTGTACAAAGTAACATAAGCACAATGTTAGACTCCTGTGAAATGTCTGAACTCGCAAGGAAATACTGATCTCACCACTTAGCTAAGTAAACCGACTGAAGACCTGTGAAACTGTTTGTAACATTTGCGTGTTTAGAGAAAGGTTTTGACAATCTTAATTAAAACATTCTCTGAAGCTCTGGAGATGCCACCGATAAAACACAGGACACAAGATTATCTACAACTTGTACAGAAAGCAAACTGCATTTCTAAGACTTCAATCACTTGAAAGGGAAACAGTAACTGAGAAGGCAGAAGTAAAGAGGATATAAAATGAAGAGTGTCAATAGCAAGAAAAGCCTTCTGAAAAAGAAAATTTGTTCACATCGAATATAAATTCTAATAATTGGATACTACACTCCTGGAAATGGAAAAAAGAACACATTGACACCGGTGTGTCAGACCCACCATACTTGCTCCGGACACTGCGAGAGGGCTATACAAGCAATGATCACACGCACGGCACAGCGGACACACCAGGAACCGCGGTGTTGGCCGTCGAATGGCGCTAGTTGCGCAGCAATTGTGCACCGCCGCCGTCAGTGTCAGCCAGTTTGCCGTGGCTTACGGAGCTCCATCGCAGTCTTTAACACTGGTAGCATGCCGCGACAGCGTCGACGTGAACCGTATGTGCAGTTGACGGACTTTGAGCGAGGGCGTATAGTGGGCATGCGGGAGGCTGGGTGGACGTACCGCCGAATTGCTCAACACGTGGGGCGTGAGGTCTGCACAGTACATCGATGTTGTCGCCAGTGGTCGGCGGAAGGTGCACAAGCCCGTCAACCTGGGACCGGACCGCAGCGACGCACGGATGCACGCCAAGACCGTAGGATCGTACGCAGTGCCGTAGGGGACCGCACCGCCACTTCCCAGCAAATTAGGGACACTGTTGCTTCTGGGGTATCGGCGAGGACCATTCGCAACCGTCTCCATGAAGCTGGGCTACGGTCCCGCACACCGTTAGGCCGTCTTCCGCTCACGCCCCAACAGCGTGCAGCCCGCCTCCAGTGGTGTCGCGACAGGCGTGAATGGAGGGACGAATGGAGACGTGTCGTCTTCAGCGATGAGAGTCGCTTCTGCCTTGGTGCCAATGATGGTCGTATGCGTGTTTGGCGCCGTGCAGGTGAGCGCCACAATCAGGACTGCATACGACCGAGGCACACAGGGCCAACACCCGGCATCATGGTGTGGGGAGCGATCTCCTACACTGGCCGTACACCTCTGGTGATCGTCGAGGGGACACTGAATAGTGCACGGTACATCCAAACCGTCATCGAACCCATCGTTCTACCATTCCTAGACCGGCAAGGGAACTTGCTGTTCCAACAGGACAATGCACGTCCGCATGTATCCCGTGCCACCCAACGTGCTCTAGAAGGTGTAGGTCAACTACCGTGGCCAGCAAGATCTCCGGATCTGTCCCCCATTGAGCATGTTTGGGACTGGATGAAGCGTCGTCTCACGCGGTCTGCACGTCCAGCACGAACGCTGGTCCAACTGAGGCGCCAGGTGGAAATGGCATGGCAAGCCGTTCCACAGGACTACATCCAGCATCTCTACGATCGTCTCCATGGGAGAATAGCAGCCTGCATTGCTGCGAAAGGTGGATATACACTGTACTAGTGCCGACATTGTGCATGCTCTGTTGCCTGTGTCTATGTGCCTGTGGTTCTGTCAGTGTGATCATGTGATGTATCTGACCCCAGGAATGTGTCAATAAAGTTTCCCCTTCCTGGGACAATGAATTCACGGTGTTCTTATTTCAATTTCCAGGAGTGTATTTTACAAAGGTATTTGTGTGAAGTGCAGCCTTGAATGTAAGTGAAACGTGGACGATGAACAGTTCTCTCGAGAAGTCATTGGACGCTTTCAAAACGTGGTGATCAATAAGAATGCTGAAGATTAGATACGAGGATTGTATAGCTAAAGAAGAGGTGCGGAAGTAAATAGAGGAGGAAGAGGAAATTACAGCATAACTTTGACAATAAGAGGGGTTAGTTGACAGGACTTATTACAGGGCGTCAAAGAGTGAGGGTAAAGGGGTTGGGTGATACTATACTGATAATAATCATCTGTTGAAATACTATTCTACTATTTTATCTATTAATGTAAGCAGTGAATTTACTCTTCCATGCACTCCTCG